>NC_092708.1:102312951-102634826 GCF_047496885.1 Scyliorhinus torazame
CAAAGGGTTCAGCATCGCGAACCTAATGGTGCAGGGGAGAGAGTTTAAGAATTACCGACTTAATGTCCTCCCCCCACCTCTGCGCTCCCACTCTCCTAGGGATAGATTTTCAATGTAACCTTCAGAGTTTAACGTTCCAATTCGGCAGCCCAAACCCCCACTTACTATCTGCAGCCTCGTGTCCCTCAAGGTTGAACCGCCTTCCTTGTTTGCGAACCTCACCCCGGATTGCAAACCCATCGCCACTAGGAGCAGACGGTACAGCGCCCAGGACCGAACATTTATCCGGTCTGAAGTCCAGCGGCTGCTGAAGGAAGGCATAATCCAGGCCAGCAATAGTCCCTGGAGAGCTCAGGTGGTAGTTGTAAAGACCGGGGAGAAGCAGAGGATGGTCGTAGACTATAGTCAAACCATCAATAGGTACACGTAACTAGATGCGTACCCTCTCCCCCGCATATCCGACATGGTCAATCGGATTGCACAAAACAAGGTCTTTTCCACCGTGGACCTTAAGTCCGCATATCATCAGCTCCCCATCCGCCCGAGCGACCGCAAGTACACTGCCTTCGAAGCAGACGGGCAGCTCTCCCACTTATTAAGGGTTCCATTCGGCGTCACTAACAGAGTCTCGGTCTTCCAACGGGAGATGGACCGAATGGTTGACCAGCACGGTTTGCGGGCCATGTTCCCATACCTCGACAATGTAACCATCTGCGGCCATGACCAGCAGGACCACAACGCCAACCTCCGCAAATTCCTCCAGACCGCTAATGCCCTGAACCTCACCTACAACAGGGAAAAATGCGTGTTTAGCACTGACCGTCTAGCCATCCTCGGCTACGTAGTGCGTAATGGAGTGATAGGCCCCGACCCTGAACGCATGTGCCCCCTCATGGAGTTCCCCCTCCCTCACTGTTCCAAAGCCCTGAAACGCTGCCTGGGCTTCTTTTCTTATTACGCCCAGTGGGTCCCCAACTACGCAGACAAGGCCCGCCCGCTAATTCAGTTACCGTCTTTCCTCTGTCGACAGTGGCCTGCCAGGCCTTCAGCCGCATCAAAGCGGATATCGCAAAGGCCACGATGCACGCAATCGACGAGTCCCTCCCCTTCCAAGTCAAGAGCGACGCATCTGACGTAGCTCTGGCGGCCACTCTCAACCAAGCGGGCAGACCCGTGGCCTTTTTCTCCCGTACCCTCCATGCTTCAGAAATCTGCCACTCCTCAGTGGAAAAGGAAGCCCAAGCCACAGTAGAAGCTGTGCGGCACTGGAGGCATTACCTGGCCGGTAGGAGATTCACTCTCCTCACTGACCAACGGTCGGTCGCCTTCATATTCGATAATGCGCAACGGGGCAAGATCAAGAACGACAAAATCTTGCGGTGGAGGATCGAACTCTCCTCATATAATTATGAGATCTTGTATCGTCCCGGAAAGCTGAACGAGCGTCCGATGCCCTATCCCGCGGCACATGTGCCAATGCACAAGTGGACCGTCGTCCGAGGACCTCTGCACCCGGGGGTCACTCGGTTCTACCACTTCGTGAAGACCCGCAACTTCCCCTACTCCGTTGAGGAGGTCCGATATCCTATCGTGAGTGATTGATTGTGCTACAAATTGTTTGTTTACTAGTTCAGTATTAAAGTAAAAAGAACTCACTGATTTATTTCATATTACTCAGTAAATTATTTTTTCATCACTGGAAGACTACGTCTATATTTCAACAACTCAGCCAGATAAAAAGAGTAACATATATATTATAAAATTGTAATATAACAGGAACTGTGTAACTGCATGAAATGGCTGGATGCAACAATTCCCAGAGAAAATAAATTCACATAACCATTCAAATCAGCAAGAGGGTGAGAAATGACCTCCAAACACAAATCTGAAGCTAAAGCTTGAAACCGGAGCATAAAGTAACATCATCCCATTCAGACTACACCAGAAGATCTTTCCTGAAAATTTGAAAGAAAATAATTACCCAAGGACATAGCTGGGGCTGGTTTAGCACAGAGGGATAAACTGCTGGCTTGTAATGCAGAACAATGCCAGCAGCGCGGGTTCAATTCCCATACAGGCCTCCCCAAACAGGTTCCAGAATGTACCGACTAGGGGCTTTTCACAGTAACTTCATTGAAGCTTACATGTGACAATAAGCAATTATTATTATGCTCTAGAGCCAAGCAAAGTCATGGTTGCAGTAAACGGGGATGAGCCGAGATTGGACAGCCAGAAACAACCCAAATCAGAGGAACACATGATGGAAAATACCTTAACTGCATGCTCTGTGTCCCGGGGGCTGATGGTCCTGCCATCCTGGGGTTGAGCAGTTGCAAAGCCCTGCAGTTGATCTCTGTAAACCAGGAAGATGAAGCAGGCCTCACTGTGCACCAACTGAAAAGCACCATCTGTTCAGAAACAAGAAAGTGATTGCCAGAGTCACAGAGCTTACAGATTGGGTATATTCCATTGTTGTGAAGGATAACCTGTGCAGCCAAATGAATAGGTTGCAGTCAGTTATTGAAATTCTCAAGGCCAATATGAAAGATACAAAGAGCTCTTGACAGAAAAAGAAAGAGCGAATTCGGAAAGCTTTACCATCTTCCGGTAGTGAAAGAAGGAAACATACAGCACTCCAAGACGAAAAGTTAGAACTAGAGATTAAAGTCGCTGGGCAGGACATAATGTGGCAAGCAGAAAAGGAGGATATGGACGAGAAACAGCAAGTTGTGCAGTTAGCAGAGAAGGCATTCAAGAACGGGATCATGAACCTCACGTCAAAACGTCAACAGCACATGCTTCAAATAGAAGAACATGAAAAAGAAAAGGGCAGTGCTGAGTTGAGAGAGCAATTAGTGAATTTAACATTATATCGCAGTCGGAGAAACCAATAACAAACTTCAAGAAATGCTGGAGCGTTTAAAAGAGGAACTACGAATCGCAAGAAGCCAAGCAGAGTGGGCACAGCAGGAAGCTGAAAAACTGGTGGAGGACAGGTGCATAGAGTGATTGGAAAAGAAATATATGCTGCATAATCATGATGCCGAGCTTGAGGAGAAGTACTGCCAGCCCAAAGACTGACTACAGCATGCTGCTTTAGCTCAGGAGAAGAATCACAGCATTTCACCACCGAAGCAATGCTGTAAATAGTCTTACTGAGAAAGCAAAACAATCCCTTAAGACGTTCAATTTAATTTTTAAATCCAACTTTTAATCTGCTTTAACCTTTGATTTTATCAACCACAAATGCTTATGGCAAATCCTGCTCCAATTTCACTGCCCTCAGAAATTGGTTACTATCCTCCATCTACTCCACAAAGACAGGCAGAAGAACACAAGAAATTGGAATGGGTTACTTGGCCCGTCCAGCCTTCTCCACCATTCAATTTAATCATGGCTAATCCTGAGCTTCAAATCAACTTTTGTGCCTGATCTCCATATCCCCTGAATCCAGGAGACCAAAAATCTGCCCATCCCACCCTTCATAGCGATGGAAATTCCATACTCTCTAGAATATAGAAATTTAAGATTCACAACCTTTCTGAAGAAGAAATTTCTCCTCCTTTCAGTCCTATATGATTGTCCTCTTATCTTGAAACTCTCCCGGTGTTTTAGATTCCCAGCCAGCGTAAAGAACCTCTCGGTGTCTATCCAGCCAAGCCCCTTCAGAATCACATACGTTTCAATGAGACCCACCCCCCTCATTCTCCTAAACTCCAGAGAATATCGGCTAAATTTACTTAGCCTCTCATCATAGGGAAGCCCCATCATTCCAGGGACCAATCTAGGGAATCTTCACTGTACCGCCTCCAATGTAGCCATGTCCTTATTTAAATGCACACCGCATGCAAGCCGTGATACCCTCACCAGCGAAATCACCACAAACCCTCGGTGGAATTCTCCATTCCTGAATAAATGTTGGCGCTGGGGCAGGATTCGTGGACTTCTACGACAGAAAATCTGGCGCCGCACCTGGACCAATTCAACGACTGTGGAGGGGTTAGCACCGGTGCCACATGGAAGACAATCGATTCCAATGGGAAACGGTGCGGGATTCATCGGGTTCGCAATTGACACGCAGGAGGCTGACAAGCTGCAGCCGCATATACACACTTCACTCCCCACACACACCTCACAGCTAACAAGATGTCAGCAAGGAAAGCGACATCCAGTTACATAGAATCATAGAATTTACAGTGCAGAAGGAGGCCATTTGGCCCATCAAATCTGCACCGGTTCTTGGAAAGAGCACCCTACCGAGGCCCACACCACCCTATCCCAATAACCCAGTAACCCCACTCAACCAACCCTAAGGGCAATTTTGGACACTAAGGGCAATTTATCATGGCCAATCCACCTAACCTGCACATCTTTGGACTGTGGGAGGAAACCGGAGCACCCGGAGGAAACCCACGCACACGGGGAGAATGTGCAGACTCCACACAGACAGTGACCCAAGTCGGGAGTCGAACCTGGGACCCTGGAGCTGTGAAGAAATTATGCTAACCACTATGCTACCGTGCTGCCACTGTCAGCCCGGGTCCAGTCCAGACGGGCCAGCAGTGTCATAAGAAACTGCACAACCCCTCCAGGGTGGCCAGGATGAGTAGGCAGCACTGTGCCCATGACACCGCACCCCCCCCCCCCCCCCCCCCTACCCAGAAGGCAGCCGAATCCCCACCCTGCATCACATGCTGGCACCCACACCGGCTGCTATGGCCAGGTGCCCTGGCCACTGAAGCCACCAACTACCCACCCCTGGGCTGCACGCTTTGGACTGTATAACACTGTGCATTTTCTGTTTTTCTCCTCCCCACCAAGAGGAGAAGGCCGCCCATAATCGACACGAGCAGGAGAAGACTGGAGTGGGACCACCAGACCTGCAGCCCCTCACCACAGCAGAGCAGAGGGCCCCAGACGTGGTTGCTGGGCCAGAAGAAAGGGCAGTCACCAGGTTGGAGGTCAGCATTGGACAAGGAAGTGAGACCCCGCTGAGCTGCGGTTCCCCCTGACACATGTGTCACCCCCCCCCTCCCCACCACCACCCCCAGACCATCCTCACACCCACGCCACCCCCAACACCACTTGCACTCCCCCTCTCCACCACCACCCCCACTCTGCCCTCCCAAACACACTTCCCTCCCCAACACACCCGCGGTGTAATCAGGCATCTTGCCTTGAGTTGCAGGAGATGTTGGTGATGGAGCAGGCCCTTTTGGGGTCCGCCGACCACGACCACAGCCAGAATTCCAGGTACCAACCAGTGACGAGGATGATACTGACACCGACGGGAGTCATCAAGCTGCATCCCAGGACACCCCGGAGCTCGAGTCGGGGATGACACAGATTTCCCATCACAGCTGTCTCCAACATCCTCCACCATCCCAGAGACACCCAGCTCAGTTGGGCAAATTAGTGAAGAGGCTCCTGGGGCACTATCTGGTGTGCACCATATCCATGCTCTGATAGAGCAGGAGGAGGTAGGAACACTGGAGAGGGTGGACGGTCGGAGGGCGGGCCAACCCCAGGGACTATCTGCCGCCCAAGTGGATTTTGGGCTTCTGGCATAAGGGCTAGGGTACGAATCTGTACATATATTTTACAACCTGCCTCGGTGCTCTGTCCAAAGGGTGTGAGGGGTGGGCTGGGCTGGACTGGCCGCAGAGAGGGGAAAATGGGCAGATGTTGATGGTGGTCGTGGCTCAGGAACCGCCGCTCAGCCAGCACTCGCCATTCTGGTGTTCCCCCTCACCTCAGCACTTCCGCCACCCCAGGGAGAGTTCAGAATGTCCAATTCACCTAGCAGCTTGTCTTTCGGGACTTGTGGGAAAAAACCGGAGCACCCGGAGGAAACCCACGCAGACACGGGGAGAACGTGCAGACTCTGCACAGACAGTCACCCAAGCCAGGATTAGGCCTGCATCCTCTAGAGTTTAGAAGAATGAGAGGTAATCTCACTGAAACATTTGAAACGATTAAGGGGCTTGACAGAATAGATATTCAAAGAATTTTTCCCCTGGCTAAAAGTTCTAGAACTAGGGGTCAGAGACTCAGAATAAGAGGCCAGCCATAAAGGAGTGAGATGAGATGAAGGGCGCGATCCAACCAAAATAAAACAGAGTCCGTTTTGGGGTCGGGGTTAACGCGGTCGTTCCCGGCGCTGGCAGCCAGCCCGCTATCTAACGGCACTCAGTCTTGTTTTCATGCCCCAACGGGGAATGCCCACCAAGGCCGCACTTGGTATCATATCCTGCACTGAGCGGAGCTCCTCAGTGCAGGAAGAGATTGGGTCGCAATTTTTGAATGGCGGCCCGATCCCTCGACCCCTGACCCAACCCCCAGTAGCCCCATTGCCCCAACTCACTTGTTGCGGGGTCCTCAAGCACTCATGCATCCCACCATATACCGTCAGGCACCCCTGGGCCCAATCTCAGCATGAGCACAATGCCAGCATGGCTCCTTGGCATTGCCATCCTAGCACCCTGGCAGTGCTCCTGCCAGCCTGGCAGTGCCACTTGGGCACCCTAAAGGTGCGGGGCTGGCACCTAGGGTAGTACTGCAAGGGAGCCCAGGTGGCATGCCAGCCTGACACCCTGGCAGTGCCCCTGCCAGTCTGCTAGTGCCACATGGGCACCCTAGAAGTACCAGGCCTACATCTAGATAGTGCTGCCAGGGAGTCCAGGTGTCATTGCCAGGGTGCCAGGTTGACGGTCAATGGTCCCGGGTGGCATCAGCAGTGCCCGGGCGCCTAGAGACCAAGCACCCGGGGGCCTCCGATCACGTGGAAGACGCCCCCCTCCCCCCCCCACCCCCGGTACAGTGCTGAATGGCATCTGGCTGGGGTCACTTTGGCGAGGCTGGTAGATGCCGGGTGGTCGATCGGTCCGGCATCAGCACGGCTAAGTGGGTTCTTAATCTCACCTCGTCATGTGAGACAATGGGCGGGACACAGATCGTGATGTCTTACGAGATCTGGTTCGATCTTGCATGGTGTAACGGCCGGGAGAATCCCGGGAGAGGCCTCTCCTGGGATCTACTGGCTGTGTCCTGTCCCGATTCTGGCAGGACATGCCCGGTAGATCGTGCCTGACACCTTTCATTCATGGGATTGTAAGTCATTGGAATTCTGTCCCCCTGAGAGCATGGATGCCAAGTTGTGTATTCAGGTGCTCAGAGTATATTCAAGACAGAGATCTTTGGATATGAAAGGAATCAAGGGATATGGGAACTAGCGAAAATTGCATGTAATCTTTGGCACTTAGTCCCGCCTGCAATGGTGGGACCACGTGTTGGTTGGGAAGCAGAATGGTAAAGGAATGGGCTTTGCTGAACTTTTTTACCTGAGCCATGACATTAACATCCCACCTTCCGATTCCCAAATACTCAGGGGGGGGGGGGGGCAGAAGGATTACGTGTCCGGTCTCTCACGGAGAGGATTTCTAATTAAAGGGATCACAGAATGGGCTACACAAGTTCACTGCCACATGAATGATTGAAGCTGCAGAAACCACAGGAGGGAAGACCTGGAAAGGCTGCTTTTCCACATCTCTTACCTGGAGGTCCTGCTGAGGGATCTGAGGGGCTGCTGTGAAGTGAGCTATCCCCCCTCCCCCAATAAAGCAGGCGTGAATAAAGTAGCTGAGTAAGTCAACAAATGGAGTGCGACCACACTAGCTTGGAGACAGTGCAATAAGAGGATCCAGGACTTTTGGAGGGCATGCCAGGTGAATGACACAACACTTTCTGCTGCCAAGACCCACACTAACTTTCACTGCACTCTCCTGCATAATGTTCCTGAGAACAACACATCTTGCAGCTCTATTCATTCCTCTCTGTCACATCTCCTCACATCTTCATCAGCCAATATTTGCACACAGATATCCTATAACCCTCGTGCCCATACCTCACAGATATCCACCATCAATGTTGTCCTTGACTTAGCGCCACACAATTCATTACAATACACAATTCGTTAGAATCATCTCTACACAATTCATTACAATCTATCAGATCTTTCTCCTTGAAGGGCAAGAGAGCACACAACTTGATGAGAAGCAGAGACTTTGAGCAGGGATGTCCCTCTACTGACAGGCACCTGATTGGCCACTGCCAAAGCATTCCCACTGTACTACTGGGAAGGAGGCCTTGTTCCAGGAGGCTTCAGATGTTAGCAACAACCTGCCTACCATGACAGCCTGAGGCTTCTGAGGCACAGGCTCTAATAATTGTTGGTAGAGCTGATCCTCTGCCTGTTAGACTCTGTATTTGGCGTCTTACCTCCTTCCAGCTAGATCTCGGTGTTCATCCCCTCTGCCATGTGGAAAGTTTTTTAAAATGTATTCTTTCATGGGATATGAGCATCACTGGCTAGGTCAGCATTTACTGCCCACCCTAGTTGCCCTTGAAAAGTTGGTGGTGAGCCACCTTCTTAAGTAGTTGCAGTGTGGGTGTAGGTACACCCACAGTGTTGTTAGGAATGGGGTTCCAAGATTTTGACCCAGCGACAGTGAAGGAACGGTGATATAGTTCCAAGTCAGGATGCTGAGTGGCTTTGAGGTGAACCTGAAGTGGTGTTCTCATGCATTTCTTGCTATTGTCCTACATGGTAGAGTTTGCAGGCTTGGTCCTGATGAGGCTGAGGGGAAGGCTGAGGGTGATGCTGATGTTGCTTCTGCTGCAGCTCGTGCTGCAGGCATTGATGTGACTCCTGATCTTGCCCCTTAGTCAGATGTGCAAATTTGCAATTGCATGAGCTGCTCCCAAGCTGTGATGAATCTGACAGCAGGGAAGTCCAGTTGAATGTGACTGAAGTACTAGAAAGGTGGAGTAACTTCCAAGGTGTTGGCAATCACCTGTCAAGCAGTGAGAGCACTGTCTGAGAGAACAGAGCAGCCTCTCGACTGACCATGGCTAGAGTTCTTCAGTATCACTGATCAAAGCCTTCCCGGCTTGTCAGCCCCACTGAAGAAGTTCTTCCCGCTGTGACCCTGGCGAGTTGCTGACAGGTCGGCAAATAGGTGCCCTAGCTGTGATCCAGAACTGAGGAGTAAAATCATTCTTAATTGCTTTTCAAGTACCTTACTTACTTCTCTGACAAGATCCATGGGGCTTTCCTCACCCTATCCTGTTGAATCCCAGAGGGGATCCTAATGCAGTCATTTTCAGGAAATTTAACTGTTCCCACACACACGCAAACCTTGCTTCCATTGCCTGGGAAAATAACTCACCTCGGTATTGGTTGATTTTCCCTATCCCATAATAGACTATAATAAAGGTTTTCTTTGAAAAAACTCTTATTATGTCACCTTCACTGGCAAGACCAGCATTTATTGTCCATTCCTAAGAGTTGGTGAGTCTTCTGCTTATGCTGTTATCGTACATTTGATGTCGATACACCCATGGTGCTGTTTGGTAGCGATATCTTCATACCTTAGTTAATGGCAATAGGTGTCCTCATCAGGATATTTGGTGTGATTCACCCACCGCTTTGCGCCCGGCAATCGCGCGAGAGCCCCAATTCAGGCTCCATTTGGATTTGATTTATTGCCACGCGTACCGAGGTACAGTGAAAAGTATTGTTCTGTGTACAGCCCAGACAGATCATTCCATACATGAAAAAACATAGGACATACATAAATACACAAAGTAAATTCATCGACACAGGCATCAGGTGAAAATATGGAGTATAGTACTACTCAGTAGAGAAAATGTGTGACGAGATCAGTTCAGTCGAGAAGAGTCATTCCGGAGTCTGATTACAACAGGGAAGAAGCTGTTTTTGAATCTGTTAGTGCGTGTTCTCAGACTTGTGTATCTCCTGCCCGATGGAAGAGGTTGGAAGAGCGAATAACCTGGGAGGGAGGGGTCTTTGATTATGCTGCCTGTTTTCCAAAGGCAGTGGGAGGTGTAGACAGAGTTAATGGATGGGAGGCGGTTTTGCGTAATGGACTGGGCTGTGTTCACGACTCTCTGTAGTTTCTTACAGTTTTGGGCCGAGCAGTTGCCATACCAGGGTGTAATGCAATCAGATAGGATGCTTTCTATGGTGCATCTGTAAAGATTTGTAAACATGCCGAATTTCCTTAGTTTCCTGAGGAAGTATAGGCGCTGTTGTGCTTACTTGGTTGTATATTTAAATGAGCCATTAGGATGATTGAAATACCTGGATGCCGTCTTCACCGAGTGTCTGGGAGTCAACGGCTGTGCCTGCGAGACCTCACCAGGGCACTGTTTAGCACTGGTTTCCACAAACGTGGACCAGGCATGACGGCACTTCTCAGGCCAATAGAGTGTGGCCTCGGTGGGGAGAAACTCAAAATACCGATGGATAGCGGGGTGAATCACGGCGCTACAGCCGGCGAGAAACATCCCGACAAACATGCCCAAAAGTGGACTTTAACTTTTCTCCACTGAATCGCACTCATTGTCTGACTTGGAGGGGAATTCGTAGATGGTGCTGTTCCCATGTATTTGCTGCTCTCTTCCTTCATAAGGGGCACAGATGTGGAGCCAACGTGATCAGGAGAGAGGTTGAAGTGTCATACTCATTTTTCTCTTGGAAACAGACTTACAGAAATTTATGCCCAAAAGAAGTTTGGTGGGGAGGTAAAAGGATAAATTGGAAGGGTTAAAATAAAGTATGAAAATTAGTCTTACATTTTATATAAAAGTAAATGGGGCTTATATCAGCAAATAAAAAGGTGGTAAAATAGTGAAGAATGGGAGTCTAATTGTGGTGTTCAAAGTAAGGCGGGCTAATAAAAAAATGTTTTCAATTTTTGAGAAATAATGATGCAGGTGAGAAGCTTAGCTGTACTCGAAGAGGATATGTATTCATTGTTAGTGATAACTGTAGAAATGGAATTGGTTTGAAATAATTAGCATTCAAGGTGGATGTCACTGGACCATGATGGCAGTGCGTAGGGTGTTGAAGGAAACTAGAAAGGAGATAACAGAAGTTCTAGCTGCTATTTTTCAGTCCCTCTATTTTATGCAAATTGTGTCAGTGAATTGAAGAAAAGGCCAATTAACACCTTTGTTCAAGAAGAAGAGAGCAAAAAATGGATAATTACAGACAGTTGTGGGGAAACTAGTGGAATCCACAATTCAAGAATTTTAAGTGAGTATTCAGAAACGCACGAGTTGAAACAAGTTGGTGAACGTCCTATGTAAGCCTTCTTCTAATCTGCAGATGGTGAATTTTATTTTCCCCAGCCAGAGAAATCCCATGACATCGGGCAGCCAGTCTACAGCCTTGGGTGGTGCTGTCAATCGCCAGCCGAGCAGGATTCTCCAGCGGGTGATCAAGGAGGCAAAGGCTAGGGCATCAGCCCCCTCTCCCCACGAAGAGTTCTGGCTGAGTTGATACACCGACGACCGCCACATTTGGGCATGGCTCCACCCTCACTCCCACAACCCGGCAAGTCTGGGGCAAACCCAGAACATGTGGGTGTGGTTGGCTGAGCTTCCCTGGCACTGGTTGACGTGGAAGCCATTCACCAACTTGTTTCAAGACCTGTTCAAAGCCAGCAACCAGTGGAGCAAGGTGGGGTGGTGGGCATGGGTGAGCCATGAGGCAGAGAGGAAAAAGGAAAGGGGAGGGGGAGGGAGAGAGGCAAGGGGGAGATGAAGGCAAAAAAAAAGAATCTGAGGTATGAGCAGGAGAGCAAAGTCGCAAGGTACTGGTCCGATGGCAAGCTAAGGACCAAACCAGATTATATATAAATACCTCTAAATATGTATTAGGGAATGTGAAATATGTATGCTGGTTAAAGGGGTGGGGGAGGTCACAGCCAAGTTGTTGTTATGAAGGTGTCGCTTGTAAATATACGTTTTGGTTTTTGCGTGTTTTTTTTCTGATAATGTATAATTTATAATTTGGATGTAAAATATGAAAACTCAATGAAAAACATTTCCAAACAAAAAAAGAAATACATGAGTTAATCAAGGAGTGTCACTTTAACTTTATTAAGGGCGACTAATGTTTGTCAAATTTGAAGAAGTGACCAACTGGATGGATAGAAAGAATGTAGTGTACAGTGTATGGATTTAAAAATGTTTAATAAGTGGTCTGTCAGGGATAAGACATAATAGCATTGATAAAGAATTGGTTGACTGATTAAAGTCAAAGTAGGCTTTCAAGTGGTGTCTCAAAAGTGCAGTGATGGAACCATTTTTATTCCTGGACACAGGTCAGTGCAATTTTGAGATTTGCTGAAGGTACAAAAGTTTAGTAAATAGCTAGAAGAATTGCAAAATACCTAAGGAGGGATAGACTGATAGCAGAATGTGCAAAATAATGGAAGACCAATTCATGATGGGTATGTGCAAACTTGCATTTATCTTATGATGTGGAGATGCCGGCGTTGGACTGGGTGAGCACAGTAAGAAGTCTTACAACACCAGGTTAAAGTCCAACAGGTTTGTTTCGAATCACTAGCTTTCGGAGCACTGCTCCTTCTTCAGGTTCACCTGAATTTTATTTTCCCCAGCTGGAGCCAGAGAATTTGAGTGTTTTGAAGGGTCTTAAGAGAAGAGAGAGTAATGGAGAGACAGAGAGGTGAAAGGAGGAAATTCTTTATAATAATCTTTATTGTCACAAGTAGGCTTACATTAACACTGCAATGAAGTTACTGTGAAAAGCCCCTAGTTGCCAAATTCCGGGTACACAGAGGGAGAATTCAGAATGTCCAAATGACCTAACAGCACGTCTTTCGGGATTGTGGGAGGAAACCGGAGCACCCGGAGGAAACCCACACACACACAGGGAGAACGTGCAGACTCCACACAGACAGTGACCCAAGCCGGGAATCAAACCTGGGACCCTGGAGCTGTGAAGCACAGTGCTAACCACTGTGCTACCATGCCGTCCACATTCCAGAGTTTAGACCTAAACATTTGAAGGTAGAGCCTCTACTGGTTAGGAAAAAGGGAGTGGGGATGGACAAATGGACATAGTTGGAGTTAGGTGGAACTCTCGTAGTGTTATAGGGCCAAAAATGACAAATAGAGACCAGCTAGGTCATTGAACCCACCTTACATGATGTATCCCCTGCACATCATCATCCTGCTCTCTGCAACTCACCCTGAAAAATTATCTATGCTGACAAAAAATCTCCTCCTCTGGGAAGCAACCCACAACCACCCATCCTCCACCACCACCCCACCTCTATGAAAGAAAACCCTTTCTCAAATAGGGTAAATTCTTCTTTCACTCTAAAGGTGATCAATCTAGCTCCAGCAGACCATGCTGATTGTGGGACACAAGCTCCGGTGATCCACTTACATTTAAGGTGCACTTCATTGAAAGAGACTGGCGCATGTGGATGAATAAAGAGACCTAGGGGTTTAAATAGATATATTCCTAGAAATGTGGCTGCAGGTAGATAAAGGCATAAAAATGGCCAATTAGAGAAAGAAGCACTGATGTATTTATGCAAAGCACAACTTAGGGTACAGTTAGCATTCTAAGTGCAGTTATGTCAAGGATGTTAAAGTCATAGACAGATGACAGATTGTAGGCGCGATGAATCACTTGGCTATTTCTATTGGAGCAGAAAAGGTTAAAAAGAGATTTCATAAATATTAGCTAAATGATGAAAGTTTTTGATAGATTTAATAGGATGAGATGATTTCCTCTGATAGAGGAGTCTGACCAGGGGACAGCCATTTAAAATGATTACTAAGTGAATATGGGGAGAGATTAAAGAACAGGATAGAGGGAATCATTAGACCATTGAAGATTTCGCCATTGGAAGTAGTTAAGGCAGCGACCAATGCATCTTTTTTGCTCTGCAAAGAGCCAGCATAAACACAATGAGCGAAATGGTCTCCTTTATGCTAAACCTTGTCTGAAACATTCGTTCACAATGATACACATTGCAAAATATTTATCTACAATTTGATTTGTGGTACCTGCTTAAAATTTGCGCAGAATATTTATTTGTTTTATCTTCTTTTTCCAAGCCTTTTCTCTTTATTTTCAGTAAACTATATAATTGAATTATTTTCTCTCTCCCTTGCATCCCATTGTGGGTTTGTCATTGGTGTACCACTGCCAATCTCAGAGATTTTCTCACTGTTCAGATTCCAATAATCAGCATCTGAACAAGGCCTCACACAATGACTTGATTTTCACTCCCAAACTGGATGCATGAAATTTCCCAAATCTGTGAACCTGACTTGGGAGAAACTGCCCCGAGCTGCTTTGATTTTGCTCCAGGGGGCAGGTTCGCACTGGAATCGGGCCTGCCATCCCTAGAAACAGTGGGGAGGGAGCCACAGGGGCTGCCGAGTGCCAAGGTGGGCTGTTTAAAAGACCCACCTGAGTGCTCTGGGATCTAATTGTAATAATCATAATAAAGTCCTCACCCTTCAGTCCCTGCACACTCCCCATGGCCCATTCATGCTAACTCATACCCCCAACCCACCCCATCATCCCTCATACCCTCCAAGTGAACCCATTACACTCCACTCATCCCCATGGCCCTTTATAGCCCCTCTGCCAACATAGTGACACCACCCACCACTCTTTACCCTTACACCCACCATCGCAACTCACCCAGTATCCAGCATGGGCGACCTCGGGAGCAATGCTGAGATAAAATAAGATAAAGTTCTGAAGTATCAATACACTCACATTGATAAAAGCATATTGAATACATTTAATACCTTCAAGTATGTAATCCCTTATTTAATAAACAAGCATTCATATTCATAGCTGAACACCGAAGATACCTAACCCCTTTATAAATTCTCAGAGTAGTCAGTCAAACTGTGAACGTATTGTCCCCCACTCTGATAATGATTGGTTGTGGAAGCAATCAAATCTACTAA
Source organism: Scyliorhinus torazame (assembly GCF_047496885.1). Lineage (NCBI taxonomy): Eukaryota > Metazoa > Chordata > Chondrichthyes > Carcharhiniformes > Scyliorhinidae > Scyliorhinus > Scyliorhinus torazame. The sequence goes on from NC_092708.1 coordinate 102,327,787, forward strand.
TGCTGTAATGATAACCCTAGAGCTTCTGTCAGCAACAGCTATTGGCATTGCAAGTATCCATTTTTTTCAACTGAGAAACACAGCAAGTTGGCTTTTTTTAATTTAAGGAACAGCATTTTAAAATTGACAGATTAACAATTCCACAGACCTTGGACTGGATTCTCCGATTTTGAAGCTATGTCCCCGCGCCGGCGTGGGAACGGTGATGTTTTACGACAGAAAAAATAGTGTAAAACGGCCACCGATCCTCCGTCCGGTTGGGGCCTATCATCAAGGCAGCATAGAGCACTCGGCTTTAGCTGCTGATACAGCCCAGAGAATTGCAACATGCCGCTGGCTGCTCGCTGACCCAGCCTGCAAAATCGTGTTACCCCTTTGGCCGGCTCGCGCACCCCGGACCATCCCCCCTACCTCCCCCCACAGTGCGCCCAGCCCCAGGCAAATTTGCCCCTTGCCCACGGATCGTCCCTCTCCCGACTGTGGGGGCACTGGACTGAGTCCGCAGCCGCCACGCTGAGTTCCCGACGGATGAGACCATGAGAGACCCACACTGTCAGGAGCATTGGGGGGGGGGAAGGCCTCAGGCAACGTCTTGAGGCCATGGGTACGTTGCGCGCTGTACTCTCCGAGCATGCCACTTTGGAGGGGGCGGAGCATAGCAAAAGCGGCACCGCCCCCAATTTGGTCGTAAACTTTGATTCTCCAGCCCATCGCCGAACGTGATTTTGGCGTCGGCGACCGGAGAATCCCGCCCCTTATCTATCTTTTATGTACATGCATGTCTGCTCTTAAAAATCCCAAAATGTACCTGACCTCTCTAAAAGGTTATCTGACATCTCCAAAGAACTCCAGTAGGTTTGGTTATTAATTGAAGCAGCCTGATTGACTGATTAAATTAATAACCAATTTAAGATAATCTGTCAAGTTTATAACTTGGCTCAATTACACTTGTCAGAAGTGACATGCATTCATACTCAGGGACCTGTTCTCCGTGAACAAAAGGAATATGTATTTTTGAATTATCTGGGAGCTCAGGAAGCCTACATTCCTCATTGCTTTCTCCATTACAACACCTCTGCCAATCAATGTCAACATGCTAACTAATCCACACCTTTTTCTCATGTCGTATGAATCATTGTGATTATTTGAAATTTGGCATTCTTGCATTTGTCCTGATGAGTGCAAGATGAAAAGTTTCAGCGATACGTCTCTTTTCAGCAGTATATATATAGTGCCTTTAACATAATGAAACACCCAAAGGTGCTTCACATGAGCATTAAAAAACAAAGTACGTCACTGAGCCACACCTGGTGAAATGAATTCCGATGACTGAAAACTTGACATGTTGTACAGAGTGTTTTAAAGGAGGAAAGTGAAGTAGAGAGGAGTACACGGTGGAGGGGAGGGGGTAGTAGAATTTAGGGTTTGAGGCTAGGCAACTGAAGATGTGGCCACCAATGGGGATGCAAAGGAGGGCAACATTTGAGAAACACAGGTTTCTTAGGGAGTTGTTGGGCTGGAGGAGATTACAGAGATGGGAAGTTGCAAAGTCATGGCGGAATTTGAAAATAAGGATAAGAATTTTAAAATTGAGATGTTGCTTGAGCACGAGCCAGAGTCAATGTATTGTAGTCAGGGTGATAGGGGAATGGGACTTGTTGCAAGTTAATACATGAGCTGCAGAGTTTTGGTTGACCTCCAGTTTACTGAGGGAGACCACCCAGGAGTGCGTCAGAATATTCAATCCTCAATGCAACATGTTGAAGGTTTCAGCTGCAAATGAGCTGATACAGAGACAAAGTGGAGGTCAAGTGGAATACCTCTTAAACATTCCCTTCTAGTCCCAGCACAAACATCAGTCTACATAAATAATACAAGAAAAATCTCCTCAAACACCACAGTTAACTCAGATGTTTTAAAAATGATATAAACCACCAAAATAAATTGAAGTCTGGATTTTAACCCCCTCCTCCTGGTGAAAACCAGGTGTTAAGGGGGTAACATGAAAGCAGTCCGCTTGCTGAACTTTTTCTGTCCGGCAGGTTTTTTAAAATCTGTGCACTTGAAGCACTTACCTGATTATTCTAATTGAGGTCCGACTATGTAGAGCGGACCGTGAAATTAATTTTATACCCCACTGAACAGACATTCACTGGTGGACCAGAAGTGGAGGCCTTCCAGGATGATTATTAAGCTTATCTTTTGTGGGATCACGAATTGTTTGGACCATTGGCACTCAGTTCTTCTTCTGCTTTCCTCTAACCTTCCTGAAGCCTCTCTGCCAATGAGTAAGCTTGCTGCCCGACTGGGCCAAAATATAGGCCTATCTGAAGGGAATTCTTTGGAAACATTTCTGGTGTTAAATGAACTGTTTTATGGTTAGGTTTAGCTATTTTCTTTTCAGAGCTATACTTTTAATGGTTTTGCTTTATTAAATACATTAACCCAAATAAAGAAGGAATAGATGGCCAAAAACAATGGACTTTATTGAAATAGTTTGATTTGATCATGCATTGCTCAGATTGAAAAAAAGTGTATGGTTTCTGCTGATTGCTCATTAAAAGTTTTTTTTACTTTATTTCTCATATGTTTGCATTTAGCCAATAGATGTTTGATTGTAACTTCATTAAATGATTGCTTCTTTGAGCCGATTGCATTTTATTTCCCCCAACTGATGTGTAATCTTTGAAATGTGACAGCCTGGGATTTTGGAAGGAGGGAGTCGTAAAGATTAATGGCATTTGCCTAATTTCACCCTCGTACCCTCAATTTCCAGTACAGTATTTCGCAAATGACTTGAGGCTGATGTGGGCAATACAACAGGCTTTCCCTCTGCCCAATAGCAAACTGTGGATACCCCTCTCTGAGTGGATGCTGTTTAGTGGCTGCAGACAATGAATACTGTTGATTCCTGGTGCCAACAGAATAGTTTGAGCCTGTGCAATGGAAAGAAGCTGGAGGAAGATGATGATTCATTTGTGGAAACTAAGAAAACAACTTGCAAACTGTATGTGAGTGCATGCACTATAGATGGAGCCAGATAGCTACCTTCCATTTTGGAAGAATATAATGTGAAAGTGAAGTGCAATGATGAGATGAAAGAATTCACTGCAGGTAAATTAGTCTGTTACTGGTGCGCTTCCAAACAAGGAGAATATAAAGGATTATGAAATGTAAATGCAATATCAGATAACTGGGACTGCATGCTACAGATCTTGTCTTCTGGAACGGCTTTGAAGCTCTTTCAAGATTACTGGTATCTCACCATATGGCCATTTTTCATAGACCAGTGTCAGCAGATTACTCATCTGTGGAGGAAATTACAACCAACCCTAATTTTCACTCACAATTTATGGCGGGAATCACCAATGGCAATCATGGATGAAAACTTTTGTTTCTAGGGCAAAGAATGTTGAATTATAGCGCTAAACACAACTAACTCAGTTCAGACTAAGAGGGAGAAATTTGATTGTCTCTTAAAATGGAGAATAACATGTGCCATTTGATTGAAATGCAAGGAATACGTGCTTCCTGCTTATTAGAATGATTGCTGCATGCATCCAGCCCTTGCTGCACTGTTCATGGGCTGCATGCATCAGCAAGCAGCCCACAGCAGTCTAATCTACCTCACCATTTTTAAAGCTTCGCCTGCCTGCGAAAAGTAGAGATGAATTGTGGCTGGGAGAAGTGGTGGCTGTTGTGCAGCAAGTGAATCTGACCTGGGAAACACTGAAGGTAGACAAAATATGGGAGAGAAATTCCAAGGTTTTTGGAACTGGAGAGATGTTCCGGACCCACAAGGGACCAGGAGGCCCTCTAGACACATGCTCAAAGAGATGTGGGAGCAGATAACCATGCATGCCAATGCTAGGAATCTAGTTGCAGTGACTTGAATGTAGTGCTGCAAGAAGTTCTGTTACTCACACAGGTGGTCAGGTTAGTGTGACGATTGTAAGATTTTAGGAAAATTGGATTATAAAATCTATTGAGAAATTTAAGGTTTAAAGGCCTAGGGTTAGAGTATGTTCGACTGCAATGGTCATTTTTGTTTAAAAAGAATTCCGCTGTGCAGGGACTGGGTGCTTTTAGCAGCCATCAGGTGAAATTGACAAAGTAACGTCTGGGTTACTGCACAGTGGTTTGACTGGGGTAGTCCCTGGGGAGTTAATGTGCTTTCAGTCCCTGGAAATGTTTTTTTGTTTTTCAGCTTGGGGAGACGATGTCAGTGCTGGGTGGAGTTAAGAGAGTTTTCTTTTGAGAAAGGCTTTTGGAAATTAAGTCTGAACTGGCAACACTTGTTTATTAGACCACAGGTAAAGGCAGTTTTCTTTCCCAGTCGGAAAGTATAAAACAAGTATTTGACCCAGGAAGTGTAGAAGATTGTAGTTTAGTCGGGCAGTATGGTCGGCACGGGCTTGGAGGGCCGAAGGGCCTGTTCCTGTGCTGTACATTTCTTTGTTCTTTGTTCTTTGTTCTAACAAAGAGTAATAATATTTTAAAAACAGAGCAGTCTTGTCTGAAGACAAGGAATAAGCTGAAACAACCCAGGTGAAGCAGGGGCTGGTTTAGCAACTGGGCTAAATCGCTGGCTTTTAAGGCAGGCCAGCAGCACGGTTCAATTCCCGTACCAGCCTTCCCAAACAGGTGCCGGAATGTGGCGACTAGGGGCTTTTCACAGTAACTTCATTTGAAGCCTACTTGTGACAATAAGCGATTTTCATTTCATTTCATATTTGAAGACATTGCAAATGAGTCTGAAGAGATTCTAACAAGAGACAGAATTTGTTCTGTACAACAAGTATTACTCTATGTCCTGCTGATTTTTAAGCTGGATTGAGAGCTGTATGTTTCTTTTCTTGTTGATTAATGGGAATTTGAGTAGCAGTGTTAAGCGATAATTGTAAGCCGTTCTTTTTCAGGTGTGACGTTAAAAGGTTTAACATTGTATTCATAATAAAGGTTTGATTTAGAAATACCAATGCCCTATTTGTTTCATACAATCACTCCTGGAGTGAATCATTCTTTCCACTCAGTCTGGAAATAAACTAAAATATTGGGGTTTCAGCCCAGTATCCTAGCCACTGTTGGGACCTGGTCTGGGATCATAATAAAATTGGGGGCTTGCCCGTGATCTTAAGTATAATTCCTTGTTTGGCTTGGGATTATTGAACTTAAACACTGTGAGTGTGTGTGGAACAATTGCATTCTTTCAGGGTTTGAAATTTAAATAGGGAATGACTGGACATGGCTCTTTCAGTTACAAAACATTTCCTGAGTGTTGATGTGATTACTCTGCAAAAATTTGGATTTGGCGGAGATGCTGTAATTAATCTTTGGGGAGAGGGAGGTAGAGATAATACAAGCAAAAATAGCACAATATTTAAATTTGCCAGAGACACAGCCTGAATCATTAGAATATCTAGAATTCAATTACAAATGAAACAATTAGAAATACAGGAAAAATATAAACAGAAACAAAAATAGAACTGAAGAAAATGGAGTTAGAAAGAGAGAGGAAAAAGGAAGAGAGGAGAAGGAAAAAGAGCGGGCAGAAAAATAAAAAGAATGGGCTTTTCAAAAGGAAATGGAAAGAGGAAGATTGAGGGAGAAATGGAAAGATTAACAAAGGAAGAAACTGATAAGGAAAGAGAGAGAGAATTTGAACTTTGGAAACTGGCACTGCAAGGAGAACATCAACTTAAAAAGTTGGAGTTAAAGGCAGAAGCTGAGGAAGGTCAAGAGGAAGAAAAAATACTTCCCAGTCAAAAGCGTAGTAGGGATATGTTCAAGTATATCCACGCATTGCCAATATTTGATGGGAAAGATGTGGAAGTCTTTTTCATCACATTTGGGAAAGTGGCTAAACAATTAAAAGACCACATGGATAGTGTTGGTTCAAACAAAGTTGGTAGATAGAGCGAGTGAAGTGTTCGCATCACTATCAGAGGAGGTATCTAGGTATTATGGTGAGGTGAGGAAAACCATATTAAGTGCATATGAACTAATGCCAGAAACCTAGAGACAATAGTTTAGAAATCGAAGGAAAGAAACAGGTCAGATATATATAGAATTCAAAAGAATTAAACAAAATAATTTTGATTAGTGGATAAGAGAGTTAAAAAATAAACCAAATGCATGATGCTGTTAGGGAAACAATTATTTTGGAGGAATTTAAAAATTCACTTCCCATGGTAGTGAGATCTAATGTGGAAGAGCAAAGAGTTACAACTGCTAGACCGCCTGCTGAAATGGCCGATGATTTTGAATTGGTTCATAAAGCAAAGTTTGGTTTTCGACACCAATTTCAGTCTGTGAAGGATAGAAACTGGGGAAATGAGAAACTCACAGGTGGTCAATGCAAAGGAAGTTTAGTTGTTGATGGTAAGGAGAGTGTGCCTCAGAGTAAAAAGGAAATCTGTGATAGTGGTAGAGAGATAAGAAAACCTAAGTGTTTTCATTGTAATAAAATTGGACATGTGAAGTCTGATTGTTGGTGGCTAAAGAAAAGTACTGGGAAGACAGATTTGGTAAAATACGATAAGCCAGTAAAGTAGGAGGGAATACCACTGTCCCAGTGGAAGAGGTGCAACAGAGTGTACAGCCTGTTCAGAGGTTGGTGGATAAGCAGGTAACAGAACTTTTTAAGGATTTTATTTGTGAGGGTAATGTTTCCTCATGTTTCCTCATGTGTACAAGGTGGAGTAGGTAAGGAGATTATGATCTTAAGGGATAAAGGAGCAAGTCAATCTGTTATGGTGAGAGATAAGGAGATATGTAGTTTGAAAGGAGTATTGCCAGAAAAAGATGGTTCATCAAGTGGTATTACCGGTGGGTTATAGAAAGGATGCTTTGCGGATAGCACATGAGGTTCCAATAAGGGTCATCTAGGAGTAAGGAAAACTCAAGCAAATATACAAAACTATTTGTATTGGCCTGGACTGCATAAAGTGTAGTTGAATTTTGCCGCACATGTCACACATGTCAAGTAATAGGGAAACCTCAGGCAGTAATCAAACTCAGCACCTTTAATACCCATTCCAACATTTGAAGTATCTTTTTTTTTAATAAACATTTTATTGAGGTATTTTTGGTATAGTGACAACAACAAAATAAAAAAAATACATGAAACCATAAACATAGTACAAAAGCCATTTACCTCTCGTACAGGTCCCACCCTTATTGACCCCCTGCTCTAATCGAAACTACTCCCCCCCACCCCGCCCCCCGTCCGTCCGTCCGTCTGCTGACCATTAACTTCCCACAAAGAAGTCGACAAACGGTTGCCACCTCCTGGTGAACCCTAACAGTGACCCTCTCAAGGCAAACTTGATTTTCTCTAAACAGAGAAAGCTAGCCATGTCAGATAGCCAGGTCTCCGACTTCGGGGGCTTGGAGTCCCTCCAAGCTAATGGTATCCGTCTCAGGGCTACCAGGGAAGCAAAGGCCAGAACATCTGCCTCTTTCTCCTCCTGGATTCCCGGGTCCTCTGGCACCCTGAAAATCGCCACCTCTGGACTCAGCGCCACCCTTGTTTTTAACACCGTGGACATGATGTCCGCAAACCCCTGCCAGAATCCCCTGAGCTTTGGACACGTCCAACACATGTGGACATGGTACGCCGGTCCTCCCGCACATTTTGCGCAACTGTCCTCCACCCCAAAGAATCTGCTCATGTGGGCCACTGTCATGTGAGCCCGGTGAACAACCTTAAATTGTATCAGGCTGAGCCTGGCACATGGTGCAGACGTGTTGACTCTACTCAACGCGTCTGCCCACAGACCATCCTCTGTCTCACCTCCCAGCTCCTCCTCCCACTTACGCTTCCGCTCCTCAGTCTGCGTATCCTCCGACCCCATAAGCTCCTTATAAATATCCGAGATGCTCCCTTCTCCTACCCACCCTCTGGAAACTACCCTGTCCTGAATCGCCCTTAGCAGTAGGAGCGAGAAGGTTGACACCTGTTTACGAAGGGAGTCCTGCACCTTCAGATACCTGAATTTGTTTCCCCTCGCCAACCCAAACTTTTCCTCCAACGCCCTCATACTCGGAAAGCTCCCCTCTATGAACATAACCCCCATCCTCTCAAACCCCGCTCTCCACCATAACCGGAACCCCCCGTCCATACTCCCCGGGGCAAACCGGTGATTATCATAGATTGGGGCCCAGACCGATGCTCCCTCTGCTCCCACATGCCGCCTCCACTGGTGGAGTACCATGCCGGTGGGAACGGCAGAGGCGCAGTTACCAACGCCCCCAAATTGGTGCCCTTACATGAAGCCGCCTCCATATGCTCCCATGCCGACCCCTCCCCCACCACCCACTTCCTGATCATGGCTATATTAGCCATCCAGTAATAGTTGCTGAAATTTGGCAGCACCAGCCCGCCCTCTCCCCGACTCCATGCAAGCATTACCTTCCTTACTCGCGGGGTCTTGCCTGCCCAGACAAAGCCCGTGATCACTCTGTTGACCCACATAAAATAGGACCGCGGAATAAAGATGGGGAGATACTGAAATACAAATAGGAATCTCGGGAGGACCGTCATCTTCACCGTTTGCACCCTCTCAGCCAGAGACAACGGGAGCGCATCCCATCTCCGAAAATCGCCCTTCATTTGGTCCACCAGCTGGGCCAGATTAAATTTATGCAGCCGGTCCCATTCCCGCGCCACTTGGATGCCTAGGTACCTAAATATTCCCTTTACTAACCTAAATGGCAGCTCTCCCAGTCGCCTCTCCTGTCCCCTCGCCTGGACCACAAACATCTCACTCTTTCCCATATTAAGTTTACACTCCGAAAACCGGCCAAATTCCCCTAGAGTCCTCATGATTTCTTCCATCTCCTCTATTGGGTCCGAAACGGACAGAAGCAGGTCATCCGCATGGAGCGAAACACTGTGCTTCCCCCCCCCCACCGGACCAGTCCTCTCCAGCACCTCGAGGCTCTCAGAGCAATTGCCAACGGCTCTATATCCAGCGCAACCAACAGTGGGGAGAGGGGGCATCCCTGTCTCATCCCCCGGTGCAGTTTAAAGTAGTCTGAAGTTGTCCTGTTTGTCCGTACACTTGCCACAGGAGCCTGATGCAGTAACCTGACCCAGTCAATAAAGCCCCGCCCAAATCCGAACAGTCCCAGTATCTCCCACAGATAGTCCCATTACACCCGATCAAAAGCCTTTTTTGCATCCATTATGATCACTACCTCCACCTCCCTACCTTCCGGGGGCATCATGGTCATATTTAACAGCCTTCTTACATTGTTCACTAACTGCCTTCCCTTAACAAACCCCGTCTGGTCCTCCCTAATAACGTCCGGAACATAATCCTCGATCCTGGAGGACAAGACTTTGGCCAGCAACTTGGCATCCACATTCAGCAGGGAGATCGGTCTGTAGGACCCACACAGCTCCGGTTTCTTGTCCCGCTTAAGAATCAGCGCAATCGTTGCCTGTGACATCGTCGGGGGCAACACCCCTCTTTCCCTTGCTCATTGAACATCCTCAACAACACCGGCCCCCAAATTCCCGAGAACGTTTTATAAAACTCCTCTGGGTACCCGTCCGGACCCGGGGCCTTACCCGCCTGCATGGCCTTCAAGCCCTCCACTATCTCCTTCAGCCCGATTGGGGCCCCCAGCCCTTTTACCCGCTTCCTGTCCACCTTTGGGAAATTCAGACCCTCCAAGAAGTGCCTCATCCCCTCCGGCCCCGTAGGGGGTTCTGACCTGTACAGCCTGCTGTCAAAATCCCTAAACAACTTATTCATCCCTACTGAATCACCAACCAGGTTCCCATCTCCGTCCTTTACTTTCCCTAGCTGCCTCCCTCTTTCTAAGCTGCTGTGCAAGCATTCCGCTGGTCTTCTCTCCATACTCATAGATCACCCCCCTCGCTTTTCTCAGCTGCTCCACCACCCTCCCTGTGGTCAGCAAGCTAAACTCCGCCTGTAACCTCCATCGTTCTCTTAAAAGCCCTGCCTCTTGGGTCTCCGCATACCTCCTATCAATCTGTAGTAACTCCTTTACCAGTCGGTCTGTCTCTGCCCTGTCCACCTTCTCCCTATGGGCCTGGATCGAGATCAGCTCCCCCCTGACCACCGCCTTCAGTGCTTCCCAGACCACCGCTGCTGAAATTTCCCCCGTGTCATTGACCTGCAGGTAGCTCTGAATACATTTCCTCAGCCGCTCGCACACCCCTTCATCCGCAAAAAGTCCCACATCCAACCCCCAGTGCGGGCGCTGGTTACTGTCTTTACGAACCTGCAGGTCAACCCAGTGCGGGGCATGGTCTGAGATTGTAATCGCCGAGTACCCTGTGTCCACCACCCCAGGAAGCAAGGCCCTGCTCAAAATAAAGAAATCGATCCAGGAGTACACTTTATGCATGTGTGAGTAGAAGGAGAACTCATTGATCCTCGGATGCCCAAATCTCCATGGATTCACCCCCCCCCAATCAGCTCCATGAACCCTCTTAGTTCCTTTGCCATTGCTGGCACCCTGCCCGTTTTCGAGCCTGACCGGTCCAAGCCAGGGTCCTTAATTGTGTTGAAGTCCCCTCCCATGACCAATCTGTGCGAGTCCAGGTCCGGTATCTTCCCTATCTTCCTCTTTATAAACTCCACATCATCCCAATTTGGCGCATACACATTTACTAATACCACCTGCACCCCCTCTAGCTTCCCACTGACCATAATGTACCGACCTCCCACGTCCGAGACTATCTACTCCCCTTCTTGAACAAGGGGACAACATTTGCTATCCTCCAGTCTTCTGGCCCTATTCCTGTTGACAAAGATGACTTAAAGATCAAAGCCAAAGGCTCAGCAATCTCCTCGCTAGCTTCCCAAAGAATCCTAGGATAAATCCCATCCAGCCCAGGGGACTTATCTATTTTCACCCTTTCCAGAATTGCTAACACCTCCTCCCTATGAACCTCAAGCCCTTCTAGTCTAGTAGCCTGAATCTCAGTATTCTCCTCGACAACATTGTCTTTTTCCTGTGTGAATACTGACAAAAAATATTCATTTAGCACCTCTCCTATCTCCTCAGACTCCAAGCACAACTTCCCACTACTGTCCTTGACTGGCCCTACTCTTACCCTAGTCATTCGTTTATTCCTGACATATCTATAGAAAGCTTTCGGGTTATCCTTGATCCTACCTGCCAAAGACTTCTCATGTCCCCTCCTGGCTTTTCTTAGCTCTCTCTTTAGGTCCTTCCTAGCTAACTTGTAACTCTCGAGCGCCCTTACTGAACCTTCATGTCTCATCTTTACATAAGCCTCCTTCTTCCTCTTGACAAGTGTTTCGACTGCCTTCGTAAACCACGGTTCCCTTGCTCGACCACTTCCTCCATGCCTGACAGGCACATACATATCAAGGACACGCAGTAGCTGTTCCTTGAACAAGCTCCACATTTCCATTGTGCCCATCCCCTGCAATTTTCCTCTCCATCCGATGCATCCTAAGTCTTGCCTTATCGCTTCATAATTGCCTTTCCCCCAGATATAACTCTTGCCCTGCGGTATATACCTATCCCTTTCCATCACAAAAGTAAACGTAATCGAATTGTGGATTTCCGTAAACCGTTTGATAAGGTTCCCCACGGTAGGCTATTGCAGAAAATACGGAGGCATGGGATTCAGGGTGATTTAGCGGTTTGGATCAGAAATTGGCTCGCTGTAAGAAAACAGAGGGTGGTGGCTGATGGGAAATGTTCAGCCTGGAGTTCAGTTACTAGTGGTGTACCACAAGGATCTGTTTTGGCGCCACTGCTGTTTGTCATTTTTATAAATGACCTGGAGGAGGGCGTAGAAGGATGGGTGAGTAAATTTGCAGATGACACTAAAGTCGGTGGAGTTGTGGACAGTGCAGAAGGATGTTACAAATTACAGAGGGCCATAGATAAGCTGCAGCGCTGGGCTAAGAGGTGGCAAATGGAGTTTAATGCAGAAAAGTGTGAGGTGATTCATTTTGGAAGGAGTAACATGAATACAGAGTACTGGGCTAATGGTAAGATTCTTGGTAGTGTGGATGAGCAGAGAGATCTCGATGTCCATGTACATAGATCCCTGAAAGTTGCCATCCAGGTTGATAGGGTTGTTGAGAAGGCGTACGGTGTGTTAGCTTTTATTGGTAGAGGGTTTGAGTTTAGGAGCCATGAGGTCATGTTGCAGCTGTACAAAACTCTGGTGCGGCCGCATTTGGAGCATGCAGTTCTGGTCGCCGCATTGTAGGAAGGATGTGGAAGCATTGGAAAGGGTGCAGGGGAGATTTACCATAATGTTGCCTGGTATGGAGGGAAGATCTTATGAGGAAAGGCTGAGGGACTTGAGGCTGTTTTTGTTAGAGAGAAGAAGGTTAAGAGGTGACTTAATTGAGGCATACAAGATGATCAGGGGATTAGATAGGGTGGACAGTGAGAGCCTTTTTCCTCGGATGGTGATGGCTAGCATGAGGGGACATAGCTTTAAATTGAGGGGAGATAGATATAGGACAGATGTCAGAGGTGGGTTCTTTACGCAAAGAGTAGTGTGGCCGTGGAATGCCCTACCTGCAACAGTAGTGGACTTGCCAACATTAAGGACATTTAAATGGTCATTGGATAAACATATGGATGATAAGGGAATAGTGTAGATGGGTTTTAGAGTGGTTTCACAGGTCGGCGCAACATTGAGGGCCGAAGGGCCTGTACTGCGCTGCTATGTTCTCTGTTCTATGATGTGGAGGAATAGAGTGCCGCCACGGCACAGGCTCACCCGCGGATCGGCGGCCCCGATCGCGGGCCAGGCCACCGTGAGGGCACCCCTGGGGCCAGATCGCCCCGTGCCCACCCCCCCCCCCCCCGCCGAGGACCCTGACGGCCGCCCACGGAGCTGGGTCGCACCGGTAGGGACCAAGCTCGATTTACGCAGGCGGGACCCTCGTTAAACGGGCTGGACTTCGGCCCATCGCGGCCCGGAGAATTCGGGCGGCCCCGGGGCCCATTCGGTCGCGCCGGTCCCCGCCATTCTCCGAGGCGGGCGGCGCAATTCATGCCGGGGCAATTTTTTGGGGGCCGGAGAATTCGGAGGACGGCGGGGGCGGGATTCATGCTGACCCCCAGCGATTCTCCGACCCGGTGGGGGTCGGAGAATCCTGCCCATTGAGTTTGGTACTGGCATTACAACATTTTAACATCTAAGTTAGTAACAATTTATCTGACACATTTGTTTGTACGGGCCATAATCCATTAAAGTTCTTAAACAAATTTAAAATGCAAAACACAAGCCAATCAGAGGGAGTTTATTATTAGAACCATTTAATTTACGAATTCTACATGTGGCAGAAAGCGAAAATGTGATTACAGATGCTTTATCATGACTGTAACATGTGAGAATACTAAAATGGACTATATTCATGTTGATGCTGTCTGTTGAAAAATGTAAAACGATATATCGGATAGAGTTTAAGTTGTATGTAATCTAAATAAATGTTTAATGTTAAAAGGGTTTTAGAAAAATGATGCCACCTTTTTACATTGCTGGTTTATTTTTTTAAGGGGGATGTGATGTTGGAAGAATTTTGGAAAGTTGGATTATAAATGTATTGGGCAATTTAATGGTTAATATCCTGTGATTAGAGTGTGTTTGACTGCAATGTTCATGATTGTTTTGCAGGGCCTGGGTGCCTTATGCAGCCAGAAGGTGAAATGGACAAAGGAACATGTTTTTCAGTCTGGGCTAATGTGCAGTGGTTTGACTGGGGTACTCCCTGGGGAGTTAATGTGCTTTCCGTCCCTGGAAAGTGTTTTTGTTTTTCAGCTTGGGGAGCTGATGTCAGTGCTGGGTGGAGCTAAGAGAGGTGTTTTTGAGAAAGGCTTTTGAAAGTGAAGTCTGACCTGGCAACACTTGTGTTTTTTAGACCACAAGTAAAAACATTTTTCTTTCCCTGTAATAAACCCCCTGTCGGAAAGTATAAAAATAAGAGTAATGATATTTCAAAAACAGAGCAGAATTGACTGAAGACAAGGAAGAGGCTGAAACGATCCAGTTGAAGCAACTATTTGAAGACATTCAGCCAGAGTCTGAAGGGATTCTAACAAGAGCCAGAATTGGTTCTGTACAACAAGTATTACTCTATGCCCTGCTGATTTTTAAGCTGGGTTGAGAGCTGTATGTTTCTTTTCTTGTTGTTTAATGGGAATTTGAGTAGCAGTGTTAAGCGATAATTGTAAGCCGTTCTTTTTCAGGTGTGAAGTTAAAAGGTTTAACATTGTATTCATAATAATCTTTTGTTTCAGAAATACCAAAGCTGTATTTCTTCATGCAATGATTCCTGGAATGAATTACTATTTCGGCACAGTCTTACAAATAAACGAAAATATTGGAGTTTCGATCCAGTATCCTAGCCGCTGTTGGGGTCTGGTCTGGGATCATAATAGTAGGCAAAAGTTTCTTAACGTACTATATCTAACCACCAGCCTCTGCCGTTGTTAAATTCACAACATTACCATCACTCACCTACTCTATCAATTAGGACTCAAACCTGACAGTCCTATGCTCCACTACATCCTCAGACACTTAGCACTGTCGCCAAGCCTCACACCAAAATACCACTTGTACACTCTGCCAGCTATTCCACCATGACAGCCACATCAGCTAAACAAATCGCATGACACTCAGTGAAACAATGTCTTGTTGCAGGACAAGTTGAATCACAATGAGAGGCAACAGGTAAGGGCAGGCGAAACCCCGATGGATAGACAGCGCTGCCCATTATCGCAACTGCAACTGCCTATGTAGCTATCTGCCGACTTGAATTCTCTGGAAATATTCCATGAAAGGAGTTATTGACGAAGTTGATATTCAATAATTGAATCCATATGAATCTAGATCAATATAACTTTGTCGCTTACAGTGTTTATTTATTTATAAATATCACTGACACTTTTATGGAACTGTAGTTCTTTTCAACTTCAAAAACTGGGTCTGTAGTACAGTCTCACTCGTTATCGGCATGTTTATTTTAAAACAGCACCTTCTTAGGCTGGAGGTCATTCCTTGCATAATGTTTGCGTAATAAGAACATTTGGGTGAAGGGAACTTTTTTTCTTATAAATGTCTCCTTTAGAAGCATTTTACTGTACACAGTCTAAATTCAGGGTATTAAATAAAAAGAACATTGAGTTGTTTTCGAGAGCACCGACATCAAACATCTCATTATCATTGAATCATAAAGAAAGTTGCTTTTTCTCCTGCATCACACTAGATTTTACTTCCTGATGCTCGATCAATAACTCCCGAAGCGAGATTGTAGGTCAATTGAAGGCTTTATTGGACTAGATGTTTCCCCCAGCAGCGCAGGTACAGAATGCAGCTGCTAGGGAGACACAGGCTCTTATACTCCGCCTTACTGGGCAGAACCAGCAGGCAGGCTTCACCAATGATCTTTCTGTCTCAGGTACCTCCCACACCAATGGTCTTACAGCATCAACCTGGGTACCGCAATACCCCTAATACCGACTAAAAAAGAGTCCGGCGGGGGTGGTGGTCTCGCGTTATACAGTGGTAGAGGTTGCGGTTATGGTGGTACCCGGTATACATTAGTACAGTGTTTTGCCTCGTTACATGTCGCAACTATTTACAGTATTTATTTACATTCAAAATAAACCAATTAGTCGGTCGGGGGCCCTGGTCAATCATCACAGTCTCGGCGGTGATGCAGGCGCCGGCTCGGTCATCTGTGGCTCCGGGAGCGTGGCTTTGGCTTCTTCGGCAGCTTCATCACCCCTAGATTGTACCAGTGGGAGAACCGATCCACCTGGGAAGGGGGCGGCTGTGAGGTGCGCCAGTGGGAGGGAGGGTGAGGTTGGTGGTGGGGGTGTGGGTGGGGACCCAGCGGACACCAGGTCCCGTAGGGAGACCGTATCCTGTCGGCCGTCGGGGTACACCACGTAGGCGTATTGAGGGTTAGCGTGAAGGAGGTGGACCCTCTCGATCAATGGGTCCGACTTGTGCGCCCGCACGTGTTTGTGGAGCAGGATGGGTCCAGGAGCTGCCAGCCAGGTTGGGAGGGAGGTCCCGGACGAGGACTTCCTAGGGAAGACCAGGAGACGTTCGTGAGGTGTCTGGTTGGTCGTGGTACATAGCAGTGATTGGATGGAGTGGAGAGCATCCGGGATGACCTCCTGCCAGCGGGAGACTGGGAGATTCCTGGACCGTTGGGCCAGTAGGACGGTCTTCCAGACTGTTCCGTTCTCCCTCTCTAGCTGTCCGTTTCCCCGGGGGTTGTAACTGGTCGTCCTGCTCGAGGCAATGCCCTTGCTGAACAGGAATTGACGCAGTTCGTCGCTCATAAAGCTCGTTGCCCTATTGCTGTGTATGTAGGCGGGGAAACCGAACAGTGTAAAGATACTGTGGAGGGCTTTTATGATGGTGGCTGGGGTCATGCCGGGGCAGGGGGTGGTGAATGGGAACCGGGAGTACTCGTCAATCACGTACAGGAAGTACGTGTTGCGGCCGGTGGAGGGGAGGGGCCCTTTGAAGTCCATACTGAGGCGTTCAAAGGACGGGAAGCCTTTATCAGGTGCGCTTTCTCTGGCCTGTAGAAGTGCGGCTTGCACTCCGTGCAGATTTGGCAGTTCCTGGTGGCGGTCCTGACCTCCTCGATGGAGTAGCGCAGGTTGCGGGTCTTAATGAAATTGAAGAATCGAATGACCCCCGGGTGGCAGAAGTACTCGTGGAGGGCCCGGAGTCGGTCCACTTGTGCGTTGGCACATGTGGCGCGGGATAGGGCATCAGGAGGCTCGTTTAGCTTCCCAGGACGATACAAGATCTCATAGTTGTAGGTGAGAGCTCAATCCTCCACCGTAAGATCTTATCGTTCTTTATCTTGCCTCGCTGTGCATTATCGAACATGAAAGCAACTGACCGTTGGTCAGTGAGGAGAGTGAATCTCCTGCCGGCCAGGTAATGCCTCTAGTGCCGCACAGCTTCTACTATGGCCTGGGCCTCCTTTTCAACTGAGGAATGGCGGATTTCTGAAGCGTGAAGGGTGCGTGAGAAGAAGGCCACGGGTCTGCCCGCTTGGTTGAGCGCGGCCGCCAGAGCTATGTCGGACACGTAGCACTCGACTTGGAAGGGAAGGGATTCATTGAATGCGTGCATCGTGGCCTTTGCAATGCCTGCTTTGATGTGGCTGGCGAGCCTCTGCCGACAGGGGAAAAACCGTGAATTGAATTAGTGGGCGGGCCTTGACCGCATAGTTGGGGGCCCACTGGGCATAATATGAAAAAAATCCCAGGCAGCGTTTCAGGGCCTTGGAGCAGTGGGGGAGGGGAAACTCCATAAGGGAGCGCATGCATTCGGGATCTGGGTCTATAACTCTATCATGCACTACATAGCCGAGGATGGCTAGATGGTCGGTGCTGAACACACATTTGTCCTTGTTGTAGGTTAGATTAAGGATTTTTGCGGTATGGAGGAATTTTCAGAGGTTGGTGTCATGGTCCTGCTGGTCGTGGCATCAGATGGTTGTCATGATATTCAAACACACACATCATGATAGACACACCAACAGACAAATCAGAACACACAACACCACAACCAATCACAGAAAGATATAAAAGCACAAACACGACACCCGGTGGTCAGTATTAGCTGGAGACGAGGACCAGGACAGACCTGCTACACGACACACTCAGGGAGACAGCACGTGCAGAGTATCCAGAACGAACTGTATTATAAGAGTTAAAATAAAATAGAGTTGTACCACATACAACTGTGTTGGCTCATCTGTGCACCAGAGAACCCAACACCACATGGTACAGGAGTGGATCGATATCTGCCGGCATACCTCAGTGTACAGAGACAACCAGCAGTGCCCAGGCAAAATGATAGAGCTCCCGGTTCCGCAGCCGCTCCAGTGCCACGGCGATCTCCGCGAAAACTGGCGGCGATTCCGGCAAGTGTTCGAATTGTTCCTGGTGGCAGCTGAACTCCAAGACCTGGATGATAGCGAAAAAATTGAATTTCTTCTCACCATCGCCGGTGCAAGGGCAAGAGAAATATTCACAAGGTTCAGGTTCTTCAGGAGGCAGCAAAGGTACGATTACCAGGCAGTCCTGGACAAATTCTCCAAGTACTGTGAAGAAAACGCAATCCCGAAATCCCGGGCCTGAGAGAGGGCTGGGTCGAGGTCGGCGGCCATCTTGCTAAAGGTATCACGCTAGCACAGTTGCGCGAGCAGTGCGCAGAACCGGAAGTTTCGTTTCGCGCATGCGCAGTCAAGAAAACGGCCATCGGTAAAGGAACAGCGATCTGAGCATGCGCAGTCGCTTCCTACGTGCTACATACCGAGCGTCAGGATGTCAGAGGCCCCAGACTGCACCAATTTAAAGGGGAAACGTCCCAAATCCAATTTAAAAGGGAAACGTCCCAAATCAAAAAAACAAAAATCTGTTAAAGCTGTAAAATAACCTTCCCTCACCTGGAATGACAGCACATTGCCGCAAATTGACCCAGGAGATGAATTTGATCTCCGAAGAACCCTCCGACAAGCAGTTACCTACGCACAAGCCGATGATTCCGACCTCGAATACTTCGATGACGATCTTTACAGTGTTTCCGGACCGCGCGAGCCCAATGATAGCTCCATGGTCCTATACGACTATGACTCGGACGAACCTTTTGTGTTGCACATTGGCGGCCCCCACATTGAATCCGGCGCAGATGCGGATTCATTTTTCGGATTTGAGGATCTTCAATCCAGCAGATATGACGTCCCAACTTATCAGTACCGGATGATGCTGCAGCCTGACATTAACAGACAGGGAGCGGTGCAAGCACACGGAGAGCGCCCTGCTGCCACACAGAGCGTGGTCCACGTCCCACTCAACGTTCCCGACTCTATGAAAGAAGACATGCAAGACTCCAGAGCGCAGTCCTCGCATGAACCAGAAGTGACTCCAGTGTCACAAGCCTCCACAGAGAGCTCGTGGACAACCTCCACGATAGAAGCAACGCAAGACTCCAGAGCGCAGTCCTTGCTTGAACAAGAAGTGACTCCAGAGTCACAAGCCTCCACAGAGAGCTCGTGGACAGCCTCCACGATAGAAGCAACGCAAGACTCCAGAGCGCAGTCCTTGCACGAACAAGAAGTGACTCCAGTGTCACAAGCCTCCACAGAGAGCTCGTGGACAGCCTCCACGATAGAAGCAACGCAAGACTCCAATGTGCGGTCCTTGCAGGAACAAGACCATGAGGGTCTAGCAACCTCTCCTGACCAACCAGCGGCAGACGATGCAAGTCTGCCATGCTCACGTGAACAGCAAGAAGGCTATAACAGCCTACCATGCTCCACTACACAGCAGCATGACCATGACGGTCTCTCATGCTACAATGAAGGGCACAGCGCTGAAGACTGTTCAAGCCCAACTGAAGACAAGCCAAAGGAATCGCCTCTTCCAAGCCCGAAGAAAAAAGGTTTATGCGCTGACCTTCAGGATCATTATAGCCGAACAGAGATTAATAATGCTGCACGGTCACAGAAGGATGCTGAGGATTTGCTAAAGAAATTAATTGAATGTTTAACTTGCAAGGAGCAGACTGAGAATTGCCAGTGTTTTAGTACGGATCGAAAAAATGGACAAGACATTGATCCTCAGGTAATGGAAATAACACAACCTGAATCATATCTACAGCAGGGAGAAATGTCTCCCTTCAACACAACGCCGCAAAGTCCCAACTTCGGAGACCAGCAGTTAGTCAGTAATGACTCTTCACACCTTGAGGGGAACATTAATTGCATTGAACCTATACACACTCCACTGATAAATGAGCAGAACATTGGAGCAAGAATCCTGAGGACACCGACATCGAGTAGCCAGATAACGAATTTAAAACCCGCAGCAGTTTCAAGTGAACCAAGTGTGCTTTCCACTAATGGTGAAGATGCAGATAAGGTCGACCCGATTATCCATTGTACCACAATAACCCCAGTGATTAAGCAGTTATGTATGGGGAGTATAATGTGGGCAATTGAGAACAGTAAAAGAGAGACTGTGACCATGCCAGTCCCAGCAAAATCAGACCCAGAGACCATGAAGACATGTACATTAGACAAAGATACATATGAGGTACCTGAGAAGAAAAGTGAAACGGAATGTTCTTTGGAAAATAGTACAATGTCGATAGAAACATTGGATCCTATATTCGAGACCATACATATGGGAGAATTTGGGGGTAATAAACAAGGTTCTGCAATGTCTGGGGGAAGATTTAAAATTCCAAAGAAGAAAAGCCCAAATGAAGGACGACGGCAAGACAATGACAGTCCACCGACATGGCGTGCACCACCAGATGAAAACTCTGACAATTTACCCAACCCTAGTGAACAGCAAGCTGCTAATGAGGATCTATCCACGGGATGTGAGACGAGTGACGACAGCATCCCACTTCCCATGCAAAAGGTGCAAGGTGACAAACCTCGCCTAGTGCGTACCGAGGCACTCGACGATCACGGTGGGACCACTGACGACTGCGGTGGCGGCGCACCGCTTCCACCCTCGATGGCTCGAGCCTCTCCACTGGTTGGTGCATTCCTGCATGTTCCGACTCCAGAAGTGCAGCTTCAGGGAATCTCGGCTGCCTCCAGTGAACCTGTTGGGACTCCGGACGGGGAGCATCGACGGAAGGCAGACCGGACTCCAGATGGGGAGCAGCCAAGCGCCGACTCTGATTCGCGCACGCCAGACCTTGCTCCGGACGGGCGGTGTCGCGGCCTCGGTGATGGCATGCTCAGGGTGACGGCGGATGCCACAGCGACAGGGAATGGATCGCGTGGCAGCCCCACTGGGTTGGCAGTGGCGACCAGCACCGGCGGTCCAAGACAGACACACCAATTCGCGCCATCGCCAGACTTGATGCGAGCAACAATTCTCTCTCCAAGGCGACATGCTTCGACGTTTCTCTGCGGAGTCGCCCTTCCGGCACAGCAGGTGGCCGGAACCAGCGTGCACGGTCTCGGCCAACTTCCACATCTGGCACAGTCATCGCCTTGCATGATATTAGTGATGGTGCTACTTCGATGGCAACGACCCATCGGCTACAAGATGCCGTCCACCACAAACATAAAAAGAAAAATGACTCCACCTTGTTCCTGGCATGCAGGGCGGATGGATTGGTGCATAGGCGCAATCAGCGAGCTTTACGCCGCCTTCCACGCTCGCAACTGAACCGTACGCACACGCCGGATCCTCCATTGGTTCCCAAGGATGACTTTGTGGAGATGCCACGGATCATGCCCCTTCCGGCGCCACCAGAACCAAACCACATCCAAGGCAACACTAACAAAGGTGTTGAATGTTATATTTGCACGAATGAAAAACCAAGCACTGCACGAAGTACGACAAATGGAAAAGTAGAGACTTCGGCAACAGCATCACCTCCAACAGTCCAAGGTGAACCAGTGTGACCCCAAATCTCCACAGCTGAACCGGCTTGAGGACCAGCCTATTCTTGAGGCGGTCACCCATTAGACTGGACTTATAACGCTGTTCATACGTTCAAAAAGTCAAACACTTCTGTATTATAACCTGTTGTTGTTTATCGTTCCAGATATCGTCTGACCGGACCACTGTTCAAGTTTTTTTTTTTCTCGCATTCATGTTTTGTTATGGTACAACCTTGTTAGTGTGACGCACCCGACATCGCCCCATGTAAATAGTTACGTCATATACACACGCTGTACACAACACACGCACACACTCTTAGATGCACTCACGACACGATTATATTTATAACCACGTAGGCACATATCTTTGTAAAAAGGGGGGATGTCATGATATTCAAACACACACATCATGATAGACACACCAACAGACAAATCAGAACACACAACACCACAACCAATCACAGAAAGATATAAAAGCACAAACACGACACCCGGTGGTCAGTATTAGCTGGAGACGAGGACCAGGACAGACCTGCTACACGACACACTTAGGGAGACAGCACGTGCAGAGTATCCAGAACGAACTGTATTATAAGAGTTAAAATAAAATAGAGTTGTACCACATACAACTGTGTTGGCTCATCTGTGCACCAGAGAACCCAACACCACAATGGTGACGTTATCGAGGTACGGAAACGTGGCCCGCAAACCTTATCGGTCAACCATTCGGTCCATCTCCCGTTGGAAGACCGAGACTCCATTTGTGACACCGAAGGGAACCCTTAGGAAGTGGTAGAGCCGCCTATCTGCTTCGAATGCAGTATATTTGCGGTCGCGAGGGCGGATGGGGAGCTGGTGGTAGGTTGATTTTAGATCTGCCGTGGAAAAGACCTTGTATTGTGCAATCTGATTGACCAGATCAGATATGCAGGGGAGAGGGTACGCGTCGAGCTGCGTATACCTGTTGATGGTCTGACTATAATCGATGACCATCCTGTGCTTCTCCCCGGTCCTTACAACCACTACTTGAGCTCTCCAGGGACTGTTGCTAGCTCAATAATGCCTTCCTTCAGTAACCGCTGGACTTCCGACCTAATGAAGGTCCGGTCCTGGGCATTGTACCGTCTGCTCCTGGTGGCGATGGGTTTGCAATCTAGGGTGAAGTTTGCAAAAAGGGAAGGCTGATCGACCTTGAGGGTCGCGAGGCTGCAGACAGTGAGGGGGGTATAGGGCCGCCAAATTTAAAAGTCTGGAGGTTACATTGGAAATCTAACCCTAGGGGCGTGGCAGCGCAGAGGTGAGGGAGGACATAGAGGCGGAAATTTTAAAATTCCCTTCCCTGGACCGTGAGGTTCGCTACGCAGGACCATTTGATCTCTACAGAGTGAGACCCGGAGGCCAGGGAGATTTTTTGATTAACTGCGTGGACAGGGAGAGAACAGCGCCTCACCGTGTTGGGGTGTATGAAGCTCCCTGTGCTCCCGGAGTCAATCAGGCTGGATGTTTCGTGCCCATTGATCAGCACGGTCTTCGTCGCGGTCGAGAACGTTCGGAGCCGAGACTGGTCCAGGGTCACCGAGGTAAGTCGTGGCAGAAGTTGGAGGTTTTCCTTGGGCGGTGCGTGGTCATCCGAACCGGGGTCCTGAGGCTCCAGCCAAGATGGCGGCGCCCACTGGTCATACATGGCTGGGGGGTGCAAGATGGTGGCGCCCATCCATCGCACGTGGTCCCTGGGGAACAAGATGGCTGCGTCCGGGGCCCACACGTGGCTCTGGAACAGGAAGATGGCGGCGCCTGCTGGCCACATGTGGCCTGTGGAGAGGGTTGGGGTGGCGGTCCTGGTTCGCCCCCGGAGACCGCGGTGACTGCCCGGGCCTGGCATACCGCCACGAAATGGCCTTTATTGCCGCACCATTTGCAGGTGGAGGAGCGGGCCAGGCAGCGCTGCCGGGGATGCTTGGCTTGCCCGCAAAAATAGCAGCGGGGCCCCCAGTGTTGCCTGGTAGTCACGCAGCACAACCTTGTGGGGGGATGGGAGATGCATCGGAGTCGGCCGAGGGGGTTCCATGCTGCCCAAGGGGCCGCTGCGTGGTCGGGTACGTAAGCGCGGGCGTTTCAGGAGGCCACATCCAGGGAGCTAGCAAGGGCCCTTGCTTCCTTGAGGCCTAGTGTCTCTTTTTCTAGTTGTTGCTGGCGGATTTGGGAGGACAGCATACCTGCAATGAATGCATCCCGGATCAAAGGTTCTGTGTGGTCGCTGGCTGAAACTTGCGGGCAGTCACAGTTCCTGCCGAACAGTCACAGTTCCTGCCAAGGATCGCATGGTAGAATTCCTCAACGATTCCTTGGGGATTTGTCACCTCGTCGCTAGCGGATGTCGGGCGTAGACCTGGTTTACTGGGCGAATATAGTGTCCTTTCAGCAGGGTCATTGCGGCCTCGAAATCGTCTGCATCCTCGATGAGGGTGTAGATCTCTGGGCTCACCCTCAAGTGGAGAACCTGCAGTTTCTGGTCCTCCATAGGTTCAGTCGTGGCCGTCCTGAGGTACCCTTTGAAGCACGCCAGCCAGTGTTTGAAGATTGCTGCTGAGTTTGCCACGTGGGGGCTGAGTTGCAGACACTCTGGCTTGATTCGGAGCTCCATTCTTTAAAATCTAGTCCAATAAATTGATGCTCAATCAATAAATCCAGAAGCGAGATTGGAAGACAATTGAAGGCTTTATTGGACTAGATGTTTTCCCCAGCAACGCAGGTACAGAAAGCAGATGCTAGGGAGACACAGGCTCTTATACTCCGCCTTTCTGGGCGGAACCAGCAGGCAGGCTTCACCAATGACATTGCTGTCTCAGGTACCTCCCAAACCAATGGTCTTACAGCATCAACCTGGGTACCGTAATACCCCTAATACCGACTACCACACTTCCCATAATTATTAAATTAGTACACAAGATGTTAAACAAGATGAATAATTTGCACATTTCATTGTGTTTTCAATGAGCAAATCTCAGAATTGTTTAACCGATGCGTAATCCTTTCAATTTATTTATTTATTGACAGAACAATGGGGAGAACACCCCAACACTTCATTGAATGGTGCTGTGGGATTATGTATCTCCATCTGCGAGGGCAGATGGGGCCTGGTTTATTGTTTCATTCAAGCAGTACGCCTATCTGAAGAGGGGCTTGAACCTACAACCTTCCGACTCAGAGGTTAGAGTGCTACTACTGACTTATTCTCTTTCCCTCATTGACTCCAAGATCCTTGTCCCCCTCTGCAAAAATGATATCACATGCACCTAGCTCAGCAAGTTCTTCCCGCTGTGTTTCAGTTTAATCCCTTTACTCACCCAGCTATAGTCCACAATGTACTATCCTCTCCATTCTGACCCACCGGCAAGGGAAGAGTATTCATGCTCCAATGTTCATTCCCTTCCTAAATCCTCTCTCACCCCCCAAAGAATCCTCAATACATGCCTTTTTGATGACATCTTTGATCTTATTCTCTGGTTCAGGGCTGACACTGTCTAACAGTTTTCACACTACTGTAAGGGAAAATTTAAAGTTCCTCATAAAACCACTACTTATGAGGTGCAGATTTGACACAAGAAGCTGGTTTTGACTGCAACTCTGACCAACCATCTCTTCTTCTGCAATAAGAGTAGGTCCAAGATCTGTTAGCCTCAGGAAATGTACAATTAACCTTTTCAGAATTTTGTGCTCATCCAAGAGGAGTGTCAGTGCTGCAAAATGGAACAGTTTTCACTTTTGCAGCAAGGTACTGCCAGATCAGGTATCACACAACACAGATACAGAGTTCCCTGTGCACATTCATACCACATAAGTGCCAGGCAAAGACTATCACTCGCATTCAAGGCTTCATATCAGAAAATAGCCTGCTAAAAGCTGGGAGGCACCATTGGCTGGTAGCTTTACTGGGCCAGTCATATACATATTGTGGCTACAAGAGTAGGTCAAAGGCTGGGTATTCCATGGCAAATGATTCCCTTCCTGATTCCCTCCAGCCTTTTCACCATCTAAAAGACACAAGTCAGGAGTGTGATGAAATAGTCTCCAATTACTCCACGAAGACTCAAGAAACTCAGCACCATCCCGGACAAAGCAATCCACTTGATCAGCACCCCATCCATCACCTTAAACATCCACACCTTCCGCCAGCAGAACATGTGACTGCACCATGTATCATCTTCAAGATGCATTGCAGAAACTGCCCAGGTTTCTTCAACAACATCTCCCAAACAGCAAGATCTGTCACCAGGAAGGACAAAGGCAGCAGATACATAGGAATGCCACCTCTAACTTACAACCATATTTTACTGTTCCTTTATCCTCCTCCTCAGGTATAATGCCCTAAGAGGGCATTGGTGACATTGGACTTCCTTTTGATTGGTCCATGATTATGCTTGCACAGCAGAGGCTTGCCGTGCCTTCTGCAGTATGTCTGATGTTGGAAAAACAAAGGTAGCTTTAAGTGATTTTTCTTTGTATTGGTAAACATTGGAAATAAGGTACACTTTTAAGTGGGTTTAATTATCATTTCTGTGCCAGAAGAATAAAAGACCTATAGTTAGATTAATGATGGACATAGGTGTTTGTATGTGGGGGAATTGGTGAAGTTCCAACTGTGTTTCTAATGTGCTTAGAGAGAGCTACGACATGAAGACTAAATAAAAAGGTATAAGTATGTAGATCTAGCTTGGCAACTTTAGCCTTGTAATGTAGAGACACTTTTAAGTATTAATTTCATAGAATTAGAATTAGATCATAGAATTTAGAGTGCAGAAGGAGGCTATTTGGCCCATCGAGTCTGCACCAGCTCTTGGAAAGAGCACCCCACCCAAGGTCAACACCTCCATCCTATCCCCATAACCCAGTAACCCCACCCAACACTAAGGGCAATTTTGAACACTAAGGACAATTTATCATGGCCAATCCATCTGACCTGCACATTTTTGGACTGTGGGAGGAAACCGGAGCACCCGGAGGAAACCCACGCACACACGGGGAGGATGTGCAGACTCCGCACAGACAGTGACCCAAGCCGGAATTGAACCTGGGAGCCTGGAGCTGAGAAGCAATTGTGCTATCCACAATGCTACCATGCTGCCCTGTGTGATTTGATTGTAGTTGAAATAATTAGTGAGTTAGTTGAATAACTCACTCATAATTAGTTGAAATAATAAGTGAGTTAGTTGAATAACTCACTCATAATTAGTTGAATAATTAGTTGAAATAATTAGTGAGAGAGAAGGCAACTCTTAGAGCTAGCAGATGGTTTTAGAAGGCTAGAGAAGGAACATCAAAGGCAGTTAAGGGTTCTCACTTTCTCTTTTTTTCTGCAGAAAGCACTTAACTGCTTTTGATATGGTCCAAGAGCTGTCAATCATTGCAAGGTGTTTCTAAACATTGCGGCGAGTTTCACAGTTTTTAAAATTATTCTTTCATGGGACGTGGGCATCGCAGGCTGTGCCAGCATTTATTGCCCATCCCTAATTGCTCCTGAGGGGGCAGTTACATTTCAACCATATTGCTCTAGGTCTGGAGTCACATGTAAGCCAGACCAGGTAAGGACAGCAGGTTTCCTTCCCTAAAGGATATTAATGAACCAGATGGATTTTTACGACAATTGACATAGGTTTCATCGTCATCATTAGTCTTTTAATTCCAGATTTTATTGAATTCAAATGTCACCATCTGCAGTGGTGGGATTTGAACCCTGCTCCCCAGTGACAATACCACTATGCCTCCCCAGTTGGGTACTTGAGATCCATTCAAGTATAAAAGAAAATGAAATTAGACAATCCAGACAGCTGGCTGTTTGCAAGCTGTCAATCACAGCCTAGTAAAACCAATTGCCATTGATGTGAATGAAAGCCCTGCAGATCAAAGATCAGAGGAGGTTTAAACCCAGTTAATGTGGTGATCACATTCTAGGAATTTACATGTGCTGCTTCCTCTGCCTGAGCTAACAGGTATATTTCACAGGTGAGTTATAAAGCAGTGATTTCTTCACTCTCATTCTCTGGACTGCTCTCTAGCTTTCAGGCAGGGGTCTCTGTAAAGGGGGGGGTCTCTGATGGGGGTCTCTGTAATGGGGCGGATTTCTGGTGGGGCTCTCTGCAATGGGGGATTTCTGGTGGGGGTCCCTCTTATGGGGGGGTCTCTGGTTGGTGTCTCCATAATGGGGGATTTCTGGTGGGGGTCTCTGTTATGTGAGATCTTTGTTGGGGGACCCTCTTGTGCGAGGTTTCTGTAATGGGGGTCTCTGCTGGGTGGCTCTGTAATGGGGTCTTTGGTTGGGGGGGGGTCTGGTGGGAGTGGGCAGGATTTGTATTACGGGGGGCCCTCTGATGGATTTTCGCGTCAACTCCCTTAAAGAGTTACCCCCCTGGCCAAGAGGACCGGAGAATCACGCAGGCTTGGAGAATCCCATTAATAGGGTGCAAATAGGTCAATCTGCATCCTCCCACTGGTGTGCGGCACGAATCTCAATATCAGTGCCAGCAGTGGACTGCACCAATCCCGTTTTTTGGATGCGTTGGATTCTCCACCACATCGGGAACTCTGCTGCCGGTGTGTAGCGGAGAATCCAGCCTCTATCTCTGAAATGTTCACCTACTGATACGCCTTCCACCTGCCCGGGCTCATTTCCGAATATTATGTCCAGAATTGTCCCCTTGCTTGTTGGGTTTAATATGTACTGGCTAAAAAAGATCTCTTGGATGCAATTTAAGATTTTTTTCTCCCTACGTGGCATACTAACACTATCCCAGTTAACATGAGGGTAGTTGAAATCCCCTACAATTACTGCCTTATTGTTCCAACACATTTCTGAAATCTGATTGCATATTTGATTGTCTATCACTCTCTGACTGTTTGGGGGTCTATAGTACACACCCAACAGCGCATTTGCCCCTTTTGTGGTTTTTCAATTTCTCTCCATATGGCCTCATTTGATGATCCTTCCAGGGCTCATAGCGCCAGGGACACGGGTTGGATTCTGACCTTGGGTGATTGTCAGTGTGGAGTTTTCATGTTCTCCCTGTGTCTGCGTGGGTTTACTCCTGGTGCTCCAGTTTCCTCCCACAATCCAAATTTGTGCAGGTTATCTGGATTGGCCATACTAAATTGTCCCTTAGTGTCCAAAGGTTAGTTGGGGTTATGGGGGTAGAGCAGGGGATTGGGCCTAGGTGGGGTGCTCTTTTGGAGGCTCAGTTGCAGACTCGATGGGCCGAATGGCCTCCTTTTGCACTGTAGGGATTCTATGATTCGATGATATCATTCCTTCTCACTGCTATAATTGATTACTTGATCAATGTTGCAACATGCTCCTCTTTTCTATTCCCCTCCCTATCTCGTCTGAATACCCGCTAACCAGGAATGTTGAGCTGCTGTTCCTACCCATCTTTCAGCAAAGTCTTGGCCATAGATATGACATCATACTCTCACATGCCTATCTGTGCCCTCAGCTCAACATTCCTTAGGTGCCTTGCATTAATATATATTCCACTTTGCCTTTCCAGACTCACTTATTTCTTATCTAGCCTATGTTTACTCTGTCTTTTACACTCATTTACTGGTATTTTAACTTCTCATTCCATCTCAACTTCCCACCCCTCTGAACTACTTGTCAAGATACCATTCCACTACCAATTTAGTTTTATCCCACCTCAACAGCACTGGCAAACCTTCCCGTGAGGAGGTTGCTTCCATTCCTGTTCAGATTTGGTAACCCATCCAACTTGTAGACCTCCACCAGAAACAGTTCCAATGCCCCAGGAATCTGAAACCCTCCCTCCTGCCCCATCGTTCTAGCCATGCATTCGCCTGCTCTATCCTTCTGCTCCTATGCTGACTATTGGGTGGCACTGGGAGTAATCTCCGGAGATGACTATCTTTGAAGTCCTGCTTTTCAATTTCCTACTTAACTCCCTAAAGTCTGCATGCAAGACCTAGCACTGTTGCTTCACAGAGCTAGGGTCCAAGGTTCAATTCCTGGCTTGTGTCACTGTCTGTGCAGGTTCTCCCCGTGTCTGCATGGGTTTCCTCCGGGTGCTCCGGTTTCCACACACAAGTCCCGAAATACGTGCTGTTAGGTAATTTGGATGTTCTGAATTCTCCCTCTGTGTACCCAAAGTGTGGCGACTCGGGGCTTTTCACAGTAACTTCATTGCAGTGTTAATATAAGCCTACTTGTGACACCAGTAAAGATCATTATTATTAGGACCTAATTTCTCTTTCTCCCAATGTCATTGGTCCTGACATGGAGCTGGGAAACAGGGGTTGCCAGGGACGACCACATCTCATAAATGAAGAGTTAAATCAAAAGACCCTCTTTTGGGCCAGTGTAATATTTCTATTTTATGTTTTAGCTATCCTTTCTGAGTGTAATTATTAATTTAGTGACAATTATAGGAAGTTTCTTGCCATTCAATTGTGTCACAAGGAATTGAAAGGGGCAAATCTATTTCACTTTCAATAATCACAGCTGTGTGAAAGAATTGATTTCCATCACTTCCGCCTCATTTGAGTTTGATCCTAGATCTCCAGGACACGCTACAAGGACACTTTGAAAGTCTCCCTAAATAAAGGCAATATCCCCATCAACATGTGAGAATCACTTGCCTCAGAACGCACAGACTGGTGAAGAAGCATCCGCAAAGGCGCCCATCACCTTGAGCGTCACAGGATGGAGCACGTGGAATCCAAGCGTAAACAGTGGAAAGAGAGCGCAGAATCCAGATGGTCCCACCCACCCACCTCATTAAACACTACCTGCCAAACCTGTGGCAGAGTCTGTAGATCCAGGATTGGACTATTCAGCCACTGCAGAACCTACCACTCTGGAGTGGAAGCAAGTCATCCTCGACCCTGAAGGACAGCCTAAGAGAAGGGAGATCTCCAAGAAAAGGAGAGTCATCTTACCTACCATACCAGTACTGTCACAATACATTAGCCACAATGCATATGCATTGAAACGGAACCAAATTGCATTTTTGATTATTAAATAAAAATTGAATAATAAACACTTGAAATGCATATGACCCCAATACTCATTGCAAATGCATGTGCACTGTAACCCTTTTCTGTACTTATTGGTAAAATGATAAGACAAAAAGTTGATTGAGAGAGGGTTTTTGATTATTGTGTACGGTTTACCATCTTGGTTGTTGCTTATTTGTTATCTGCTAGAATAGTGTCTAATATGAGTGAAATTGCCAAACTTCAGCCCCATGAAAACATCAACTTTGTGGGGAGACTTTGCAACTTTGCTGTCAAATTGACCAATCAGAATAAACACTGCAGGCCAGTAGAAGAAGGCAATCAACAATCAACTCGAACAGTGGGTGTCATGATTAAGAGCAAATAACATCCAACTACATTCAATATGGAGAGCAGTAAAATCTCATTGGGCAGTGAG
Organism: Scyliorhinus torazame; assembly: GCF_047496885.1. Taxonomy (NCBI): domain Eukaryota; kingdom Metazoa; phylum Chordata; class Chondrichthyes; order Carcharhiniformes; family Scyliorhinidae; genus Scyliorhinus; species Scyliorhinus torazame. Next base: position 102,358,654 of record NC_092708.1, read on the forward strand.
GTGGGTGTGGCGGGGGGCGAGAATGGGTCTGGCGGGGAGCGAGGGCGGGTCTGCCAGGGATCAAGGGTGGGTATGGCGGGGAGCAAGGGCGGGGCTGGGGGGAGTGAGGGGGGGTCTGGCAGGGAGCAAGATGGGTCAGACGGGGAGTGAGGGTGAGTCTGGGGTGCGCGAGGGTGGGTCTGGCGGGCTGCGAGGGTGGGTCTGGGGGGGAGCAAGGGTGGGCCTGGCAGAGAGCGAGGGTGGGTCTGGCAGGGAGCAAGATGGGTCAAATGAGCAGCGAGGGTGGGTCTGGCAGGGAGTGAGGGTGGGTCTGGGGTGGAGCAAGTGTGGGCCTGGCAGAGAGCGAGGGTGGGTCTGGCAGGGAGCAAGATGGGTCAGATGGGCAGCGAGGGTGGGTCTGGCAGGGAGCGAGGGTGGGTCTGGCAGAGAGAGAGGGTGGGTTATAGATCATAGAATTTACAATGCAGAAGGAGGCCATTTGGCCAATCGAGTCTGCACCGGCCCTTGGAGAGAGCACCCTACTTAAGCCCACGCCTGCACCCTATGCTGTAACTCCACCTAACCACTAAAGGCAATTTAGTGTGGCCAATCCACCTAACAGCACATCTCTGGACTTGTGGGAGAAAACTGGAGCACCCAAAGGAAGCCCACGCAGACATGGGGAGAACGTGCAGACTCTGCACAGACAGTGACCCAGCCGGAGAGTGAACCTGGGATTCGGGATCTGTAAAGCAACTGTGCTAAACACTGTGCTACCGTGCTGTCCGTGGGTCCTGCGGGGAGCGAGTGTGGGTCTGGGGGGGACGAGGATGGGTCTGGGGGGTAGAGAGGTTTGAACTGGGGGGAGCGAGGGTGGGTCTGGCGGGTAGCAAGGGTGGGTCTGGCCGGGACGAGGATGGTTCTGGGGGGGAGTGAGGGTGGGTCTGGAGGGGGAACGAGGGTGGGCCTGGTGGGGGAGCGAGAATGGGTCTGGGGGGGGAGCGAGGGTAGGTCTGGGGGTGTGCGAGGGTGGTTCTGGGGGGGAGCGAGGGTGGGTCCGGCGGGCAGCTAGGGTGGGTCTGGCGGGGAGTGAGGATGGTTCTGGGGGGGAGAAGGGTGGGTCTAGGGGGAGCGAGGGTGGGTCTGGGGGGGGAGCGAGGGTGGGTCTGTGGGTGTGCGAGGGTGGGGCAGGGGGTGGAGCGAGGGTGGGTCTGGGGGTGAGCGAGGGTGGGTCTGGGGGCAGCGAGGGTGGGCCTGGGGGTGTGCAAGGGTGGGTCTGGGGGTGAGCGAGGGTGGGTCTGGGGGCAGCGAGGGTGGGTCTGGGGGTGTGCGAGGGTGGGTCTGGGGGTGAGCGACGGTGGGTCTGGAGGCAGCCAGGGTGAGTCTGGGGGGAGCGAGGGTGGGTCTGGCGGGGAGCGAGGGTGGGTCTGGGGGTGAGCGATGTTGGGTCTGGGGGCAGCGAGGGTGGGTCTGGGGGGGTGAGGATGGGTCTGGCGAGGAGCGAGGATGGGTCTGGCGGGGAGCGAGGATGGGTCTGGGTGGAGCGAGAATGGGTATGGGGGGGAGCGAGGATGGGTCTGGGGGGAGCAAGGATGGGTCTGGGGGGGTGAGGGTGGGTCTGGTTGGAGAGAGGGTGGGTCTGGCGTTGAGTGAGGGTGGGCCTGGCAAGGACGAGCGTGGGTCTGGGGGTGTGCGAGGGTGGGTCTGGGGGTGAGCGATGTTGGGTCTGGGGGCAGCGAGGGTGGGTCTGGGGGGGAGCGAGGGTGGGTCTGGGGGTGTGCGAGGGTGGGTCTGGGGGTGAGCGATGTTGAGTCTGGGGGCAGTGAGGGTGGGTCTGGGGGGGTGAGGGTGGGACTGGCGTGGAGTGAGAGTGGGCCTGGCGAGGAGCGAGGATGGGTCTGGGGGGAGCAAGGATGGGTCTGGGGGGGTGAGGGTGGGTCTGGTTGGAGAGAGGGTGGGTCTGGCGTTGAGTGAGGGTGGGCCTGGCAAGGACAAGCGTGGGTCTGGGGGTGAGCGAGGGTGGGTCTGGGGGAGAGTGAAGGTGGGTCTGGGGGGAGCGAGTGTGGGTCTGGGGGTGGAGCGAGGGTGGGTCTGGCGGGGAGCGAGGGTGGGTCTGGGGTGAGCGAGAGTGGGTCTGGGTGGGGTGAGGGTGGGACTGGCGTGGAGTGAGAGTGGGCCTGGCGAGGAGCGAGGATGGGTATGGCGGGGAGCGAGGATTGGTCTGGGGGGAGCGAGAATGGGTATGGCGGGGAGCGAGGATGGGTCTGGGGGGGTGAGGGTGGGTCTGGTTGGAGAGAGGGTGGGTCTGGCGTTGAGTGAGGGTGGGCCTGGCAAGGACGAGGGTGGGTCTGGGGGTGAGCGAGGGTAGGTCTGGGGGAGAGTGAAGGTGGGTCTGGGGGGAGCGAGGGTGGGTCTGGGGGAGAGTGAAGGTGGGTCTGGGGGGAGCGAGGGTGGGTCTGGGGGTGGAGCGAGGGTGGGTCTGGGGGGGAGCGAGGGTGGGTCTGGGGGTGAGCGAGGGTGGGTCTGGAGGCAGCGAGGGTGGTTCTGGGGGGAGCGAGGGTGGGTCTGGGGTGGAGTGAGGGTGGGTCTGGGGGGAGCGAGGGTGGGTCTGGGGGGGAGCGAGGGTGGGTCTGGGGGGGAGCGAGGGTGGGTCTGGGGGGAGCGAGGGTGGGTCTGGAGGCAGCGAGGGTGGTTCTGGGGGGAGCGAGGGTGGGTCTGGGGGGAGCGAGGGTGGGTCTGGGGGTGGAGCGAGGGTGGGTCTGTGGGTGTGCGAGGGTGGGTCTGGAGGCAGCGAGGGTGGTTCTGGGGGAGCGAGGGTGGGTCTGGGGGTGAGCGAGGGTGGGTCTGGGGGTGAGCGAGGGTGGGTCTGGGGGTGTGCGAGGGTGGGTCTGGGGGTGAGCGAGGGTGGGTCTGGGGGTGTGCGAGGGTGGGTCTGGGGGGGAGTGAGGGTGGGTCTGGGGGCAGCGAGGGTGGGTCTGGGGGTGTGCGAGGGTGGGTCTGGGTGGGGTGAGGGTGGGTCTGGCGAGGAGCAAGAATGAGTCTGGGGGGAGCGAGGATGGATCTGGGGGGAGCGAGAATGGGTCTGAGGGGAGCGAGGATGGGTCTGGGGGGAGCGAGGATGGGTCTGAGGGGGTGAGGGTGGGTCTGGTGGGGAGAGAGGGTGGGACTGGCGTGGAGTGAGAGTGGGCCTGGCGAGGAGCGAGGATGGGTCTGGCGGGGAGCAAGTATGAGTCTGGGGGGAGCGAGGATGGGTCTGGAGGGGTGAGGGTGGGTCTGGGGGGAGCGAGAATGGGTCTGGAGGGGTGAGGGTGGGTCTGGTGGGGAGAGAGGGTGGGCCTGGCGTTGAGTGAGGGTTGGCCTGGCAAGGACGAGGGTGGGTCTGGGGGAGCGAGAATGGGCCTGGCAAGGACGAGGGTGGGTCTGGGGGTGTGCGAAGGTGGGTCTGGGGGTGTGCGAGGGTGGGTCTGGGGGGGAGCGAGGGTGGGTCTGGGGGGGAGCAAGGGTGGGTCTGGGGGGAGCGAGGGTGGGTCTGGGGGGAGCGAGGGTGGGTCAGGGGGTGGAGCGCGGGTGGGTCTGGGGGGGAGTGAGGGTGGGTCTGGGGGGGTGCGAGGGTGTGTCTGGGGGGGAGTGAGGGTGGGTCTGGGGGCAGCGATGGTGGGTCTGGGGGGGAGTGAGGGTGGGTCTGGGGGGGAGCGAGGGTGGGTCTGGGGGGGAGTGAGGGTGGGTCTGGGGGCAGCGAGGGTGGGTCTGGGGGTGTGCGAGGGTGGGTCTGGGTGGGGTGAGGGTGGGACTGGCGTGGAGTGAGAGTGGGCCTGGCGAGGAGCGAGGATGGGTCTTCGGGGAGCGAGGATGGGTCTGGGTGGAGCGAGAATGGGTATGGGGGGGAGCGAGGATGGGTCTGGGTGGAGCGAGAATGGGTATGGGGGGGAGCGAGGATGGGTCTGGGGGGAGCAAGGATGGGTCTGGGGGGGTGAGGGTGGGTCTGGTTGGAGAGAGGGTGGGTCTGGCGTTGAGTGAGGGTGGGCCTGGCAAGGACGAGCGTGGGTCTGGGGGTGAGCGAGGGTGGGTCTGGGGGTGAGCGATGTTGGGTCTGGGGGCAGCGAGGGTGGGTCTGGGGGGGAGCGAGGGTGGGTCTGGGGGTGTGCGAGGGTGGGTCTGGGGGTGTGCGAGGGTGGGTCTGGGGGCAGTGAGGGTGGGTCTGGGGGGGTGAGGGTGGGGCTGGCGTGGAGTGAGAGTGGGCATGGCGAGGAGCGAGGATGGGTCTGGCGGGGAGCAAGTATGAGTCTGGGGGGAGCGAGGATGGGTCTGGGGGGAGCAAGGATGGGTCTGGGGGGGTGAGGGTGGGTCTGGTTGGAGAGAGGGTGGGTCTGGCGTTGAGTGAGGGTGGGCCTGGCAAGGACAAGCGTGGGTCTGGGGGTGAGCGAGGGTGGGTCTGGGGGAGAGTGAAGGTGGGTCTGGGGGGAGCGAGGGTGGGTCTGGGGGAGAGTGAAGGTGGGTCTGGGGGTGTGCGAGGGTGGGTCTGGCGGGGAGCGAGGGTGGGTCTGGCGGGGAGCGAGGGTGGGTCTGGGGTGAGCGAGAGTGGGTCTGGGGGGGAGTGAGGGTGGGTCTGGGGGTGTGCGAGGGTGGGTCTGGGTGGGGTGAGGGTGGGACTGGCGTGGAGTGAGAGTGGGCCTGGGGGGAGCGAGGGTGGGTCAGGGGGTGGAGCGCGGGTGGGTCTGGGGGGGAGCGAGGATGGGTCTGGGGGGAGCGAGGGTGGGTCTGGGGGGAGCGAGGGTGGGTCAGGGGGTGGAGCGCGGGTGGGTCTGGGGGGGAGTGAGGGTGGGTCTGGGGGGGTGCGAGGGTGTGTCTGGGGGGGAGTGAGGGTGGGTCTGGGGGCAGCGAGGGTGGGTCTGGGGGGGAGTGAGGGTGGGTCTGGGGGGGAGCGAGGGTGGGTCTGGGGGGGAGTGAGGGTGGGTCTGGGGGCAGCGAGGGTGGGTCTGGGGGTGTGCGAGGGTGGGTCTGGGTGGGGTGAGGGTGGGACTGGCGTGGAGTGAGAGTGGGCCTGGCGAGGAGCGAGGATGAGTCTGGGGGGAGCGAGGATGGATCTGGGGGGAGCGAGAATGGGTATGGGGGGGAGCGAGGATGGGTCTGGGGGGAGCAAGGATGGGTCTGGGGGGGTGAGGGTGGGTCTGGTTGGAGAGAGGGTGGGTCTGGCGTTGAGTGAGGGTGGGCCTGGCAAGGACGAGCGTGGGTCTGGGGGTGTGCGAGGGTGGGTCTGGGGGTGAGCGATGTTGGGTCTGGGGGCAGCGAGGGTGGGTCTGGGGGGGAGCGAGGGTGGGTCTGGGGGTGTGCGAGGGTGGGTCTGGGGGTGAGCGATGTTGGGTCTGGGGGCAGTGAGGGTGGGTCTGGGGGGGTGAGGGTGGGACTGGCGTGGAGTGAGAGTGGGCATGGCGAGGAGCGAGGATGGGTCTGGCGGGGAGCAAGTATGAGTCAGGGGGGAGCGAGGATGGGTCTGGGGGGAGCAAGGATGGGTCTGGGGGGGTGAGGGTGGGTCTGGTTGGAGAGAGGGTGGGTCTGGCGTTGAGTGAGGGTGGGTCTGGGGTGAGCGAGAGTGGGTCTGGGGGGGAGTGAGGGTGGGTCTGGGGGAGAGTGAAGGTGGGTCTGGGGGGAGCGAGTGTGGGTCTGGGGGTGGAGCGAGGGTGGGTCTGGCGGGGAGCGAGGGTGGGTCTGGGGGGGAGCGAGGATGGGTCTGGGGGGAGCGAGGGTGGGTCTGGCGAGGAGCGAGGATGGGTCTGGGGGGGTGAGGGTGGGTCTGGTTGGAGAGAGGGTGGGTCTGGCGTTGAGTGAGGGTGGGCCTGGCAAGGACGAGGGTGGGTCTGGGGGTGAGCGAGGGTAGGTCTGGGGGAGAGTGAAGGTGGGTCTGGGGGGAGCGAGGGTGGGTCTGGGGGAGAGTGAAGGTGGGTCTGGGGGGAGCGAGGGTGGGTCTGGGGGTGGAGCGAGGGTGGGTCTGGGGGGGAGCGAGGGTGGGTCTGGGGGTGAGCGAGGGTGGGTCTGGAGGCAGCGAGGGTGGTTCTGGGGGGAGCGAGGGTGGGTCTGGGGTGGAGTGAGGGTGGGTCTGGGGGGAGCGAGGGTGGGTCTGGGGGGGAGCGAGGGTGGGTCTGGGGGGGAGCGAGGGTGGGTCTGGGGGGAGCGAGGGTGGGTCTGGAGGCAGCGAGGGTGGTTCTGGGGGGAGCGAGGGTGGGTCTGGGGGGAGCGAGGGTGGGTCTGGGGGTGGAGCGAGGGTGGGTCTGTGGGTGTGCGAGGGTGGGTCTGGAGGCAGCGAGGGTGGTTCTGGGGGAGCGAGGGTGGGTCTGGGGGTGAGCGAGGGTGGGTCTGGGGGTGAGCGAGGGTGGGTCTGGGGGTGTGCGAGGGTGGGTCTGGGGGTGAGCGAGGGTGGGTCTGGGGGTGTGCGAGGGTGGGTCTGGGGGGGAGTGAGGGTGGGTCTGGGGGCAGCGAGGGTGGGTCTGGGGGTGTGCGAGGGTGGGTCTGGGTGGGGTGAGGGTGGGTCTGGCGAGGAGCAAGAATGAGTCTGGGGGGAGCGAGGATGGATCTGGGGGGAGCGAGAATGGGTCTGAGGGGAGCGAGGATGGGTCTGGGGGGAGCGAGGATGGGTCTGAGGGGGTGAGGGTGGGTCTGGTGGGGAGAGAGGGTGGGACTGGCGTGGAGTGAGAGTGGGCCTGGCGACGAGCGAGGATGGGTCTGGCGGGGAGCAAGGATGGGTCTGGGGGGGTGAGGGTGGGTCTGGTTGGAGAGAGGGTGGGTCTGGCGTTGAGTGAGGGTGGGCCTGGCAAGGACAAGCGTGGGTCTGGGGGTGAGCGAGGGTGGGTCTGGGGGAGAGTGAAGGTGGGTCTGGGGGGAGCGAGGGTGGGTCTGGGGGAGAGTGAAGGTGGGTCTGGGGGTGTGCGAGGGTGGGTCTGGCGGGGAGCGAGGGTGGGTCTGGCGGGGAGCGAGGGTGGGTCTGGGGTGAGCGAGAGTGGGTCTGGGGGGCAGTGAGGGTGGGTCTGGGGGTGTGCGAGGGTGGGTCTGGGTGGGGTGAGGGTGGGACTGGCGTGGAGTGAGAGTGGGCCTGGGGGGAGCGAGGGTGGGTCAGGGGGTGGAGCGCGGGTGGGTCTGGGGGGGAGCGAGGATGGGTCTGGGGGGAGCGAGGGTGGGTCTGGGGGGAGCGAGGGTGGGTCAGGGGGTGGAGCGCGGGTGGGTCTGGGGGGGAGTGAGGGTGGGTCTGGGGGGGTGCGAGGGTGTGTCTGGGGGGGAGTGAGGGTGGGTCTGGGGGCAGCGAGGGTGGGTCTGGGGGGGAGTGAGGGTGGGTCTGGGGGGGAGCGAGGGTGGGTCTGGGGGGGAGTGAGGGTGGGTCTGGGGGCAGCGAGGGTGGGTCTGGGGGTGTGCGAGGGTGGGTCTGGGTGGGGTGAGGGTGGGACTGGCGTGGAGTGAGAGTGGGCCTGGCGAGGAGCGAGGATGAGTCTGGGGGGAGCGAGGATGGATCTGGGGGGAGCGAGAATGGGTATGGGGGGGAGCGAGGATGGGTCTGGGGGGAGCAAGGATGGGTCTGGGGGGGTGAGGGTGGGTCTGGTTGGAGAGAGGGTGGGTCTGGCGTTGAGTGAGGGTGGGCCTGGCAAGGACGAGCGTGGGTCTGGGGGTGTGCGAGGGTGGGTCTGGGGGTGAGCGATGTTGGGTCTGGGGGCAGCGAGGGTGGGTCTGGGGGGGAGCGAGGGTGGGTCTGGGGGTGTGCGAGGGTGGGTCTGGGGGTGAGCGATGTTGGGTCTGGGGGCAGTGAGGGTGGGTCTGGGGGGGTGAGGGTGGGACTGGCGTGGAGTGAGAGTGGGCATGGCGAGGAGCGAGGATGGGTCTGGCGGGGAGCAAGTATGAGTCAGGGGGGAGCGAGGATGGGTCTGGGGGGAGCAAGGATGGGTCTGGGGGGGTGAGGGTGGGTCTGGTTGGAGAGAGGGTGGGTCTGGCGTTGAGTGAGGGTGGGTCTGGGGTGAGCGAGAGTGGGTCTGGGGGGGAGTGAGGGTGGGTCTGGGGGAGAGTGAAGGTGGGTCTGGGGGGAGCGAGTGTGGGTCTGGGGGTGGAGCGAGGGTGGGTCTGGCGGGGAGCGAGGGTGGGTCTGGGGGGGAGCGAGGATGGGTCTGGGGGGAGCGAGGGTGGGTCTGGCGAGGAGCGAGGATGGGTCTGGGGGGGTGAGGGTGGGTCTGGTTGGAGAGAGGGTGGGTCTGGCGTTGAGTGAGGGTGGGCCTGGCAAGGACGAGGGTGGGTCTGGGGGTGAGCGAGGGTAGGTCTGGGGGAGAGTGAAGGTGGGTCTGGGGGGAGCGAGGGTGGGTCTGGGGGAGAGTGAAGGTGGGTCTGGGGGGAGCGAGGGTGGGTCTGGGGGTGGAGCGAGGGTGGGTCTGGGGGGGAGCGAGGGTGGGTCTGGGGGTGAGCGAGGGTGGGTCTGGAGGCAGCGAGGGTGGTTCTGGGGGGAGCGAGGGTGGGTCTGGGGTGGAGTGAGGGTGGGTCTGGGGGGAGCGAGGGTGGGTCTGGGGGGGAGCGAGGGTGGGTCTGGGGGGGAGCGAGGGTGGGTCTGGGGGGAGCGAGGGTGGGTCTGGAGGCAGCGAGGGTGGTTCTGGGGGGAGCGAGGGTGGGTCTGGGGGGAGCGAGGGTGGGTCTGGGGGTGGAGCGAGGGTGGGTCTGTGGGTGTGCGAGGGTGGGTCTGGAGGCAGCGAGGGTGGTTCTGGGGGAGCGAGGGTGGGTCTGGGGGTGAGCGAGGGTGGGTCTGGGGGTGAGCGAGGGTGGGTCTGGGGGTGTGCGAGGGTGGGTCTGGGGGTGAGCGAGGGTGGGTCTGGGGGTGTGCGAGGGTGGGTCTGGGGGGGAGTGAGGGTGGGTCTGGGGGCAGCGAGGGTGGGTCTGGGGGTGTGCGAGGGTGGGTCTGGGTGGGGTGAGGGTGGGTCTGGCGAGGAGCAAGAATGAGTCTGGGGGGAGCGAGGATGGATCTGGGGGGAGCGAGAATGGGTCTGAGGGGAGCGAGGATGGGTCTGGGGGGAGCGAGGATGGGTCTGAGGGGGTGAGGGTGGGTCTGGTGGGGAGAGAGGGTGGGACTGGCGTGGAGTGAGAGTGGGCCTGGCGAGGAGCGAGGATGGGTCTGGCGGGGAGCAAGTATGAGTCTGGGGGGAGCGAGGATGGGTCTGGAGGGGTGAGGGTGGGTCTGGGGGGAGCGAGAATGGGTCTGGAGGGGTGAGGGTGGGTCTGGTGGGGAGAGAGGGTGGGCCTGGCGTTGAGTGAGGGTTGGCCTGGCAAGGACGAGGGTGGGTCTGGGGGAGCGAGAATGGGCCTGGCAAGGACGAGGGTGGGTCTGGGGGTGTGCGAAGGTGGGTCTGGGGGTGTGCGAGGGTGGGTCTGGGGGGGAGCGAGGGTGGGTCTGGGGGGGAGCAAGGGTGGGTCTGGGGGGAGCGAGGGTGGGTCTGGGGGGAGCGAGGGTGGGTCAGGGGGTGGAGCGCGGGTGGGTCTGGGGGGGAGTGAGGGTGGGTCTGGGGGGGTGCGAGGGTGTGTCTGGGGGGGAGTGAGGGTGGGTCTGGGGGCAGCGAGGGTGGGTCTGGGGGGGAGTGAGGGTGGGTCTGGGGGGGAGCGAGGGTGGGTCTGGGGGGGAGTGAGGGTGGGTCTGGGGGCAGCGAGGGTGGGTCTGGGGGTGTGCGAGGGTGGGTCTGGGTGGGGTGAGGGTGGGACTGGCGTGGAGTGAGAGTGGGCCTGGCGAGGAGCGAGGATGGGTCTTCGGGGAGCGAGGATGGGTCTGGGTGGAGCGAGAATGGGTATGGGGGGGAGCGAGGATGGGTCTGGGTGGAGCGAGAATGGGTATGGGGGGGAGCGATGATGGGTCTGGGGGGAGCAAGGATGGGTCTGGGGGGGTGAGGGTGGGTCTGGTTGGAGAGAGGGTGGGTCTGGCGTTGAGTGAGGGTGGGCCTGGCAAGGACGAGCGTGGGTCTGGGGGTGAGCGAGGGTGGGTCTGGGGGTGAGCGATGTTGGGTCTGGGGGCAGCGAGGGTGGGTCTGGGGGGGAGCGAGGGTGGGTCTGGGGGTGTGCGAGGGTGGGTCTGGGGGTGTGCGAGGGTGGGTCTGGGGGCAGTGAGGGTGGGTCTGGGGGGGTGAGGGTGGGGCTGGCGTGGAGTGAGAGTGGGCATGGCGAGGAGCGAGGATGGGTCTGGCGGGGAGCAAGTATGAGTCTGGGGGGAGCGAGGATGGGTCTGGGGGGAGCAAGGATGGGTCTGGGGGGGTGAGGGTGGGTCTGGTTGGAGAGAGGGTGGGTCTGGCGTTGAGTGAGGGTGGGCCTGGCAAGGACAAGCGTGGGTCTGGGGGTGAGCGAGGGTGGGTCTGGGGGAGAGTGAAGGTGGGTCTGGGGGGAGCGAGGGTGGGTCTGGGGGAGAGTGAAGGTGGGTCTGGGGGTGTGCGAGGGTGGGTCTGGCGGGGAGCGAGGGTGGGTCTGGCGGGGAGCGAGGGTGGGTCTGGGGTGAGCGAGAGTGGGTCTGGGGGGGAGTGAGGGTGGGTCTGGGGGTGTGCGAGGGTGGGTCTGGGTGGGGTGAGGGTGGGACTGGCGTGGAGTGAGAGTGGGCCTGGGGGGAGCGAGGGTGGGTCAGGGGGTGGAGCGCGGGTGGGTCTGGGGGGGAGCGAGGATGGGTCTGGGGGGAGCGAGGGTGGGTCTGGGGGGAGCGAGGGTGGGTCAGGGGGTGGAGCGCGGGTGGGTCTGGGGGGGAGTGAGGGTGGGTCTGGGGGGGTGCGAGGGTGTGTCTGGGGGGGAGTGAGGGTGGGTCTGGGGGCAGCGAGGGTGGGTCTGGGGGGGAGTGAGGGTGGGTCTGGGGGGGAGCGAGGGTGGGTCTGGGGGGGAGTGAGGGTGGGTCTGGGGGCAGCGAGGGTGGGTCTGGGGGTGTGCGAGGGTGGGTCTGGGTGGGGTGAGGGTGGGACTGGCGTGGAGTGAGAGTGGGCCTGGCGAGGAGCGAGGATGAGTCTGGGGGGAGCGAGGATGGATCTGGGGGGAGCGAGAATGGGTATGGGGGGGAGCGCGGATGGGTCTGGGGGGAGCAAGGATGGGTCTGGGGGGGTGAGGGTGGGTCTGGTTGGAGAGAGGGTGGGTCTGGCGTTGAGTGAGGGTGGGCCTGGCAAGGACGAGCGTGGGTCTGGGGGTGTGCGAGGGTGGGTCTGGGGGTGAGCGATGTTGGGTCTGGGGGCAGCGAGGGTGGGTCTGGGGGGGAGCGAGGGTGGGTCTGGGGGTGTGCGAGGGTGGGTCTGGGGGTGAGCGATGTTGGGTCTGGGGGCAGTGAGGGTGGGTCTGGGGGGGTGAGGGTGGGACTGGCGTGGAGTGAGAGTGGGCATGGCGAGGAGCGAGGATGGGTCTGGCGGGGAGCAAGTATGAGTCAGGGGGGAGCGAGGATGGGTCTGGGGGGAGCAAGGATGGGTCTGGGGGGGTGAGGGTGGGTCTGGTTGGAGAGAGGGTGGGTCTGGCGTTGAGTGAGGGTGGGTCTGGGGTGAGCGAGAGTGGGTCTGGGGGGGAGTGAGGGTGGGTCTGGGGGAGAGTGAAGGTGGGTCTGGGGGGAGCGAGTGTGGGTCTGGGGGTGGAGCGAGGGTGGGTCTGGCGGGGAGCGAGGGTGGGTCTGGGGGGGAGCGAGAGTGGGTCTGGGGGGGAGTGAGGGTGGGTCTGGGGGTGTGTGAGGGTGGGTCTGGGTGGGGTGAGGGTGGGTCTGGGGGGGAGTGAGGGTGGGTCTGGGGGTGTGCGAGGGTGGGTCTGGGTGGGGTGAGGGTGGGTCTGGGGGGAGCGAGGATGGGTATGGCGGGGAGCGAGGATGGGTCTGGGGGGAGCGAGGATGGGTCTGGGGGGGTGAGGGTGGGTCTGGTTGGAGAGAGGGTGGGTCTGGCGTTGAGTGAGGGTGGGCCTGGCAAGGACGAGGGTGGGTCTGGGGGTGAGCGAGGGTGGGTCTGGGGGAGAGTGAAGGTGGGTCTGGGGGGAGCGAGGGTGGGTCTGGGGGTGGAGCGAGGGTGGGTCTGGGGGTGGAGTGAGGGTGGGTCTGGGGGGGAGCGAGGGTGGGTCTGGGGTGGAGTGAGGGTGGGTCTGGGGGGAGCGAGGGTGGGTCTGGGGTGGAGTGAGGGTGGGTCTGGGGGGAGCGAGGGTGGTTCTGGGGGGAGCGAGGGTGGGTCTGGGGTGGAGTGAGGGTGGGTCTGGGGGTGTGCGAGGGTGGGTCTGGGGGGGTGAGGGTGGGACTGGCGTGGAGTGAGAGTGGGCCTGGCGAGGAGCGAGGATGGGTCTGGGGGGGTGAGGGTGGGTCTGGCGTGGAGTGAGAGTGGGCCTGGCGAGGAGCGAGGATGGGTCTGGGGGGGTGAGGGTGGGTCTGGTTGGAGAGAGGGTGGGTCTGGCGTTGAGTGAGGGTGGGCCTGGCAAGGACGAGCGTGGGTCTGGGGGTGTGCGAGGGTGGGTCTGGGGGTGAGCGATGTTGGGTCTGGGGGCAGCGAGGGTGGGTCTGGGGGGGAGCGAGGATGGGTCTGGGTGGAGCGAGAATGGGTATGGGGGGGAGCGAGGGTGGGTCTGGGGGGGAGCGAGGATGGGTCTGGGGGGGTGAGGGTGGGACTGGCGTGGAGTGAGAGTGGGCCTGGCGAGGAGCGAGGATGGGTCTGGGGGGAGCAAGGATGGGTCTGGGGGGGTGAGGGTGGGTCTGGTTGGAGAGAGGGTGGGTCTGGCGTTGAGTGAGGGTGGGCCTGGCAAGGACGAGCGTGGGTCTGGGGGTGTGCGAGGGTGGGTCTGGGGGTGAGCGATGTTGGGTCTGGGGGCAGCGAGGGTGGGTCTGGGGGGGAGCGAGGGTGGGTCTGGGGGTGTGCGAGGGTGGGTCTGGGGGTGAGCGATGTTGGGTCTGGGGGGGGTGAGGGTGGGACTGGCGTGGAGTGAGAGTGGGCCTGGCGAGGTGCGAGGATGGGTCTGGCGGGGAGCAAGTATGAGTCTGGGGGGAGCGAGGATGGGTCTGGGGGGAGCGAGGATGGGTCTTGGGGGAGCAAGGATGGGTCTGGGGGGGTGAGGGTGGGTCTGGTTGGAGAGAGGGTGGGTCTGGCGTTGAGTGAGGGTGGGCCTGGCAAGGACAAGCGTGGGTCTGGGGGTGAGCGAGGGTGGGTCTGGGGGAGAGTGAAGGTGGGTCTGGGGGAGAGTGAAGGTGGGTCTGGGGGGAGCGAGTGTGGGTCTGGGGGTGGAGCGAGGGTGGGTCTGGCGGGGAGCGAGGGTGGGTCTGGGGGTGAGCGAGGGTGGGTCTGGGGGAGAGTGAAGGTGGGTCTGGGGGGAGCGAGTGTGGGTCTGGGGGTGGAGCGAGGGTGGGTCTGGGGTGAGCGAGAGTGGGTCTGGGGGGGAGTGAGGGTGGGTCTGGGGTGAGCGAGGGTGGGTCTGGGTGGGGTGAGGGTGGGACTGGCGAGGAGCGAGGATGGGTATGGCGGGGAGCGAGGATTGGTCTGGGGGGAGCGAGAATGGGTATGGCGGGGAGCGAGAATGGGTATGGCGGGGAGCGAGGATGGGTCTGGGGGGGTGAGGGTGGGTCTGGTTGGAGAGAGGGTGGGTCTGGCGTTGAGTGAGGGTGGGCCTGGCAAGGACGAGGGTGGGTCTGGGGGTGAGCGAGGGTAGGTCTGGGGGAGAGTGAAGGTGGGTCTAGGGGGAGCGAGGGTGGGTCTGGGGGAGAGTGAAGGTGGGTCTGGGGGGAGCGAGGGTGGGTCTGGGGGTGGAGCGAGGGTGGGTCTGGGGGTGGAGTGAGGGTGGGTCTGGGGGGGAGCGAGGGTGGGTCTGGGGGTGAGTGAGGGTGGGTCTGGAGGCAGCGAGGGTGGTTCTGGGGGGAGCGAGGGTGGGTCTGGGGTGGAGTGAGGGTGGGTCTGGGGGGAGCGAGGGTGGGTCTGGGGGTGGAGCGAGGGTGGGTCTGTGGGTGTGCGAGGGTGGGTCTGGGGGTGTGCGAGGGTGGGTCTGGGGGGGAGTGAGGGTGGGTCTGGGGGCAGCGAGGGTGGGTCTGGGGGTGTGCGAGGGTGGGTCTGGGTGGGGTGAGGGTGGGACTGGCGTGGAGTGAGAGTGGGCCTGGCGAGGAGCGAGGATGGGTCTGGCGAGGAGCAAGAATGAGTCTGGGGGGAGCGAGGATGGGTCTGGGGGGAGCGAGAATGGGTCTGGGGGGAGCGAGGATGGGTCTGGGGGGAGCGAGAATGGGTCTGGGGGGAGCGAGAATGGGTCTGGGGGGAGCGAGGATGGGTCTGGGGGGAGCGAGGATGGGTCTGAGGGGGTGAGGGTGGGTCTGGTGGGGAGAGAGGGTGGGACTGGCGTGGAGTGAGAGTGGGCCTGGCGAGGAGCGAGGATGGGTCTGGCGGGGAGCGAGGATGGGTCTGGGGGAGCGAGAATGGGTCTGGAGGGGTGAGGGTGGGTCTGGTGGGGAGAGAGGGTGGGTCTGGCGTTGAGTGAGGGTTGGCCTGGCAAGGACGAGGGTGGGTCTGGGGGAGCGAGAATGGGCCTGGCAAGGACGAGGGTGGGTCTGGGGGTGAGCGAGGGTGGTTCTGGGGGGAGCGAGGGTGGGTCTGGGGGTGTGCGAAGGTGGGTCTGGGGGTGTGCGAGGGTGGGTCTGGGGGGGAGCGAGGGTGGGTCTGGGGGGGAGCGAGGGTGGGTCTGGGGGGAGCGAGGGTGGGTCTGGGGGGAGCGAGGGTGGGTCAGGGGGGGAGTGAGGGTGGGTCTGGGGGGGAGTGAGGGTGGGTCTGGGGGGGTGCGAGGGTGTGTCTGGGGGGGAGTGAGGGTGGGTCTGGGGGCAGCGAGGGTGGGTCTGGGGGGGAGTGAGGGTGGGTCTGGGGGGGAGTGAGGGTGGGTCTGGGGGGGAGCGAGGGTGGGTCTGGGGGGCAGCGAGGGTGGGTCTGGGGGGGAGCGAGGGTGGGTCTGGGGGGGAGTGAGGGTGGGTCTGGGGGCAGCGAGGGTGGGTCTGGGTGGGGTGAGGGTGGGACTGGCGTGGAGTGAGAGTGGGCCTGGCGAGGAGCGAGGATGGGTCTGGCGAGGAGCAAGTATGAGTCTGGGGGGAGCGAGGATGGATCTGGGGGGAGCGAGAATGGGTCTGGGGGGAGCGAGGATGGGTCTGGGGGGAGCGCGGGTGGGTCTGGGGGGGAGTGAGGGTGGGTCTGTGGGGGAGCGAGGGTGGGTCTGGCGGGGAGCGAGGGTGGGTCTGGGGGGGAGCGAGGATGGGTCTGGGGGGAGCGCGGGTGGGTCTGGGGGGGAGTGAGGGTGGGTCTGTGGGGGAGCGAGGGTGGGTCTGGCGGGGAGCGAGGGTGGGTCTGGGGGGGAGCGAGGGTGGGTCTGGGGGGGAGCGAGGGTGGGTCTGGGGGTGAGCGAGGGTGGGTCTGGGGAGGAGCGAGGGTGGGTCTGGGAGGGAGCGAGGGTGGGCATGGGAGGAGCAAGGGTGGGTCTGGGGGGGTGCGAGGGTGGGTCAGGGGGTGGAGCGAGGGTGGGTCTGGGGGTGAGCGAGGGTGGGTTGGGGGAGGAGCGAGGGTGGGTCTGGGGGGGTGCGAGGGTGGGTGAGGGGGTGGAGCGAGGGTGGGTTTGGGGGTGAGCGAGGGTGGGTTGGGGAAGGAGCGAGGGTGGGTCTGGGGGGGTGCGAGGGTGGGTCAGGGGGTGGAGCGAGGGTGGGTCTGGGGGTGAGCGAGGGTGGGTCTGGGGGGGTGCGAAGGTGGGCCTGGCAAGGACGAGTGTGGGTCTGGGGGTGAGCGAGGGTGGGTCTGGGGAGAGTGAAGTTGGGTCTGGGGGGAGCGAGTTTGGGTCTGGGGGTGAGCGAGGGTGGGTCTGGGTGCAGCGAGGGTGGGTCTGGGGGGAGCGAGGGTGGGTCTGGGGGGAAGCGAGGGTGGGTCTGGCGGGGAGCGAGGGTGGGTCTGGGGGTGTGCGAGGGTGGGTCTGGGAGGGAGCGAGGGTGGGCATGGGAGGAGGAAGGGTGGGTCTGGGGGAGTGCGAGGCTGGGTCTGGGGGTGAGCGAGGGTGGGTCTGGGGAGGAGCGAGGGTGGGTCTGGGGGTGAGCGAGGGTGGGTCTGGGGGGGAGTGAGGGTGGGTCTGGGGGCAGCGAGGGTGGGTCTGGGGGGGGTGAGGGTGGGACTGGTGTGGAGTGAGAGTGGGCCTGGCGAGGAGCCAGGGCCGGGGGTCACCCAAACCGGGGGTGAGCGAGGGTGGGTCTGGGGGGGTGCGAGGGTGGGTCTGGGGGGAGCGAGGGTGGGTCTGGGGGGAGCGAGGGTGGGTCTGGGGGGAGCGAGGGTGGGTCTGGCGGGGAGCAAGGATGGGTCTGGGGGGGTGAGGGTGGGTCTGGTTGGAGAGAGGGTGGGTCTGGCGTTGAGTGAGGGTGGGCCTGGCAAGGACAAGCGTGGGTCTGGGGGTGAGCGAGGGTGGGTCTGGGGGAGAGTGAAGGTGGGTCTGGGGGAGAGTGAAGGTGGGTCTGGGGGGAGCGAGTGTGGGTCTGGGGGTGGAGCGAGGGTGGGTCTGGCGGGGAGCGAGGGTGGGTCTGGGGTGAGCGAGAGTGGGTCTGGGGGGGAGTGAGGGTGGGTCTGGGGGTGTGCGAGGGTGGGTCTGGGTGGGGTGAGGGTGGGACTGGCGTGGAGTGAGAGTGGGCCTGGCGGGGAGCGAGGATTGGTCTGGGGGGAGCGAGAATGGGTATGGCGGGGAGCGAGAATGGGTATGGCGGGGAGCGAGAATGGGTATGGCGGGGAGCGAGGATGGGTCTGGGGGGGTGAGGGTGGGTCTGGTTGGAGAGAGGGTGGGTCTGGCGTTGAGTGAGGGTGGGCCTGGCAAGGACGAGGGTGGGTCTGGGGGTGAGCGAGGGTAGGTCTGGGGGAGAGTGAAGGTGGGTCTAGGGGGAGCGAGGGTGGGTCTGGGGGAGAGTGAAGGTGGGTCTGGGGGGAGCGAGGGTGGGTCTGGGGGTGGAGCGAGGGTGGGTCTGGGGGTGGAGTGAGGGTGGGTCTGGGGGGGAGCGAGGGTGGGTCTGGGGGTGAGCGAGGGTGGGTCTGGAGGCAGCGAGGGTGGTTCTGGGGGGAGCGAGGGTGGGTCTGGGGTGGAGTGAGGGTGGGTCTGGGGGGAGCGAGGGTGGGTCTGGGGGTGGAGCGAGGGTGGGTCTGTGGGTGTGCGAGGGTGGGTCTGGGGTGGAGTGAGGGTGGGTCTGGGGGGGAGCGAGGGTGGGTCTGGAGGCAGCGAGGGTGGTTCTGGGGGAGCGAGGGTGGGTCTGGGGGTGAGCGAGGGTGGGTCTGGGGGTGTGCGAGGGTGGGTCTGGGGGGGAGTGAGGGTGGGTCTGGGGGCAGCGAGGGTGGGTCTGGGGGGGGTGAGGGTGGGACTGGCGTGGAGTGAGAGTGGGCCTGGCGAGGAGCGAGGATGGGTCTGGCGAGGAGCAAGAATGAGTCTGGGGGGAGCGAGGATGGGTCTGGGGGGAGCGAGAATGGGTCTGGGGGGAGCGAGGATGGGTCTGGGGGGAGCGAGAATGGGTCTGGGGGGAGCGAGAATGGGTCTGGGGGGAGCGAGGATGGGTCTGGGGGGAGCGAGGATGGGTCTGAGGGGGTGAGGGTGGGTCTGGTGGGGAGAGAGGGTGGGTCTGGCGTTGAGTGAGGGTTGGCCTGGCAAGGACGAGGGTGGGTCTGGGGGAGCGAGAATGGGCCTGGCAAGGACGAGGGTGGGTCTGGGGGTGAGCGAGGGTGGTTCTGGGGGGAG
Source organism: Scyliorhinus torazame (assembly GCF_047496885.1). Lineage (NCBI taxonomy): Eukaryota > Metazoa > Chordata > Chondrichthyes > Carcharhiniformes > Scyliorhinidae > Scyliorhinus > Scyliorhinus torazame. The sequence continues at coordinate 102,376,324 of NC_092708.1, forward strand.
CGAGGGTGGGTCTGGGGGTGTGCGAAGGTGGGTCTGGGGGTGTGCGAGGGTGGGTCTGGGGGGGAGCGAGGGTGGGTCTGGGGGGGAGCGAGGGTGGGTCTGGGGGGAGCGAGGGTGGGTCTGGGGGGAGCGAGGGTGGGTCAGGGGGGGAGTGAGGGTGGGTCTGGGGGGGAGTGAGGGTGGGTCTGGGGGGGTGCGAGGGTGTGTCTGGGGGGGAGTGAGGGTGGGTCTGGGGGCAGCGAGGGTGGGTCTGGGGGGGAGTGAGGGTGGGTCTGGGGGGGAGTGAGGGTGGGTCTGGGGGGGAGCGAGGGTGGGTCTGGGGGGCAGCGAGGGTGGGTCTGGGGGGGAGCGAGGGTGGGTCTGGGGGGGAGTGAGGGTGGGTCTGGGGGCAGCGAGGGTGGGTCTGGGTGGGGTGAGGGTGGGACTGGCGTGGAGTGAGAGTGGGCCTGGCAAGGAGCGAGGATGGGTCTGGCGAGGAGCAAGTATGAGTCTGGGGGGAGCGAGGATGGATCTGGGGGGAGCGAGAATGGGTATGGCGGGGAGCGAGGATGGGTCTGGGGGGAGCGAGGATGGGTCTGGGGGGAGCGAGGATGGGTCTGGGGGGAGCGCGGGTGGGTCTGGGGGGGAGTGAGGGTGGGTCTGGGGGGGTGCGAGGGTGTGTCTGGCGGGGAGCGAGGGTGGGTCTGGGGGGGAGCGAGGGTGGGTCTGGGGGGGAGCGAGGGTGGGTCTGGGGGTGAGCGAGGGTGGGTCTGGGGAGGAGCGAGGGTGGGTCTGGGAGGGAGCGAGGGTGGGCATGGGAGGAGCAAGGGTGGGTCTGGGGGGGTGCGAGGGTGGGTCAGGGGGTGGAGCGAGGGTGGGTCTGGGGGTGAGCGAGGGTGGGTTGGGGGAGGAGCGAGGGTGGGTCTGGGGGGGTGCGAGGGTGGGTGAGGGGGTGGAGCGAGGGTGGGTCTGGGGGTGAGCGAGGGTGGGTTGGGGGAGGAGCGAGGGTGGGTCTGGGGGGGTGCGAGGGTGGGTCAGGGGGTGGAGCGAGGGTGGGTCTGGGGGTGAGCGAGGGTGGGTCTGGGGGGGTGCAAAGGTGGGCCTGGGGAGAGTGAAGTTGGGTCTGGGGGGAGCGAGTTTGGGTCTGGGGGTGAGCGAGGGTGGGTCTGGGGAGAGTGAAGTTGGGTCTGGGGGGAGCGAGTTTGGGTCTGGGGGTGAGCGAGGGTGGGTCTGGGGGCAGCGAGGGTGGGTCTGGGGGGAGCGAGGGTGGGTCTGGGGGGAAGCGAGGGTGGGTCTGGCGGGGAGCGAGGGTGGGTCTGGGGGTGTGCGAGGGTGGGTCTGGGAGGGAGCGAGGGTGGGCATGGGAGGAGGAAGGGTGGGTCTGGGGGAGTACGAGGCTGGGTCTGGGGGTGAGCGAGGGTGGGTCTGGGGGTGAGCGAGGGTGGGTCTGGGGGGGAGTGAGGGTGGGTCTGGGGGCAGCGAGGGTGGGTCTGGGGGGGGTGAGGGTGGGACTGGTGTGGAGTGAGAGTGGGCCTGGCGAGGAGCCAGGGCCGGGGGTCACCCAAACCGGGGGTGAGCGAGGGTGGGTCTGGGGGGGTGCGAGGGTGGGTCTGGGGGGAGCGAGGGTGGGTCTGGGGGGAGCGAGGGTGGGTCTGGGGGGAGCGAGGGTGGGTCTGGGGGGAGCGAGGGTGGGTCTGTGGGGAGCGAGGGTTGGTCTGGGGGGAAGCGACGGTGGGTCTGGAGGGAGCGAGTGTGGGTCTGGGGGTGAGCGAGGGTGGGTCTGTGGGCAGCGAGGGTGGGTCTGGGGGGAGCGTGGATGGGTCTGGCGGGGAGCGAGGGTGGGTCTGGGGATGGAGCGAGGGTGTGTCTGGGGGGGAGGGAGGGTGGGTCTGGGGGGAGCGAGGGTGGGTCTGGGGGGAGCGAGGGTGGGTCTGGGGGGAGCGAGGATGGGTCTGGGGGTGTGCGAGGGTGGGTCTGGGGGTGAGCGAGGGTGGGTCTGGGGGTGAGCGAGGGTGGGTCTGGGGGCAGCGAGGGTGGGTCTGGGGGTGAGCGAGGGTGGGTCTGGGGGTGGAGCGAGGGTGGGCCTGGGGGGGAGTGAGGGTGGGTCTGGGGGGGAGTGAGGGTGGGTCTGGGGGGAAGTGAGGGTGGGTCTGGGGGGGAGCGAGTGTGGGTCTGGGGGCAACGAGGGTGGGTCTGGGTGGGGTGAGGGTGGGACTGGCGAGGAGCGAGGATGGGTCTGGCGGGGAGCAAGTATGAGTCTGGGGGTGAGCGAGGGTGGGTCTGGGGGTGAGCGAGGGTGGGTCTGGGGGGAGCGAGGGTGGGTCTGGGGGGAGCGAGGGTGGGTCTGGGGGTGTGCGAGGGTGGGTCTGGGGGTGAGCGAGGGTGGGTCTGGGGGTGAGCGAGGGTGGGTCTGGGGGCAGCGAGGGTGGGTCTGGGGGTGAGCGAGGGTGGGTCTGGGGGTGGAGCGAGGGTGGGCCTGGGGGGGAGTGAGGGTGGGTCTGGGGGGGAGTGAGGGTGGGTCTGGGGGGGAGCGAGGGTGGGTCTGGGGGGCAGCGAGGGTGGGTCTGGGGGGGAGTGAGGGTGGGTCTGGGGGGAAGTGAGGGTGGGTCTGGGGGGGAGCGAGGGTGGGTCTGGGGACAACGAGGGTGGGTCTGGGTGGGGTGAGGGTGGGACTGGCGTGGAGTGAGAGTGGGCATGGCGAGCAGCGAGGATGGGTCTGGCGGGGAGCAAGTATGAGTCTGGGGGGAGCGAGGATGGGTCTGGGGGGAGCAAGTATGAGTCTGGGGGGAGCAAGTATGAGTCTGGGGGGAGCGAGAATGGGTCTGGCGGCGAGCGAGGATGGGTCTGGGGGGAGCGAGGATGGGTCTGGGGGGAGCAAGGATGGGTCTGAGGGGGTGAGGGTGGGTCTGGTGGGGAGAGAGGGTGGGTCTGGCGTTGAGTGAGGGTGGGCCTGGCAAGGACGAGGGTGGGTCTGGGGGTGAGCGAGGGTGGGTCTGGGGGAGAGTGAAGGTGGGTCTGGGGGGAGCGAGTGTGGGTCTGGGGGTGGAGGGAGGGTGGGTCTGTGGGGGAGCGAGGGTGGGTCTCGGGGGAGCGAGGGTGGGTCTGGGGGGAGCGAGGGTGGGTCTGGGGGTGAACGAGGGTGGGTCTGGCGGGGAGTGAGTGTGGGTCTGGCGGGGAGCGAGGGTGGGTCTGGGGGGGAGCGAGGGTGTGTCTGGGGGGAGCGAGGGTGGGTCTGGGGGGAGCGAGGGTGGGTCAGGGGGTGGAGCGAGGGTGGGTCTGGGGGGGAGCGAGGGTGGGTCTGGGGGGAGCGAGGGTGGGTCTGGGGGCAGCGAGAGTGGGTCTGGGGGGGTGCGAGGGTGGGTCTGGGGGGAGTGAGGGTGGGTCTGGGGGTGAGCGAGGGTGGGTCTGGGGGTGAGCGAGGGTGGGTCTGGGGGCAGCGAGGGTGGGTCTGGGGGTGAGCGAGGGTGGGTCTGGGGGCAGCGAGGGTGGGTCTGGGGGGAGCGAGAATGGGTCTGGCGGCGAGCGAGGATGGGTCTGGGGGTGAGCGAGGGTGGGTCTGGGGGTGAGCGAGGGTGGGTCTGGGGGTGTGCGAGGGTGGGTCTGGGGGTGAGCGAGGGTGGGTCTGGGGGTGAGCGAGGGTGGGTCTGGGGGCAGCGAGGGTGGGTCTGGGGGTGAGCGAGGGTGGGTCTGGGGGTGGAGCGAGGGTGGGCCTGGGGGGGAGTGAGGGTGGGTCTGGGGGGGAGTGAGGGTGGGTCTGGGGGGAAGTGAGGGTGGGTCTGGGGGGGAGCGAGGGTGGGTCTGGGGGCAACGAGGGTGGGTCTGGGTGGGGTGAGGGTGGGACTGGCGTGGAGTGAGAGTGGGCATGGCGAGGAGCGAGGATGGGTCTGGCGGGGAGCAAGTATGAGTCTGGGGGGAGCGAGGATGGGTCTGGGGGGAGCGAGAATGGGTCTGGCGGCGAGCGAGGATGGGTCTGGGGGGAGCGAGGATGGGTCTGGGGGGAGCGAGAATGGGTATGGCGGCGAGCGAGGATGGGTCTGGGTGGAGCGAGGATGGGTCTGAGGGGGTGAGGGTGGGTCTGGTGGGGAGAGAGGGTGGGTCTGGCGTTGAGTGAGGGTGGGCCTGGCAAGGACGAGGGTGGGTCTGGGGGTGAGCGAGGGTGGGTCTGGGGGAGAGTGAAGGTGGGTCTGGGGGGAGCGAGTGTGGGTCTGGGGGTGGAGGGAGGGTGGGTCTGTGGGGGAGCGAGGGTGGGTCTCGGGGGAGCGAGGGTGGGTCTGGGGGGAGCGAGGGTGGGTCTGGGGGTGAACGAGGGTGGGTCTGGCGGGGAGTGAGTGTGGGTCTGGCGGGGAGCGAGGGTGGGTCTGGGGGGGAGCGAGGGTGGGTCTGGGGGGAGCGAGGGTGGGTCTGGGGGGAGCGAGGGTGGGTCAGGGGGTGGAGCGAGGGTGGGTCTGGGGGGGAGCGAGGGTGGGCATGGGAGGAGCAAGGGTGGGTCTGGGGGGAGCGAGGGTGGGTCTGGGGGCAGCGAGAGTGGGTCTGGGGGGGTGAGGGTGGGACTGGCGTGGAGTGAGAGTGGGCCTGGCGAGGAGCAAGTATGAGTCTGGGGGGAGCGAGGATGGGTCTGGGGGGAGCGAGAATGGGTATGGCGGGGAGCGAGGATGGGTCTGAGGGGGTGAGGGTGGGTCTGGTGGGGAGAGAGGGTGGGACTGGCGTGGAGTGAGAGTGGGCCTGGCGAGGAGCGAGGATGGGTCTGGCGGGGAGCGACGATGGGTCTGGGGGAGCGAGGGTGGGTCTGGGGGTGTGCGAGGGTGGGTCTGGGGGTGAGCGAGGGTGGGTCTGGGGGGGAGCGAGGGTGGGTCTGGGGGTGGAGCGCGGGTGGGTCTGGGGGGGAGTGAGGGTGGGTCTGGGGGGAGCGAGGGTGGGTCAGGGGGTGGAGCGCGGGTGGGTCTGGGGGGGAGTGAGGGTGGGTCTGGGGGGGTGCGAGGATGTGTCTGGCGGGGAGCGAGGGTGGGTCTGGGGGGAGCGAGGGTGGGTCTGGGGGGGAGCGAGGGTGGGTCTGGGGGTGAGCGAGGGTGGGTCTGGGAGGAGCGAGGGTGGGCATGGGAGGAGCAAGGGTGGGTCTGGGGGGGGTGCAAGGGTGGGTCAGGGGGTGGAGCGAGGGTGGGTCTGGGGGTGAGCGAGGGTGGGTTGGGGGAGGAGCGAGGGTGGGTCTGGGGGGGTGCGAGGGTGGGTCAGGGGGTGGAGCGAGGGTGGGTCTGGGGGTGAGCGAGGGTGGGTCTGGGGGGGTGCGAAGGTGGGCCTGGCAAGGACGAGTGTGGGTCTGGGGGTGAGCGAGGGTGGGTCTGGGGGAGAGTGAAGTTGGGTCTGGGGGGAGCGAGTTTGGGTCTGGGGGTGAGCGAGGGTGGGTCTGGGGGCAGCGAGGGTGGGTCTGGGGGGAGCGAGGGTGGGTCTGGGGGGAAGCGAGGGTGGGTCTGGCGGGGAGCGAGGGTGGGTCTGGGGGTGTGCGAGGGTGGGTCTGGGAGGGAGCGAGGGTGGGCATGGGAGGAGGAAGGGTGGGTCTGGGGGAGTGCGAGGCTGGGTCTGGGGGTGAGCGAGGGTGGGTCTGGGAGGAGCGAGGGTGGGTCTGGGGGTGAGCGAGGGTGGGTCTGGGGGGGAGTCAGGGTGGGTCTGGGGGCAGCGAGGGTGGGTCTGGGTGGGGTGAGGGTGGGACTGGTGTGGAGTGAGAGTGGGCCTGGCGAGGAGCCAGGGCAGGGGGTCACCCAAACCGGGGGTGAGCGAGGGTGGGTCTGGGGGGGTGCGAGGGTGGGTCTGGCAAGGACGTGTGTGGGTCTGGGGGTGAGTGAAGGTGGGTCTGGGGGGAGCGAGTGTGGGTCTGGGGGGAGCGAGGGTGGGTCTGGGGGGAGCGAGGGTGGGTCTGGGGGGAGCGAGGGTGGGTCTGTGGGGAGCGAGGGTTGGTCTGGGGGGAAGCGACGGTGGGTCTGGAGGGAGCGAGTGTGGGTCTGGGGGTGAGCGAGGGTGGGTCTGGGGGCAGCGAGGGTGGGTCTGGGGGGAGCGTGGATGGGTCTGGCGGGGAGCGAGGGTGGGTCTGGGGATGGAGCGAGGGTGTGTCTGGGGGGGAGGGAGGGTGGGTCTGGGGGAATCGAGGATGGGTCTGGGGGCAGCGAGGGTGGGTCTCGGGGGAGCGAGGGTGGGTCTGGCGGGGAGCGAGGGTGGGTCTGGGGGGAGCGAGGGTGGGTCTGGGGGTGTGCGAGGGTGGGTCTGGGGGTGAGCGAGGGTGGGTCTCGGGGGGAGCGAGGGTGGGTCTGGGGGGAGCGAGGGTGGGTCTGGGGGGTGCGAGGGTGGGTCTGGGGGTGAGCGAGGGTGGGTCTGGGGGGAGCGAGAATGGGTATGGCGGGGACCGAGGATGGGTCTGGGGGGAGCGAGGATGGGTCTGAGGGGGTGAGGGTGGGTCTGGTGGGGAGAGAGGGTGGGTCTGGCGTTGAGTGAGGGTGGGCCTGGCAAGGACGAGGGTGGGTCTGGGGGTGAGCGAGGGTGGGTCTGGGGGAGAGTGAAGGTGGGTCTGGGGGGAGCGAGTGTGGGTCTGGGGGTGGAGGGAGGGTGGGTCTGGGGGGGAGCGAGGGTGGGTCTCGGGGGGAGCGAGGGTGGGTCTGGGGGGAGCGAGGGTGGGTCTGGGGGGGAACGAGGGTGGGTCTGGCGGGGAGTGAGTGTGGGTCTGGCGGGGAGCGAGGGTGGGTCTGGGGGGAGCGAGGATGGGTCTTGGGGGAGCAAGGATGGGTTTGGGGGGGTGAGGGTGGGTCTGGTTGGAGAGAGGGTGGGTCTGGGGGGGAGCGAGGGTGGGCATGGGAGGAGCAAGGGTGGGTCTGGGGGGAGCGAGGGTGGGTCTGGGGGCAGCGAGAGTGGGTCTGGGGGCGTGAGGGTGGGACTGGCGTGGAGTGAGAGTGGGCCTGGCGAGGAGCGAGGATGGGTCTGGCGGGGAGCAAGTATGAGTCTGGGGGCAGCGAGGATGGGTCTGGGGGGAGCAAGGATGGGTCTGGGGGGGTGAGGGTGGGTCTGGTGGGGAGAGAGGGTGGGTCTGGGGGGAGCGAGAATGGGTATGGCGGGGAGCGAGGATGGGTCTTGGGGGAGCAAGGATGGGTTTGGGGGGGTGAGGGTGGGTCTGGTTGGAGAGAGGGTGGGTCTGGCGTTGAGAGAGGGTGGGCCTGGCAAGGACGATGGTGGGTCTGGGGGTGAGCGAGGGTGGGTCTGGGGGAGAGTGAAGGTGGGTCTGGGGGGAGCGAGTGTGGGTCTGGGGGTGGAGGGAGGGTGGGTCTGGCGGGGAGCGAGGGTGGGTCTGGGGGTGAGCGAGGGTGGGTCTGGGGGGAGCGTGGGTGGGTCTGGGGGGGAGCGAGGGTGGGTCTGGGGGCAGCGAGGGTGGGTCTGGGGGTGGAGGGAGGGTGGGTCTGGGGTTGAGCGAGGGTGGGTCTGGGGGCAGCGAGAGTGGGTCTGGGGGGAGCGAGGGTGGGTCTGGCGGGCAGCGAGGGTGGGTCAGGGGGTGGAGGGAGGGTGGGTCTGGGGTTGTGTGAGGGTGGGCCTGGCGAGGAGCGAGGATGGGTCTGGCGGGGAGCAAGTATGAGTCTGGGGGGGTGAGGGTGGGTCTGGGGGGAGCGAGAATGGGTATGGCGGCGAGCGAGGATGGGTCTGGGGGGAGCAAGGATGGGTCTGGGGGGGTGAGGGTGGGTCTGGGGGGGGTGAGGGTGGGACTGGCGTGGAGTGAGAGTGGGCCTGGCGAGGAGCGAGGATGGGTCTGGCGGGGAGCAAGTATGAGTCTGGGGGGAGCGAGGATGGGTCTGGGGGGAGCAAGTATGAGTCTGGGGGGAGCGAGAATGGGTATGGCGGCGAGCGAGGATGGGTCTGGGGGGAGCGAGGATGGGTCTGGGGGGAGCGAGGATGGGTCTGGGGGGAGCAAGGATGGGTTTGGGGGGGTGAGGGTGGGTCTGGGGGAGAGTGAAGGTGGGTCTGGGGGGTGTGGTGTTGGGTGCTCTGGTGCACAGATGAGCCAACACAGTTGTATGTGGTACAACTCTATTTTATTTTAACTCTTATAATACAGTTCGTTCTGGATACTCTGCACGTGCTGTCTCCCTGAGTGTGTTTGGTAGCAGATGTGTCCTGGTTCTCCTCTGCAGCTAATACTGACCACCGGGGGTCGTGTCTGTGCTTTTATATCTTTCTGTGATTGGTTGTGGTGTTGTGTGTTCTGATTTGTCTGTTGGTGTGTCTATCATGATGTGTGTGTTTGAATATCATGACAGGGGGGAGCGAGGGTGGGTCGTGGGGGAGCGAGGATGTGTCTGGGGGTGTGCGAGGGTGGGGATGGGGGGGAGTGAGGGTGTGTCTGGGGGGAGCGAGGGTGAGTGTGGCGGGGAGCGAGGATGGGTCGGGGAGAGAGGTTGGGTCTGGGGGGGGTGAGGATGGGTCTGGCGGGGAGAGAGAGTGGGTCTGGCGTGGAGTGAGGGTGGGCCTGGCGAGGATGATGGTGGGTCTGGGGGTAAGCGAGGGTGGGTCTGGGTGGAGCGAGGGTGGGTCTGGGGGGAGCGTGGGTGGGTCTGGGGGAGAGCGAGGGTGGGTCTGGGGGGAGCGTGGGTGGGTCTGGGGGAGAGCGAGGGTGGGTCTGGGGGGGGAGCGAGGGTGGGTCTGGGGGGAAGCGAGGGTGGCTCTGGGTGGAGCGAGGGTGGGTCTGGCGGGGAGCGAGGGTGGGTCTGGGGGGTAGCGAGGGTGGGTCTGGGGGGGGAGCGAGGGTGGGTCTGGGGGGAAGCGAGGGTGGCTCTGGGTGGAGCGAGGGTGGGTCTGGCGGGGAGCCAGGATGGGTCTGGGGGGTAGCGAGGGTGGGTCTGGGGGGAGCGTGGGTGTGTCTGGGGGAGAGCGAGGGTGGGTCTGGGGGGGTGCGAGGGTGGGTCTGGGGGGAGCGAGGGTGGGTCTGGGGGAGAGCGAGGGTGGGTCTGGGGGGGAGCGAGGGTGGGTCTGGGGGGAAGCGAGGGTGGGTCTGGCGGGGAGCGAGGGTGGGTCTGGCGGGGAGCGAGGGTGGGTCTGGGGGGTGCGAGGGTGGGTCTGGCGGGTGAGCGAGTGTGGGTCTGGGGGTAGCGAGTGTGGGTCTGGGGGGAGCGAGGATGTGTCTGGGGGTGTGCGAGGGTGGGGTTGGGGGGGAACGAGGGTGGGTCTGGGGGGGAGCGAGGGTGAATGTGGCGGGGAGCGAGGATTGGTCGGGGAGAGAGGTTGGGTCTGGGGGGGGTGAGGATGGGTCTGGCGGGGAGAGAGAGTGGGTCTGGCGTGGAGTGAGGGTGGGCCTGGCGAGGATGATGGTGGGTCTGGGGGTAAGCGAGGGTGGGACAGGGGTGGGAGCGAGGGTGGGTATAGGGAGGAGCGAGGGTGGGTTTGGGGGGGAGCGAGGGTGGGTCTGGGGGGGAAGCCAGGGTGGGTCTGGGTGGAGCGAGGGTGGTCTGGCGGGGAGCCAGGATGGGTCTGGGGGGGAGCGAGGGTGGGTCTTGGGGGGATTAAGGGTGGGACTGGGGGGGAGCGAGGATGAGTCTGGGTGGAGCGAGGATGAGTCTGGGTGGAGCGAGGGTGGGTCTGGGGGAGAGCGAGGGTGGGTCGTGGGGGAGTGAGGGTGGGTCTGGGGGGGAGCGAGGGTGGGTCTGGGTGGAGCGAGGGTGGGTCGTGGGGGAGTGAGGGTGGGTCTGGGGGGGAGCGAGGGTGGGTCTGGGTGGAGCGAGGGTGGGTCTGGCGGGGAGCGAGGGTGTGTCTGGCGGGGAGCCAGGATGGGTCTGGGGGGAGCGTGGGTGGGTCTGGGAGAGAGCGAGGGTGGGTCTGGGGGGGGAGCGAGGGTGGGTCTGGGGGGGGGAGCGAGGGTGGATCTGGGGGGGAGCGAGGGTGGGTCAGACGGGGAGCGAGGGTGTGTCTGGCGGGGAGCCAGGATGGGTCTGGGGGGAGCGTGGGTGGGTCTGGGAGAGAGCGAGGGTGGGTCTGGGGGGGGAGCGAGGGTGGGTCTGGGGGGGGGAGCGAGGATTGGTCTGGCGGGGAGCGAGTGTGGGTCTGGGTGGAAGCGAGGGTGGGTCGTGATGGAGTGAGGGTGGGTCTGGGGGGGAGCGAGGGTGGGTCTGGGTGGAGCGAGGGTGGGTCTGGGGGGGAGCGAGGGTGGGTCTGGGGGGGAGCGAGGGTGGGTCTGGGTGGAGCGAGGGTGTGTCTGGCGGGGAGCAAGGATGGGTCTGGGGGGAGCGTGAGTGGGTCTGGGGGGAGGCGAGGGTGGGTCAGACGGGGAACGAGTGTGGGTCTGGGGGGAGCGAGGATGGGTCTGGGGGAGAGTGAGGGTGGGTCTGGGGTAGAGCGAGGGTGGGCCTGGCGGGAACGAGGGTGGGTCTGGGGGTGAGCGAGGGTGGGTCTGGGGTTGGAGCGAGTGTGGGTCTGGGGGGAGCGAGGGTTGGTTTGGGGGGGAGCGAGGGTGGGTTTGGCGTGGAGTGAAGGTGGGCCTGGTGGTGAGCGAGTGTGGGTCTGGGGGGGAGGAGTGAATGTGGGTCGGGGGGGGGAGTGAGTGTGGGTCTGGGGGGAGCGAGGATGGGTCTGGGGGGGCGCGAGTGTGTGTCTGGGGGGAGCGAGGGTGGGTCTGGAGGGGGAGTGAGAACGGGTCTGGAGGGGGAGCAAGGTGTGCCTTGGGGGCAGCACGGTAGCATTGTGGAAAGCACAATTGCTTCACTGCTCCAATGTCCCAGGTTCGATCCCCGGCTTGGGTCACTCTGTGTGCGGAGTCTGCACATCCTCCCCGTGTGTGCGTGGGTTTCCTCCGGGTGCTCCGGTTTCCTCCCACAGTCCAAAGATGTGCAGGTTAACATAGAACATAGATCATAGAACGATACAGCGCAGTACAGGCCCTTCGGCCCACGATGTTGCACCGAAACAAAAGCCATCTAACCTACACTATGCCATTATCATCCATATGTTTATCCAATAAACTTTTAAATGCCCTCAATGTTGGCGAATTCACTACTGTTGCAGGTGGGGCATTCCACGGCCACACTACTCTTTGCGTAAAGAACCTACCTCTGACCTCTGTCCTAAATCTATTACCCCTCAGTTTAAAGCTATGTACCCTCGTGCCAGCCATTTCCATCCGCGGGAGAAGGCTCTCACTGTCCACCCTATCCAACCCCCTGATCATTTTGTATGCCTCTATTAAGTCTCCTCTTAACCTTCTTCTCTCCAACGAAAACAACCTCAAGTCCATCAGCCTTTCCTCATAAGATTTTCCCTCCACACCAGGCAACATCCTGGTAAATCTCCTCTGCACCCGCTCCACAGCCTCCACGTCCTTCCTATAATGCGGTGACCAGAACTGTACGCAATACTCCAAATGCGGCAACATGACCTCCTGACTCCGGAACTCAATCCCTCTACCAATAAAGGCCAACACTCCATAGGCCTTCTTCACAACCCTATCAACCTGGGTGGCAACTTTCAGGGATCTATGTACATGGACACCTAGATCCCTCTGTTCATCCACACTTCCAAGAACTTTACCATTAGCCAAATATTCCGCATTCCTGTTATTCCTTCCAAAGTGAATCACCTCACACTTCTCAACATTAAACTCCATTTGCCACCTCTCAGCCCAGCTCTGCAGCTTATCTTTATCCCTCTGTAACCTGCTACATCCTTCCACACTGTCGACAACACCACCGACTTTAGTGTCGTCTGCAAATTTACTCACCCACCCTTCTGCGCCTTCCTCTAGGTCATTGATAAAAATGACAAACAGCAACGGCCCCAGAACAGATCCTTGTGGTTAGGTGGATTGGCCATGCTAAATTGCCCTTGGTGTCCAAAATTGCCCTTAGTGTTGGGTGGGGTTACTGGGTTATGGGGATAGGTTGGAGGTGTTGACCTTGGGTAGGGTGCTCTTTCCAAGAGCCGGTGCAGACTTGATGGGCCGAATGGCCTCCTTCTGCACTGTAAATTCTATGATAATCTATGATATGATGGGTCTGGCGGGGAGCGAGGATCGGTCTGGGAGGGAGCGAGGATCGGTCTGGGGGGAGCGAGGGTGGGTCTGGCGGTGAGCGAGGATCGGTCTGGGAGGATCGGTCTGGGGGGAGCGAGGGTGGGTCTGGCGGTGAGCGAGGATCGGTCTGGGGGTGAGCGAGGATGGGTCTGGGGGGGTGAGGGGGGGGGGGGGCTGGGGGGGAGAGAGGGTGGGTCTGGCGTGGAGCGAGGGTGGGCCTGGCGGGGACGAGGGTGGGTCTGGGGTGAGCGAGGGTGGGTCTGGGGGGGGGAGCGAGGTTGGGTCTGGGGGGGTTCGAGGGTGTGTCTGGCGGGGAACGAGGGTGGGTCTGGGGTGGAGCGAGGGTGGGTCTGGCGGGGAGCGAGTGTGGGTCTGGGGAGAGTGAGGATGGGTCTGGGGGAGAGTGAGGGTGGGTCTGTGGGGGAGCGAGGGTGTGTCTGGGGGGGAGAGAGGTTTGGTCTGGCGGGGAGCGAGGATGGGTCTGGCGGGGAGCGAGGGTGGGTCTGGCGGGGAGCGAGGGTGGGTCTGGCGGGTAGCGACGATGGGTCTGAGGGCGAGTGAGGGTGGGTCTGGGGTGGAGCGAGGGTGGGCCTGGCGGGGAAAAGGGTGGGTCTGGGGGTGAGCGAGGGTGTGTCTGGGGGGGTAGCGAGTGTGGGTCTGGGGGAAGCGAGGGTGGGTTTGGGGGAGAGCGAGGGTTGGTTTGGCGGGGAGTGAAGGTGGGCCTGGGGGTGAGCGAGTGTGGCTCTGGGGGGGAGTGAGTGTGGGTCTGGGGGGGGTTGTGAGTGTGTGTCTGGGGGAGCGAGGATGGGTCTGGGGGGGAGCGAGTGTGTGCCTAGGGGGGAGCGAGGGTGGGTGTGGGGGGGGAGTGAGAACGGGTCTGGAGGGGGAGCGAGGGTGGGTGTGGGGGGCAGCACGGTAGCATTGTGGATAACACAATTGCTTCAATGCTCCAGGGTCCCAGGTTCGATTCCCGGCTTGGGTCACTCTCTGTGCGGAGTCTGCACATCCTCCCCGTGTGCGTGGGTTTCCTCCGGGTGCTCCGGTTTTCTCAAACATTCCAAAGATGTGCAGGTTAGGTGGATTGGCCATGCTGAATTGCCCTTAGTGTCCAAAATTGCCCTTAGTGTTGGGTGGGGTTACTGGGTTATGGGGATAGGGTGCAGTTGTTGACCTTGGGTAGGGTGTTCTTTCCAAGAGCTGGTGCAGACTTGATGGGCCGAATGGCCTCCTTCTGCACTGTAAATTCTATGATAATCTATGATATGATGGGTCTGGCGGGGAGCGAGGATCGGTCTGGGAGGGAGCGAGGATCGGTCTGGGGGGAGCGAGGGTGGGTCTGGCGGTGAGCGAGGATCGGTCTGGGGGTGAGCGAGGATGGGTCTGGGGGGGTGAGGGGGGGGGCTGGGGGGGAGCGAGGGAGGGCCTGGCGGGGACGAGGGTGGGTCTGGGGTGAGCGAGGGTGGGTCTGGGGGGGGGAGCGAGGTTGGGTCTGGGGGGGTTCGAGGGTGTGTCTGGCGGGGAACGAGGGTGGGTCTGGGGTGGAGCGAGGGTGGGTCTGGCGGGGAACGAGGGTGGGTCTGGGGTGGAGCGAGGGTGGGTCTGGCGGGGAACGAGGGTGGGTCTGGGGTGGAGCGAGTGTGGGTCTGGCGGGGAGCGAGTGTGGGTCTGGGGAGAGTGAGGATGGGTCTGGCGGGGAGCGAGGGTGTGTCTGGGGGGGAGAGAGGTTTGGTCTGGCGGGGAGCGAGGATGGGTCTGGCGGGGAACGAGGGTGGGTCTGGGGTGGAGCGAGGGTGGGTCTGGCGGGGAACGAGGGTGGGTCTGGGGTGGAGCGAGGGTGGGTCTGTGGGGGAGCGAGGGTGTGTCTGGCGGGGGGCGAGGATGGGTCTGGCGGGGAGCGAGGGTGGGTCTGGCGGGGAGCGAGGATGGGTCTGGCGGGGAGCGAGGGTGGGTCTGGCGGGGAACGAGGGTGGGTCTGGGGGGGAGAGAGGATGGGTCTGGCGGGGGGCGAGGATGGGTCTGGCGGGGAGCGAGGGTGGGTCTGGGGGGGAGAGAGGTTTGGTCTGGCGGGGAGCGAGTGTGGGTCTGGGGGGAGTGAGGATGGGTCTGTGGGGGAGAGAGGTTTGGTCTGGCGGGGAGCGAGGGTGGGTCTGGGGGGGAGAGAGGTTTGGTCTGGCGGGGAGCGAGGGTGGGTCTGGCGGGTAGCGACGATGGGTCTGGGGGGGAGCGAGGGTGGGTCTGGCGGTGAGGGAGGGTGGGTCTGGGGGTGAGCGAGGGTGGGTCTTGAGGGGAGCGAGGGTGGGCCTGGGGGGAAGCGAGGGTGGGTCTGGGGGTGTGCGAGGGTGGGCCTGGGGGGAAGCGAGGGTGGGTCTGGGGAGGAGCGAGGGTGGGTCTGGGAGGGAGCGAGGGTGGGTCTGGGGGTGAGCGAGGGTGGGTCTGGGGGAGAGTGAAGGTGGGTCTGGGCGGAGCGAGGGTGGGTCTGGGGGGAAGCGAGGGTGGGTCTGGGAGGAGCGAGGGTGGGTCTGGGGAGGAGCGAGGGTGGGTCTGTGGGGGAGCGAGGGTGGGTCTGTGGGGGAGCGAGGGTGGGTCTGGGGAGAAGCGAGGCTGGGTCTGGGGGGAGCGAGGGTGGGTCCGGGGGAAAGCGACGGTGGGTCTGGCGGGGAACGAGGGTGGGTCTGGGGTGGAGCGAGGGTGGGTCTGGCGGGGAACGAGGGTGGGTCTGGGGGGGAGAGAGGTTTGGTCTGGCGGGGAGCGAGGGTGGGTCTGGGGGGGAGAGAGGTTTGGTCTGGCGGGGAGCGAGGGTGGGTCTGGCGGGTAGCGACGATGGGTCTGGGGGGGAGCGAGGGTGGGTCTGGGGGGGAGCGAGGGTGGGTCTGTGGGGGAGCGAGGGTGGGTCTGGCGGGGAGCGAGGGTGGGTCTGGGGGGGAGCGAGGGTGGGTCTGGCGGGGAGCGAGGGTGGGTCTGGCGGGGAGCGAGGGTGGGTCTGGCGGGTAGCGACGATGGGTCTGGGGGGGAGCGAGGGTGGGTCTGGGGAGGAGCGAGGGTGGGTCTGTGGGGGAGCGAGGGTGGACCTGGGGGGAAGCGAGGGTGGGTCTGTGGGGGAGCGAGGGTGGGTCTGGGGGGAAGCGAGGGTGGGTCTGGGAGGAGCGAGGGTGGGTCTGTGGGGGAGCGAGGGTGGGTCTGTGGGGGAGCGAGGGTGGGCCTGGGGAGGAGCGAGGGTGGGTCTGGGGAGGAGCGAGGGTGGGTCTGTGGG
This sequence comes from Scyliorhinus torazame, assembly GCF_047496885.1. Taxonomy (NCBI): domain Eukaryota; kingdom Metazoa; phylum Chordata; class Chondrichthyes; order Carcharhiniformes; family Scyliorhinidae; genus Scyliorhinus; species Scyliorhinus torazame. Next base: position 102,391,575 of record NC_092708.1, read on the forward strand.
GGAGCGAGGGTGGGTCTGGGGAGGAGCGAGGGTGGGTCTGGGGAGGAGCGAGGGTGGGTCTGTGGGGGAGCGAGGGTGGGTCTGTGGGGGAGCGAGGGTGGGTCTGGGGAGAAGCGAGGCTGGGTCTGGGGGGAGCGAGTGTGGGTCCGGGGGAAAGCGACGGTGGGTCTGGCGGGGAGCGAGGGTGGGTCTGGCGGGGAGCGAGGGTGGGTCTGGGGGGGAGCGAGGGTGGGTCTGGCGGGGAGCGAGGGCGGGTCTGGCGGGGAGCGAGGGTGGGTCTGGGGGGGAGCGAGGGTGGGTCTGGGGGGTGCGAGGGTGGGTCTGGGGGGGAGCGAGGGTGGGTCTGGGGGGGAGCGAGGGTGGGTCTGGGGGGGAGCGAGGGTGGGTCTGGGGGGGAGCGAGGGTCAATCTGGGGGGGGAGTGAGAGTGGGTCTGGGGGGGAGCGAGGGTGGGTCTGGGGTGAGCGAGGGTGGGTTTGGCGGGGAGTGAAGGTGGGCCTGGGGGTGAGCGAGTGTGGGTCTGGGGGGGAGTGAGTGTGGGTCTGGGAGGGAGCGAGGGTGGGTCTGGGAGGGAGCGAGGGTGGGTCTGGGAGGGAGCGAGGGTGGGTCTGGGAGGGAGCGAGGGTGGGTCTGGGAGGGAGCGAGGGTGGGTCTGGGGGGAGCGAGGGTGGGTCTGGGGGGAGCGAGGGTGGGTCTGGGGGGAGCGAGGGTGGGTCTGGGAGGGCGCGAGGGTGGGTCCGGGGGAAAGCGACGGTGGGTCTGGCGGGGAGCGAGGGTGGGTCTGGCGGGGAGCGAGGGTGGGTCTGGGGGGGAGCGAGGGTGGGTCTGGGGGGGAGCAAGGGTGGGTCTGGGGGGAGCGAGGGTGGGTCCGGGGGAAAGCGACGGTGGGTCTGGCGGGGAGCGAGGGTGGGTCTGGCGGGGAGCGAGGGTGGGTCTGGGGGGAGCGAGTGTGTGTCTGGGGGGGAGCAAGGGTGGGTCTGGGGGGTGCGAGGGTGGGTCTGGGGGGTGCGAGGGTGGGTCCGGGGGAAAGCGACGGTGGGTCTGGCGGGGAGTGAGGGTGGGTCTGGCATGTTTTGCTCTGCTAGTCAACATTCTCAGGAATCACACTGGTGAAGTCAAAGTACTGTTTACAACTGATGGACATAACAAAATCTGCATTAAAATGTGGTGTGTCATGCTAATATTCCAAATTTTAGTGAACTAGTCGATGCTTCTTAATATGCATAGAATGCACATTTACCCTTAATGCTTGTTCGGGATTTCTACTAAAAATCGGTTTTAGTGATCAAAACATGTCCAGTCGGTGATTTCTATGGACATCATTGCCATATTTGGATTTAATTTGAAGAAGTGTCTCTAAACACAGATGTTACTTTAATTTCAAATTAATAATCTTTAATATAATGGGAATTTGGCCAAAATGCCGCGATACAAACACTGCTTTTTGCTTCCAGTAAATATCCCCAGACAGAGGGAGTGGCTGAAATCCAGAGTGTGGCTGATGTAATGCAGCACTACACCATATTATGTGGCATTTTGCTCCAGGCAGTTTCTTCCTGATTTTGTTAAGATTTTTCAGCAGTCTAAAAAAGAGAGTTAAATAATATTGAGTTAATAAGACCATGAACAGCTTTTTACAAGTACATGCAGAATTCCCATTATTATTGATGCTTGACAGCATTTCCTTTTTTGCTGGTAGTTGATTGAAAAATTATAATGTGCCTTATTGATCAGTGTGAACAAATTTCATTTGTAAGATCAATAACAGTTTGCAGCTGACAGACCTTAAGGACAAAATTTATTTTTTACCTTTGAGTTAATAAATGTTTTTAGTGCTGTGGCAGATGTAAAGCAATCCTAACCATTTTTTTTGTTCACTTTGGGCGCAGATCACATTGCTGTATTATTGCAAGCAATCTGTATTTAAAGTTAATATATAGTACACAGGATACCCAGGGGCTGGACCTGCCAAATGGAACCAGTTTGCAGCTTATTAAAAAGCAGCATATTGGCTAGTCTTTGCTTTGTTTCAGTGTGGGTAATGAAAATTTAAGATACAGTTAAATGTGTTTACAATTTTACAACTTAATCCTTTCGGAATGTTAGCATCAGCTAATAAAAAGCTCTTTAAATCTCTCCTTGAGCGATTCATGGAAAAAGTCCATTCCTCACGGCAGCTCCTAGCACGTGGGTTTTATTTAAGGGTAATTGGGTGCTACAATTTACCACTTTGATCCAATCGCATACCTTTTATTGTTTGTTGGCCATTACACAGGGACAGGTGTGCAACACAGGAATACAGCAATAAAACCCATGGCAACATTGAAAAATAGCATAAGAGAGGATGCTTTGAGGAATTAGATACTATGGGGGGGGGCGGATTTTCCTCCGCTGTTTTCGGCGGGTGGGGATGGCAGTATCGAGGGGGATCGAGGGGGAGTCTCAAAACGGCTTTCACGGCGGCGTGATTTCCCCACTCAAGTGTTCCCGCATCCCCGTCAATGATGTAATTGGGCCCCTGCAATAAAAGGGGGGAGGGGGGATGCCATGTCCTTAGAGGTGGGGATCCTTGTTTCTATTTTTCAGATCAAGGTGCCCTTCAAAAAGTGCGACCCAATCTCTTGAAGGCCGAGGTTGCTGGTATGGTGGGCTCATTCAGTGCCCGCCCCGCCAGCGTGATGCCTGTGGACAGCATTTTTTTAAACTAAGTTTTTAAAAACATAGCAGGACTAGCCAGCAGGGGGGCTGGTGGGCAGCACACCACTTTTCCACCCTGAGTTGACACTTAGTTACAAAAATGAGAAAATTCCGCCCTATGAGTTTGCTTCAGCCAACCTCGTTGTTGTCACTATAGGTTTGTTATCATTGGTATCACAGATAAATCCTGATAAGTGAATTATTTTTCTTCAGAAAATAATGGTTTGTTTGTCCCTGGAATAAAAATGTCTCAATAAACAGCTGTTAAAATGGTCAATGGTCAAGTCTTACCAGGTGACTCAAAGTGAAGTTTGGAGATCTGGGGCGGGATTCTCCGGGAATCGGCGGGGCGGGCAGAAACGGCGCAGTGGAGTGGCGGGAACCACTCCGGAGTCGGGCCGCCCCAAAGGAGCGGAATCCTCCGCACCTTCAGGGGCTAGGCTGGCGCCGGAGCGGTTTGCGCCCCGCCAGCCGGCGTGGAAGGCCTTTGGCGCCGCGCCAGCCGGGGCTGAAGGGACTCCGCCGGCTGGCACGGGTCCACACATGCGCGGGAGTGTCTGCATCCGCTGATGTCATCCCCGCGCATGCGCACATGGTGTCACTTCTGCATTGGGAATGGCGGATGGTCACGGCCTCCGGTGCGGAAGGAATAGAGTGCCCCCACGGCACAGGCCCGCCCGTGGATCGGTGGGCCCGGACCATGGGCCAGGCCACCGTGGGGGCACACCCCAGGGCCAGATCCCCCCTCGACCCCCCAATAACCCCGGAGGCAGCTCGCGCCGCCAGGTCCTGCCGGTAAGGGCCCAACTACAATTTACACCGGCAGGACCGGCTACAGGCTGGCGGGACTTCGGCCCATCACGGGCCGGAGAATTCGGGCGGCCCCGGGGCCCATTGAGTCGCGCCGGACCCTGCTATTCTCCAAGGCGGGCGGCGCGACTCACGCCACGCTGGTTTATGGGGGGTGGGAGAATTCGGAGGCCAGCGGGGGCGGGATTCACGCCGAGCCCCGGCGATTCTCCGAGCTGGCAGTGGGGTCGGAGAATCCCGACCCTGTTTCTGGGTTTACCTCAATATCACTCTTCAATTGACCACTAGGAGGCATTTTCTAGTTGGTTCACAATTGAGTCATAGAATCATGGATCCCAACAGTGCAGAAGAAGGCCATTTGGCCCATCGATAACTCTCACTGGCACCTTTTTACTGCATTGCCTCTGACACCAGGGGCGGGATACTCCCCTACCCGGCGGAGCGGGGGGTCCCGGTGGGATGGAGAGGCGGGAACCACTCCGGCGACGGGCCGCCCCAAAGGTGCGGAGAATCCGCACCTTTAGGGGCCTTTAGGGGCTAAGCCCGCGCCAGAGTGGTTTCTGCTCCCCCGGCTGGCGTGGAAGGTCTTTGGCACCATGCCAGCTAGGGCCGAAAGGACTCTGCCAGCCGGCGCGTGTCCGCGCATGCGCGGGAGGGTCAGCGGCTGCTGATGTCATCCCCGCGCATGCGCAGGGGGGGTGTCTCTTCCGCGTCGGCCATGGTAAATGCTGTGGCCGAGGCAGAGGGAAAAGAGTGCCCCCACGGCACAGGCCCGCCAGCCGATCGGTAGGCCCCGATCGCGGGTCAGGCCACCGGGGGGGCACCCCACGGGGCCAGATCATCCCGCGCCCACCCCCCCCCCCAGGACCCTGGAGCCCGCCCGCGCCACAAGGTCCCGCTGGTAAGAGAGGTGGTTCGATCCTCGCCGGCGGGACAGGCATTTCAGCAGCGAGACTTCGGCCCATCGCTGGCCGGAGAATCGCCGGAGGGGAAGGCGCCGACCGGCGCGGCGCGATTCCCGCCCCCGCCGAATATCTTATGCCGGCAAATTCGGCTACTGGTGGGGGCAGGATTCACGCCAGCCCCCGGCGATTCTCCGACCCTGTGGGGGGGTCGGAGAATCCCGCCCCAGGGCCCTATCAAGACTGATCTACTATCAATTACCACGAGACGAGAATGGTGAAACAATCAAGGCTTTATTGATGTTGTGCCTCCTGTAGCTGGAACCAGAATGGAATCAGCGCAGGAGAGCTTACACTTTTATACGCTGCCTGCTGGGCAGAGCCAGCATGCAGGGATTTACGGCCGTACCTGTAATATACGGGCAGTGCTGTAATACATACAATATACCACTAGTGGTGTCTACCACATTCACCCCGTTAAAAGAAAGTCCGGCGGGGGTGATGAAAACATTACAAATTAAGTGTGTCTAGGGCTTTGACCCTCCGCCGCGATCACCTCAGTCCTAGTGGTGATGTGGGCAGCGACGTGGTCACCTGCGACTCCGGGAGCATGTTGTCCTCTCCTTCGTCACCTCTGAGTGGATCCAGTGGGAGGACTGATCCCGCTGGGGTGGGGGCTACGGTGAGGTTCGCTGGTGGGAGGGTGTGTGACGCCGGGGTGAATAAGGCAACCGGGGAGGAGGTGTTTCAGGTCGGGGGTCATAGGTGGGGACCCAGCGGGTGCCAGGTCCCGGAGGGAGACTGTGTACTGTCACCCGTCGGGGTGTGCCACGTAGGCATACTGCGGGTTTGCATGTAGGAGGTGGACTTTCTCGACCAAGGGGTCTGATTTATGGCTCCGCACATGGTTCCGGAGGAGGACGGGTCCAGGAACTGTCAGCCATGTTGGGAGCGAAACCCCGGAGATGGACTTCCTGGGAAGGCAAACACACATTCGGGGGGGGGTCTCATTAGTGGCGGTGCAGAGGAGCGACCGGATGGAGTGGAACGCGTCGGGGAGGACCTCCTGCCAGCGGGAGACCGGGAGATTTTTAGACCGCAGGGCCAGCAGGACGGCCTTCCAGACCGTCCCGTTCTCCCTCTCCACCTGCCCGTTTCCCCAGGGGTCGTCCTGCTCGAGACGATTCCCTTGCTGAGCAGGAATTGACGCAGCTCATCGCTCATGAACGAGGATCCCCGATCGCTGTGGATGTAGGTGGGAAACCGAACAGAGTGAAGATGCTGTGCAGGGATTAGATTACCATGGCAGAAGTCATGTCGGGGCATGGGATGGCGAAAGGGAACCGGGAGTATTCGTCAATTACGTTGAGGAAGTACACGTTGAGGTCGGTGGTGGGGAGGGGCCCTTTGAAGTCCATGCTGAGGCGTTCAAAGGGGCGGGAGGCCTTCACCAGATGCGCTCTATCTGGCCGGTAGAAGTGCGGCTTGCACTCTGCGCAGGCTTGGCAGTCTCTGGTTATGGTCCTGACCTCCTCAATGGAGTAGGGCAGGTTACGGGCCTTGACAAAATGGAAGAACCGGGTGACCCCCGGGTGGCAGAGGTCATAGTGGAGAGCCCGGAGTCAGTCCACTTGTGCGCTGGCACATGTACTGCAGGATAGGGCATCAGGGGTCTCGTTGAGCTTCCCTGGGCGATACAAGATCTCATAATTATAGGTGGAGAGCTCGATCCTCCACCTCAAGATCTTGTCATTTATGATCTTGCCCCGCTGTGAATTATTAAGCATGAAGGCAACCGACCGTTGGTCAGTGAGGAGAGTGAATCTCCTGCCGGCCAGGTAATGCCTCCAATATCGCACAGCTTCCACAATGGCTTGGGCCTCCTTTTCGACAGAGGAGTGCCGAATTTTGGAGGCATGAGGGTGCGGGAAAAGAAGGCCATGGGTCTGCCTGCCTGGTTGAGGGTGGTGACCAGAGCCACGTCCGATGCATCGCTCTCGACCTGAAAGGGGAGGGACTCGTCGACCGCGTGCATCGTGGCCTTGTCGATGTCCACCTTGATGTGGTTGAAGGCCTGGCAGGCCTCAGCCATCAGGGTAGAAACTGTGGACTTGATGAGTGGGCGGGCCTTGTCTGCATAATTAGGGACCCACTGGGCGTAATACGAGAAAAACCCCAGGCATCGTTTCAGGACCTTCGGGCAGTGGGGGAGAGGGAGTTCCAAGCATGCAATCGGGGTCGGGCCCTCGGACTCCATTTTCCACTACGTAGCCAAGGATGGCTAAGCGGTTGGTGCGGAACACGCATTTCTCCTTATTGTATGTAAAGTTACCGGGCGGGATTCTCCACTCCTGCGCCTAAGTGCCCACGCCGTCGTGAACGCCATCGAGGTTCACTATGGCGCGAAATGTCCCCTAGCCCTACCGATTCAGGGCCCGATAATGGGCTAGGATCGGGGCCACGTCATCTACATGCGCCAGGCCTTGTCGCCGCGTATAGGCGGCGCCGCATACATGACACGGCCGACGCCGCATAACTGGCGTCACCCACGCATGCGTGGTTGCCGTCCTCTCCGAGATGGCGGACGGATCTTGCGGGGCCGCGGAAGGAAGGAGGTCGTCCTTCAGAGAGGACGGCCCGACGATCGGTGGGCACCGATCGCGGGCCATTCCACATTTGAGGTACCCCCCGGTGCAGGATCTCCCCTCCCCCTCCCCCCCCCCCCCCCCCTCCTGCAGGCTGCCCCCCCCAGCGTTCCTGACGGCAGCGACCAGGTGTGGACGGCGTCGGGGGAACCCGCCGTTTTGGCCTGGCCGCTCGGCCCATCTGGGCGTGAGATTAGCGGGGGTGCCAGAGAATCGCCATTTTGGTTGTCTCCGGCGATTCTCCGGCCTGTGGCCCGCGGGACTCGACGGGGCCGTTCCCACCGCTTGGGAGGATCGCGGGAGGGTGTTGGACCGGCGTCCCGGGAAATTTTGGCGGCCCAGGCGATTCTCCCAACCGGCGCGGGAGTGGAGAATCTCGCCCAAGGCGTTTGGCGGTATGGTGGAAGTTTTGGATGTTTGTGTGGTGGACCTGCTGATCATGGCCGCAGATGGTGATGTTATCTAGGTACGGGAAGGTGGCCCGCAGCCCGTACTGGTCAACCATTCGGTCCATCTCGCGCTGGAAGACCGAGACCCCATTGGTGACGCCGAAGGGAACTCTGAGGCAGTGATAGACGCAGCCATCTGCTTCATACGCAGTGTATTGGCGGTCCTCCGGGCGGATGGGGAGCTGGTGGTAGCCGGACATCAAGTCAACTGTAGCGAAGACTCGATATTGCGCAATCTGATTGACCATGTCAGATATGCGTGGGAGGGGGTACGCGTCGAGCTGCGTGTACCGATTGATGGTCTGACTGTAGTCAATGACCATCCTGTGCTTCTCCCCAGTCTTCACTACCACTACATGAGCTCTCCAGCGGCTGTTGCTGGCCTCAATGACCCTTCCCGCAGAAGCCGTTGGGCCTCCGACCTGATGACGGTCCTGTCCTGGGCACTGTACCGTCTGCTCCTGGTGGCGACGGGTTTGCAGTCGGGGGTGAGATTCGCAAACAGTGAAGGTGGATTGACCTTAAGGGTCGTGAGGCCGCAGATGATGAGGGGGGGGGGCAGGGGTCCGCCGAATTTCAAAGTAAGGCTTTGGAGATGGCATTGAAAATCCAGGCCAAGCAACAGGGCAGCGCAGAGGTGGGGGAGGACGTAGAGCCTGAAGTTGCTGAACTCTACACCCTGGACGGTGAGGGTCGCAATACAGTACCCCCAGATTTCAACGGAATGGGATCCGGAGGCCAGGGAGATTTTCTGGGTGACGGGGTGTACCGTGAGGGAGCAGCGGCTTACCGTAGCAGGGTTGATGAAATTCTCTGTGCTCCCGGAGTCAAAGAGGCAGGTCATCTCGTGCCCGTTGATCATCACCATCGTCGTAGCGGTCACCAGATTGCGGGACCGAGACTGATCCAGGGTAATGGAGGCGAGCTGCGGAAGATGTTGGGAGATCCCGGGCTGATCAGCGGTGGCGGCGAACGGCCAGACGAGCTGGGGTCCTGAGGCGCGGTCCAAAATGGCGGCGAAGATGGTGGCGCCCATGGCGGGTGGCATCAAAGATGGCGGCGCCCACGGGCCGCACGTGGCTTGCTGTGGGGAAGATGGCGGCGCCCCTGGGTCACACGTGGGGTGTGTAGAAATGCCGGGCCTGGAAACAGCGGTGACTGACCGGGCCTGGCAAACAGAAACAAAGTGTCCTTTCTTCCCACACCTGTTGCAGGTCGCGCTCCGCGCCGGGCAGCGCTGCCTTGGGTGTTTGCTTTGTCCATAAAAATAACACTTGGGCCCCCCTGAGTTGGCCGCGCGGTCGGGGGTGTAGGACTCCTGGTTACGGGAGGCCACTTCTAGTGAATTTGCAAGCTGCATAGTCTCCGCAAGATCATGCTTACCCCATTCTAGTAGTCGCTGGCGAACGTACATAGACTGCATCCCCGTGATATAAGCGTCTGATTTAAAATTTGATGTGTTGGACTGCCGAAACTGCCTGGCAGCCACAGTTCCTACCGAGGATCTGTAGGGCCCGCAAGAAATCATCCAGAATCTCGCTGGGGAGTTGCCGTCTCGTGGCCAGGAGGTGCCTGGCGTACACTTGGTTCAGCGGTTTAACGTAATGTCCCTTTAGGAGCGTCATCGCTTCTGAGTAGGTGGGTGCTTCCCGGATGAAGGGGAAAATTTCAGGGCTCACCCGCGAATAGAGGACTTGGAGCTTCTGTGAGTCCAAGGGTTCTTCAGTGGCTGCTCTGAGGTAGCCTTTGAAGCAGGCTAGCCAGTGGTCGAAGGTCGACGTGGCGTTGGCTGTGTGAGGGCTCAGCTGCAGGCGATCAGGCTTGATTAGGAGGTCCATCTTTTAAAATCTTGTGCAATAAATTGATGTACCATCAATTACCACGAGACGAGAATGGTGAAACAATCGAGGCTCTATTGCACAAGATCTTGTGCCTCCCGCAGCTGGAACCAGAATGGGAGCAGCACAGGAGAGCAGACACTTTTATACGCCGCCTGCTGGGAGGAGCCAGCAGGCTGGGATTTACCGTCGTACCTGTAATATACGGGCAGTGCCATAATACATACAATATATCACGAGTGGTGTCTACCACAAAGTCAAAAACAACATTATAAGACCGTGAGTACATAAAACGTAGGAGCATCAGTAGGCTATTCGGCCCATTGTGTCTGCCATTCAATGAGATCATGACAGATCTAATATAATCCTCAACTTCACCGTCCCATCTTATCCCTTGATTCCCTTACTGATTAAAAATAATCTCAAGACATTTTGAAGAGGTGTAACCACACAAAATCAATGGCTACTAAAAAAGGAGGTATTAGGAGCGGTTACCATAAGCTTGGTCAAAGAGATGAGGAAGGTCTTCAAGGAAGTGAGATTCCAATGAGAAACGGCGTCGGATTCACCGGAATCGCGATTACATTGAAGAGGCTGACAAGCTGCAGCTGTATATTCACACTTCACTCCCCACACACACCATCCAAGTCAACAAGATGGCAGCAAGGAGAGCGGCCTACGATTTACCAATGCCGAGCTTGAGAACCTTCTGGATGCCATGGAGGAGAGGCAGGCCACTCTGTACCCCAGCCCAGGAAAGACCGTTCGCCGTACCTGGGCGAAGGTGGCAGAGGCAATAAGCGGCACCAGCAACACCATCGGACTGGCGTACACCGTAAAAAACTGCACAACCTCCTCAGGGTGGTCAGGGTGAGTAGGCAGCACTAACCCCGTCCCACACATCCGTAACCCCACCCCACCCCATCAGGAAGGCGGCCAAACCTCCACCCTGCACCACATGCCGGCACCCATGCTGGCCACTGAAGCTACCAGCTAGCCACCGCCTGGGCTGCATGCATTGCTCTGTCTAACACTGTGCGTTTTTTGTTCGGCCCCTCACCCCCGAGGAGAAGGCCGCTCATAATGGCCGAGAATGGGAGAAGACTGGAGAGGACCGCCGGACCTGCGACCCCTCACTGATTTGTTATGTTCTAGGTGCAACATAAGCGGCTTCCTTGTGGTGCACTTGACAAAGGAAGATTCAGACGTGGAGATAACTTCCAACACGTTTATTAAACTATTTACACTTCTATTACTCGGGTTCGACACTACTGCTAATCCTACTATAGCTACCCAGACTGACTAACCAGTTGCTGCAATCCACGTGGTGGGTCTACTATTGAATCAACCCTGTGTCTGTACTCACTGACTGTCTCCACTGGAAAGAGGCAGATCATGTGTGTGGTGTCCTTTATATATGGGTTGGTGTAATGCCCCCCCTGTGGTCGTGTCACCTCCTTGTGTATCGTGAATGTCTATTGGTCGTCTCCTATCTAATTGATCTATTGGCTGAGTGTGTGTGTGTGATGTTTCCGGTGCTCCCTCTAGTGTCTAGCTAGCCTACATGCATTTACATTGATGCACATCACCACATCACCCTTTTTTATATGTTCATATTTTCTGTACACTTTAAGAAAATTGAACAAAGAACAGGTAGATAAGGTAAGATATAAGTCATGGGAGCAGTGATTAAACAATAAGTCCAAATCATTCGTGTAAGTCCATAAACCATCAATCATCATAGTCAAATGTCTCTCTTGGTTATGAACGCCATCAATGTCCCTGTGCCACAGGAACCAAGAAGTGGTCAAATCACTTCGCTGTCTGATTTGGAGTCCCTTTCTTTTTTCGATGTTTGTGATGGTGTTGTCGGATGGCATCTTGTAGCTGGTAAGGTGTTGACGTTGAAGAGGTACCATCAACAGTATCATTCGAGGTCATGGATGTGCCATATGTTGAAGTTGGATAAGACTGTACATACTGGTTCTGGCCACGTGCTGTGCAGGAAGGGTGATCCTGCTGAGAACTGTTGAAGCTTGTCGAATTGGAAACAGAATTGCTGCTCGCATAGATACCTGTTGATGGTGTGAAACTAGAACCTTGCATCTGATAGGAATATGTCGTCTGGCCAGTCTGGGGTGCAGCAAATCCTGGGCTGTAACTAAGGCATCCAGTCTGTAGTGTAGATTGCGCTTTCGGTAGTCCTCCTTCGGTCTTGATACCATTAGTGGGCAATCCGTAGTGCTGGCCTGTTTGAGAATATGCTGCATAGACTGCTGGCTGCTGCATGCCTGTATACTGGGTTTGTCCAGCATGAGCTGTCATTGGCTGCACTACTGGTGTGGAAACAATGTGTGGATATAGCTGTGGTGAATATTGGTGTATTCCTCTTGGACTGTAGCCACTGCTTGTTATTACTGACCCAGTGTAATTGTTAAGTGATCCATCTCCTGTCGTTGTGGCATCTGCTGTCACCCTGAGCGTGCCATCACTGAGGTTGCGGCACTCCCTGTCTGGAGTGAAGTCCAGCTTACATGAATCAGAGTCAGCGTTTGGCTGCTCCCCATCTGGAGTCTGGTCTGTTTTAACTGAGTCAGTGTTGGTTTGTTGGAGCTCCCCGTCCGGAGTCTTAGCAGGTTCACTGGAGTCAGCTGAGATTTCAAGAAGCTGCACATCTGGAGTCGGAACATGCAGGAATGCATTGACTTGTGGAGAGGTTCGAGCGAATGAGGTTTGAAGTAACATGGTGTCACCGGAGTCACCAGTGGTCTCATAGTGATCGTCGAGTGCCTCTGTACACACTAGCTGAGGTCTGTCACTTTGCACATCTTGCATGGGAAGTGGGATGCTGTCGTCACTCTTCTCACATACTGTGGGTAGATCCTCAGTAGCTGCTTGTTGTTCACTTGGGTTGGGTAAATTGTCAGAGTCTTCATCTGGTGGTGCAAACAATGTGGGTGGACTGTCATTGTCTTGCTGTTGTTCTTCATTTGGGCTTGGACTGTCATCGTCGCTTTGTTCTTCACTGTAGCATGATAGACCGTCATGGTCGTCCTGCTGTGCACTGGAGCGTGGTAGACATTCATAGTCTGCTTGCTGTTTACTTGAGCATGGCAGATTTGCATCGTCTGCCGTTAGTTGGTCAGAGGAGGTTGCTTTTTGCTTTATTTTCCGGGAGCAGGGGAGAAAGAGGAAGCCGGAGCGCAGCGAGTACAGCTTGGGATTCAGGTAGGTGTTCAAACTCGCCCCCAGGTTCCAGCGGCCTTCATTTCCGGGAGCGGGAGCGAGAGAGGGAGCCGGAGCGCAGTGTGTGCAGCTTGGGATTCAGGTAGGTGTTTAAACTAGCCCCCATGTTCCAGCGGCCTTCATTTCCGGGAGTGGGAGAGAGAGAGAGGGAGCCGGAGCGCAGCGAGTGCACCTTGGGATTCAGGTCGGTGTTTAAACTTGTGCCCAGGTTCCAGCGGCATTCATTTCTGGGAGCGGGAGAGAGCGAGGGAGCCGGAGGGCAGCGAGTGCAGCTTGGGATTCTGGTAGGTGTTTAAGCTTTCCCCAGGTTCCACCGGCCTTCATTTCCGGGAGCGGGAGAGAGAGAGGGAGCGCAGCGAGTGCTGCTTGGGATTCAGGTAGGTGTTTAAACTTGCCCCCAGGTTCCAGCGGCCTTCATTTTCGGGAGCGGGAGAGAGAGAGGGAGCCGGAGCGCGTGCAGCTTGGGATTCAGGTAGGTGTTTAAACTTGCCCCCAGGTTCCAGCGGCCTTCATTTCCGGGAGCGAGAGAGAGAGAGGGAGCCGGAGTGCAGCTTGGGAATCAGGTAGGTACTTAAGTGTTTGATTTTTACCTCTATTTCAGTTGGGCGGTTGCTTAACCCGAGACACTACACTTGTAGTGTCTCCCACTCTTCCACCTCCTCTAACCTAAGGGGGTGAGTGAATATCAGGTAAGCTCTCTCTTTTCTTTTTCTTTTATCTGCAAGTTATCGCTTCAGATTTTCGATGGGCGCAGTGGCCAGGGGTCTGTCGGGAAGGTAAGATTACCCTTTAAAAACTTACCTTGCAGGAGAAGCGGCCTTCAGATTTTCGGCGGGAGCAGTGGCCAGGGGTCTGTTGGGAAGGTAAGTAGCTGGGAGAAATTTAACTCTTCGTGGGCTGGTAAGTATTGTGATTGGGAAGTAAAATCCTTATCTCTTTCACTTATTCATTATTTGATATTATATTTGTAATCAGTTAAGGTAAAGTGTAAAAATGGCAGGAGATCCCAGACCCGTGTTATGCTCCTCGTGCTCAATGTGGGAGTTCAGGGACGCGGCCGATGCCCCTGACTCCTTCATGTGTGGGAAGTGTGTCCAGCTGCAGCTCCTGTTAGACCGCATGACGGCTCTGGAGCTGCGGATGGACTCACTTTGGAGCATCCACGATGCTGAGGAGGTCGTGGATAGCACGTTCAGTGAGTTGGTCACACACAGACTAGGATTGGTGAGGGAGACAGGGAATGGGTGACCAAAAGGCAGAGAAGGAGCAGGAAGGCAGTGCAGGTGTCCCCTGCGGTCATCTCCCTCCAAAACAGGTATACCGTTTTGGATACTGTGGGGGAGATGACTCACCAGGGGAAGGCAATAGTAGCCAGGCTCATGGCACCGTGACTGGCTCTGCTGCACAGAAGGGAGGGAAAAATACTGCCAGGCTATAGTCACAGGGGATTCAATCGTAAGGGGAGTAGACAGGCGTTTCTGTGGTCGAAAACGAGACTCCCGAATGGTATGTTGCCTCCCGGGTGCACGGGTCAGGGATGTCTCAGATCGGCTGCAGGACATACTGAAGGGGGAGGGTGAACAGCCAGTTGTTGTGATGCATATAGGCACCAACGATATAGGTAAAAAACGGGATGAGGTCCTACAATCAGAATTTAGGGAGTTAGGAGATAAGTTAAAAAGTAGGACCTCAAAGGTAGTAATCTCAGGATTGCTGCCAGTGCCACGAGACAGTCAGAGTAGAAATTCAAGAATAGTCAGAATGAATACGTGGCTTGAGAGATGGTGCAGGAGGGAGGGGTTCAGATTTTTGGGACATTGGAACCGGTTCTGGGGGCGGTGGGACCATTACAAAACGGATGGTCTACACCTGGGCAGGACTGGAATCGATATCCTAGGGGGTGCTTTTGCTAACACTGTTGGGGAGGTTTCAAACTAATGTGGCAGGGGGATGGGAACCAGATTAGGAAGTTAGAGATCAGTAAAGAGGCAGCGACTAAAGCCAGTAAGGTACTAGATAATAAACTCAATGTGACTAAGGGGAAGAGGAGACAGGAAAGAGATGATGAACGCAAAGGGACAGGTGGTCTGAGGTGCATTTGTTTCAATGCGAGAAGTATAGCAGAAAAGGCAGATGAATTTAGGACTTGGATTAGTATCTGGGAATATGATGTTGTTGGTATTACGGAGACTTGGTTGAGGGAAGGGCAAGACTGGCAACTAAATATCCCAGGGTATAGATGCTTCAGGAGGGATAGAGAGGGAGGTAAAGGGGGTGGAGGAGTTGCATTACTGGTCAGAGATGATATCACAGCTATGATTAAGGAGGGCACGATGGAGGATTTGAGCACTGAGGCAATATGGGGAGAGCTAAGAAATAGGAAGGGTGCACTAACATTGTTGGGACTTGACTACAGGCCTCCCAAAAGCGAGCGTGAAGTAGAGGTACAAATATGTAGACAGATTATAGAAACATGTAGGAGCAATAGGGTGGCCGTGATGGGAGATTTTAACTTCCCCAACATTGAATGGGACTCATGTCGTGTTGGAGGCGTAGATGGAGCAGAATTTCTAAGGAGCATCCAGGAGAGTTTTTTAGAGCAGTATGTAAATAGTCCAACTCGGGAAGGGGCCATACTGGACCTGGTATTGAGGAATGATCCTGGCCAGGTGGTTAAAGTTTCAGTCGGTGATTACTTTGGGACTAGCGATCACAATTCCATAAGTTTTATAATACTCATGGAAAAGACGAGAGTGGTCCTAAAGAAAGAGTGCTAAATTGGGGAAAGGCCAAGTATAACAAAATTCGGCAGGAGCTAGGGAATGTGGATTGGGAGCAGCTCTTTAAGGGTAAATCCACATTTGAAATGTGGGAGTCTTTTAAGGAAAGGTTGATTAGAGTGCAGGACAGACATGTCCCTGTGAAAATGAGGGATAAAAATGGCAAGATTAGGGAACCATGGATGACGGGTGGAATTGTGAGACTAGCTAAGATGAAAAAGGAAGCATACATAAGATCTAGGCGACTTAAATCTGATGAAGCTTTCGAGGAATATCGGGAAAGTAGGACAAATCTCAAACGAACAATAAAGAGGGCTAAAAGAGGTCATGAAATATCTTTGGCTAACAGGGTTAAGGAAAATCCCAAAGCCTTTTATTCGTATATAAGGAGCAAGAAGGTAACTAGAGAAAGGATTGGCCCACTCAAAGACAAAAGGGGGAATTTATGCGTGGAGTCAGAGGAAATGGGTGAGATTCTTAATGGGTACTTTGCATCGGGATTCACCAAGGAGAGGGACATGACGGATATTGAGGCTAAGGATGGATGTTTAAATACTCTAGGTCAAGTCTGCATAAGGAAGGGGGAAGTTTTGGGTATTCTAAAAGGCAATAAGGTGGACAAGTCCCCAGGTCCGGATGGGATCTATCCCAGGTTATTGAGGGAAGCGAGGGAAGAAATAGCTGGGGCCTTAACAGATATCTTTGCAGCATCCTTGAGCACGGGTGAGGTCCCGGAGGACTGGAGAATTGCTAATGTTGTCCCTTTGTTTAAGAAGGGTAGCATGGATAATCCAGGGAATTATAGATCTGTGTCCTTGACGTCAGTGGTAGGCAAGTTGTTGGAGAAGATACTGAGGGATAGGATCTATTCACATTTGGAAGAAAATAGACTTATCAGTGATAGGCAGCATGGTTTTGTGCAGGGAAGGTCATGTCTTACAAACGTAATAGAATTCTTTGAGGCAGTGACAACGTCAATTGATGAGGGAAGGGCTATAGATGTCATATACATGGACTTCAGTAAGGCGTTTGATAAAGTTTCCCATGGCAGGTTGATGGAAAAAGTGAAGTCGTATGGGGTTCAGGGTGTACTAGCTAGATGGATAAAGAACTGGCTGGGCAACAGGAGACAGAGAGTAGTGGTGGAAGGGAGTGTCTCAAAATGGAGAAAGGTGACTAGTGGTGATCCACAGGGATCCGTGCTCGGACCACTGTTGTTTGTGATATACATAAATGATCTGGGCGAAGGTATAGGTGGTCTGATTAGCAAGTTTGCAGATGATACTAAGATTGGTGGAGTTGCAGATAGCGAGGAGGACTGTCAGGGAATACAGCAAAATATAGATAGATTGGAGAGTTGGGCAGAGAAATGGCAGATGGAGTTCAATCCAGGCAAATGTGAGGTGATGCATTTTGGAAGATCTAATTCAAGAGCGGACTATACGGTCAATGGAAGAGTCCTGGGGAAAATTGATGTGCAGAGAGATCTGGGAGTTCAGGTCCATTGTACCCTGAAGGTGGCAATGCAGGTCGATAGAGTGGTCAAGAAGGCATACAGCATGCTTGCCTTCCTCGGATGGGTTATTGAGTACAAGAGTCGGCAGGTCATGTTACAGTTGTATAGGGCTTTGGTTAGGCCACATTTGGAATACTGCGTACAGTTCTGGTCGCCACATTACCAGAAGGATGTGGATGCTTTAGAGAGGGTGCAGAGGAGGTTCACCAGGATGTTGCCTGGTATGGAGGGTGCTAGCTCTGAAGAAAGGTTGAGTAGATTAGGATTGTTTTTGTTGGAAAGACGGAGGTTGAGGGGGGACCTGATTGAGGTCTACAAAATTATGAGAGGTATGGACAGGGTGGATAGCAACAAGCTTTTTCCAAGCGTGGGGGTGTGAATTACAAGGGGTCACGATTTCAAAGTGAGAGGGGGAAAGTTTAAGGGAGATGTGCGTGGAAAGTTTTTTACGCAGAGGGTGGTGGGTGCCTGGAACGCTTTGCCAGCAGAGGTGGTAGAGGCAGGCACGATAGCATCATTTAAGATGCATCTAGACAGATATATGAACGGGCGGGGAATAGAGGGAAGTAGATCCTTGGAAAATAGGTGACAGGTTTAGATAAAGGATCTGGATCGGCGCAGGCTGGGAGGGCTGAAGGGCCTGTTCCTGTGCTGTAATTTTCTTTGTTCTTTGTCCTTTATGATTTGTTATGTTGTAGGTGTAACATACGTGGCTTCCTTGTGGTGCACTTGACAAAGGAAGATTCAGACGTGGAGATTCAACACGTTTATTAAACTATTTACACTTCTATTACTCGGGTTCGACACTACTGCTAATCCTACTATAGCTACCCAGACTGACTAACCAGCTGCTGCAATCCACGTGGTGGGTCTAATATTGAATCAAACCTCATTGACTGTCTCCACTGGAAAGAGGCAGATCATGTGTGTGGTGTCCTTTATATATGGGTTGGTGTAATGCCCCCTGTGGTCGTGTCACCTCCTTGTGTATCGTGAATGTCCATTGGTCGTCTCCTATCTAATTGATCTATTGGCTGAGTGTATGTGTGTGATGTTTCTGGTTCTCCCTCTAGTGTCTAGCTAGCCTACATGTATTTACATTGATGCACATCACCACACTCACTGCAGAGCAGTGGGCCCTGGAAGTGGTTGGTGGGCCCCAGGAAAAGGCAGTCGCCGGTGTGGAGATCGACCTCGGGCAAGGAAGTGAGACCCCGCTGAGTCGCGGTTCCCTGTGCCGCGTGTTACAACACCCCCAACCCCATCCTCACCCCACACCACCTTCACCACCACACCTTTAACCCCACCACCCTTACCAACACACCACCCTCACCCCCACACCACCCCCATCTCTGCCCCCCCCCACCACCCCCCCAGGCCTGCGATCTAATCATGTGTGTTCTCTTGTGTCCCACGCGACCCTCTGATGATGGGGAGGATCCTTCTGGTGTCCCCCGCCCCCAACTAGAACCCCAGAACTCCCGAGATGTGGATGGTCAGAGGGCAGACTGTCCCCAAGGACGAGCTGCCGCCCAGACGTTTCGGGATTTTGGAACGGACAGTCTCATCATTCGTGGAGATGCAGTTGCAGAGCTAGGGACTACATTAGGGGTTGTCGGAAAGCATCCAGCACCTGCAGGTGCAGGCAGAGCAGTCCAACTGCTTACAGGAGCAGGAGCTGGTGCCGGCCATGGGTGCCACCCAGGCTGACCCCGCACGGGTGGCGTCTGCAGTGAAGGCATTGGGGGTGATGGTTCAACATGTCCAAGGTCTGGGGCATTCTGTGCAGGCAGTGGTCAAGGCCCAGGACAGGGCTGCCCTCTCACAGGCAGCCATGTGCAAGAGCCACCTGGACATTGCAGTGGCGCTTCTGAGAATGGCCCAGTCACAGCGGGCCATGTCTGAGAACATCGGCAGCATTGCCCAGGTGCTAGTCATTGTGGGACAGATGCAGTGGGAGGTGACCCAGTCCCAGAGGGAGATAGCGCAGCCACTGGTTGATGTGGCACAGACCCAGAAGGTGGTGGCACAGTCAATGGGTGATGATGTAACACGGTCCCAGGCAGAGATGGTCCACTCCCTGTGCTCCATGGCCATGAGCATGCGGACCCTGGCAGAGACAGCAGTGGGTCTCCAGGACTGGCAATGCCAGGTGGCAGGGGAGTTTCAGTAGTTAGCTCCCCATCCCATGGAATATACGGGGCCCACTAGGCACCCTGAGGAAGGAGGAGGTGATGGAGCTCGTATCAGTGACTCCCACAGGGGACGTGCTGGAACACCGCAGCACCTCGAACTCTCCCGCTCCTGTCCCTGATGCATCTGGTGGGTAGCAGGCAGAACAGGATAACACAAAAGCGGTGTCTGTGTCCCTGGCCAGTCCCCCCACCCTGGTTGGTGAACCTGGAGGTGATCAGAGCGTCCCTTGCGCGTTGGACATGGCGCACACGTCGTGCGGCCTTCCGTGCCTGCCTGGGCCTGCTGTTCTGCCCATACTCCCCCTCCCCCGCATCGGAGCAGTGTTCATCCAACTCCTCCAGTACGTCGCCCCTTTGCTGCGCGATGTTGTGGAGAACGCAGCAGAACACCATAATGCAGGTGACCCTCCCAATGTTATACAGAGCGGTCCAGGCACCTGAACAGCACCCTCAGAAGGCCCAAGCACCACTCAATCAGGCTCCTGGTCACTGCATGGTGTCATTTTACCGGTCTCTGCGTTGGTCTGTGGCCTTCGGATGGGTGTCATCAACCATGACCCCAGTGAGTAACCCGCGTCACCTAGGTGCCTACGCTCCTGCCGGGGTGCACCTTGAAGAGGCCAGGAATCACCAAGTGTGCCGGGATGAAGGTGTCGTGCACACTACCCGGGTTTTGAGCGCAGACATCCATGATACACATCTGATGGTCACACACCAGCTGCACATTCATCAAGTGGACCCCTTTCAGTTTGTGTAGAACGGCCTGTCATCTGCAGTTGCTCATAGGGCGACATGCATCCCATCGATCACCGCCTGTACATGGCTATGTCGGTGATGGCGGAGAACCTCGTTGCCCGGATATCCTGATGGGCTCGATCCACATTGAAATGTATGTATTGTGCCGACTGGGCATATAGGGCCTCCATGATGGCGCGAGTGCACCTGTGCACCGAGCTCTGTGAAACCCCGGACCGGTCCCCACTCGGCGCCTGGTCGGAGCCCGTGGTGCAAAGATTCAGGGTGACGGTCACCTTAATGGCCAACAGGAGTGGGTGTCCTTCCCCATTTTCCCACGGTGCCAAGTGCACCGAGTGATCTGGCAGATATGTTGCACTCAGCAAGAGTCTTCAACGGCATGCCCGATCCGGCAGGTTCTCGAATGACAGGCGCTGCTGGTGCACACAAGGCTTCATGCGGCGCCTCCTTTGCACCTCCTCCTCGGCCTGTTGGGTGTCTGGCTCTCCATCCTCACCAGCTGCCTCCTGTTCCGCTGCTGCAAGCTCCACTTCTGCAGCTTCCTCTTCCTAGAACAGCACCAGCTCGTACAGCCACAGGGCATCCCGCAAGGCTGTGGCAACTAGCAGGAAGGCCACCATTGCTGGTTGAATTTCAATATCCATTGTCAACGCCGACATGTTAGCATGGTGCGTACTGTCGTGCCCAACCAGGTTCAATGGGCTATATAGTGGCCCAAGTTGGCACTGCGGACTCTGCCCCCGCATGTCTCTCTCCCCCCTCCTCTCCGCACCCCTGGCCCCGTCGGTGTCCGGCACCATGGAAGCTTCTGGCCATGGAACCCATCCCTGCTGCCAGGGGTACCATTGGCTGGCACTGCACTTACCAGTGGCATGCTCCGCAGCCTCCATCTGCGCCCCCCCCCTGTAGGAGCGACTGTGGGCGTTGCCCTGGGTGGGCTGTGTGATGCCCCGCCAGCTGATTGGGGGGGTTGGTCTGGCAGAGTGTGGAGTGCAGGCGTGGTCGGCTGGAAGGTGGGGGCTGGGTTATGGGAGTGGGGCCACCCATACAGCTGGTGGCACTCTGCAGGACCAGGGGCCAAGGTGGGTGGTCAGTGGGGTGCAGAGCAAGATAGCTGCCTTGCAGTCTGTGGCATGGCGCTCCGTGCCTGGACACAGCCCCTGCCCTTTGGGGGGCATCCCGGCCCCACGGGCCTTCCCCCCCCCCCCACCGTCACCCAACCCCAGCACTGGCAGGGCCCCACCCCCCAGCCAGACCAGCCAGTGTCCAGCCTGGCAGCCAACAGTCGCGCCTCTCCGTGTCCTCCCACATTTCTCTCCCTCATCAGCTACGGTGCCCGTTTTGCGATTTTTAAAAGCACAAGTGAACCTCGCCGTCAGGAATTCCCCTTGGTGAGATGGAGGATCTGGAGAATACCAGGTCAGGCCCGCTAATGAAATGTGAATGGCGTTTACTGTACGTGCAGAGTGGAACGCATTGACGGTGCAGTTGAGGAACCGGAGAATTGCGATTTGGCGTGAAACCGGCACCCATCACGAATTAAGCGTCAAAACCAATTCTCCGCCCAAAAGCGTTTCCCGATTTCAGCATCAGCCAACGGAGAATCTTGCCCACCATGTTTAGATCGAGGCTGGATTCTCCACAGCCCCGCGCCGAACACAAATCCAATTTCACGTCTAAATCGAGCCTGGCGCCGGTCCAGCGATTCTCCGGGACCCGGGAATCAGTGTGATCTCGGACTACGCCGCCCGGCTGAGAGCCCATTGACAGAGGACAGCCCAGCGATCCTCCGCTCCCGAATGGCCGAGTTCCCGACGGCGCGGAACTAACCTAGTATTGCCGGTCGGGATGCTGGCGTGGTGGCTGCGGACTCAGTCCGCGGCCGCCCTGGTTGGGGGGGGTGGGGGGCGGCGGCGGGGGGATTGGACACCGGGAGGGGGGCCTTGTAGGCGGCCGGGGGTTAGATCTGCGCGGTCAGATGCTCGGGCGCGCGGCTAATCGGGGGGGGGGGGGTCTAATTCTTCTGTCTGCCTCCGCGGTCCAAGTCCGTCATGGCGCCTGGCGCGGCTGCTGGAGGCCGCCACCGTGCGCATGCACGGACTCCAAACCGGAAGTGCGGGGGCCCGTATCCACAGCTAAAGCTGCGAGATTTACTCCGGGTCCTTGCTAGCCCCCTGCAGAGCAGTGAATTAGCTGTACTTTCTTTCAGAAATCTCCGAAGTAAAACTCCAGCGTTTTTACGCCGGCGTGGGGACATAGTCCCATTTTGGGAGCATGTCCAGCCTCAGGATTTTGAATCCAGTCAGTAGGTTTGGATGAGGAATTCTGCATCGTGGGAGTGAAGTGTGAGTGGCACATTTGCTGTACTGATTTGTACTGAGTTCAGAATTATGACTGTTCGTTGTTTGTTTTTCTGGAATCAGTTGTATTATTAGTCTAACCCTTGCGCTATTAACTAACATTTTTCATTATTAGGAAACACAAATGTATTTCTTGTTCTGATCCTGGGAGCGATTTAACTAAATGGGAACAAAGTCCCAGAGCCAGCGCGTTTAGCTGTGTTTTCCTGGCGCTCGCAGCCAAGGCAAGGCAGTATGGTAAATTGAAAGCGAAGAAACAAAAAGATTCATGCCAAGCATCTAACCTGGCAGCTTTCACTGGTGGGCAAGAGTATCTCCCTGGCAACCATACCTCCGCCATCCCACTTTGTCCACTCTACAACCCCATCCACCTCCCTCCCTCCCAGGGGCCTGACAGCCTCGCTCCAGCAAGACACCCAACATCCCTTTAGTTGTAACTCTGTAGCAGTGGATTAATATAATTCTTTTCTCCCCTGAAGACTGGATTCATACCATCGGGTGATAAGACCATAAGACATAGGAGCAGAATTAGGCCACTTGGCCCATCGAGTCTGCCCTGCCATTCAATCATGGCTGATATTTTCTCATCCCCATTCTCCTGCCTTCTCCCCATAACCCCTGACCCCCTTATTAATCAAGAACCTATCTATCTCTGTCTTAAAGACACTCAGTGATTTGGCTCCACAGCCTTCTGCTGCAAAGAGTTCCACAGATTCACCACCTTCTGGCTGAAGAAATTCTTCCTCATCTCTGTTTTAAAGGATCGTCCCTTTAGTCTGAGATGATGTCCTCTGGTTCTAGTTTTTCCTAGAAGTGGAAACATCCTCTTCACGTCCACTCTATCCAGGCCTCGCAGTATCCTGTAAGTTTCTGCACTCATCCTCCTGAACTCCAATGAGTACAGACCCAGAGTCCTCAACCGTTCCTCATACGACAAACTGTTCATTTCAGGGATCATTCTTGTGAACCTCCTCTGGACCCTTTCCAAGGCCAACACATCCTTCCTTAGATACGGGGCCCAAAACTGCTCACAATACTCCAAATGGAGTCTGACCAGAATCTTATACAGCCTCAGAAGTACATCCTTGGTCTTGTATTCTAGCCCTCTTGACATGAATGCTAACATTGCATTTGCCTTCTTAACTGCCGACTGAACCTGCACGTTAACCTTAAGAGAATCGTGAACAAGGACTCCCAAGTCCCTTTATGCTTCTGACTTCTTAAGTATTTCCCCATTTAGAAAATAGTCTATGCCTCCATTCCTCCTTCCAAAGTGCATAACCTCACATTTTTCCACATTGTATTTCATCTGCCACCTCATTGCCCACTCTCCTAGCCTATCCAAATCCTTCTGTAGCCCTCCTGCTTCCTCAATACTACCTGTTCCTTTACAGGTCTTTGTATCATCTGCAAACTTCGCAACAATGCCTTCAGTTTCTTCTTCCAGATCATTAATGTATATTGTGAAAAGTTGTGGTCCCAGCACGGACCCCTGAGGTACACCACTAGTCACCGGCTGCCACCCTGAAAAAGACCCCTTTATCCCCACTCTCTGCCTTCTGCCAGTCAGCCAATCCTCTATCCATGCCAGGATCTTACCCTTAACAACATGGGCTCTTAACTTATTTAACAATCTCCTATGCGGCACCTTGTCAAAGGCCTTCTGGAAATCTAAATAAATCATGTCCACTGGTTCTCCTTTGTCTAACTTCCTTGTTACCTCCTCAAAGAACTCTAACTGATTTGTCAGACATGACCTCCCTTTGACAAAGCCGTGCTGATTCAGTCCTATTTTATCATGCACTTCCAAGTACTCCGCAATTTCATCTTTAATAATGGACTCTGAAATCTTGCCAATGACCGAAGTCAGGCTCACCGGCCTATAATTTCCCATCTTCTGCCTGGAACGGAACTGTCTTTTCCTGCTGCCTACAAATATTTCAATGAAATGTGCAGAATCCACTCAGAAGACTCACACCACAGGCTCACATGAAGGCTCACAGCACAGAACAGTCAATAATTAGGAGTAAATTGACAATCCTACTCATGATGGGGCATTTGTGTTCTCACCGAGGAATTGAATGACCTGCCCAACCCTGCTCACACAACTTTACAGCTGGCCAAAAGTGAAAACTTGCATTCTGTAAATACAACTGGATTCAAACTTCAATTTTTTGTTCAGCAAGGGTATTGAGGGATCTGGAGCAAGGCCAGGTAAATTGAGTTGATGTATAAATCAGCCATGATCTAATTGAATGGCAAAGCAGGCACAAGGGGCTGGATGGCCTACAGATTTTGTATCCAGAACGTCATAGCCAATGTGACCAGCCAGTTACATCAATCGTTGTTATGTAGACAATGTAGGAAATGTATGTGTACATTTAATCTGGTCAGAACATACTTTAACTAGTTCCTAACAAACGACTATGCCTTAAAGCAATTCAATAGATGCTCGACCAGATTTTCTGTTCCTGAGAGTAAGTGTTGACGCCAGGGACTGATTCGTAGAGTTCTACGACAGTAAAACTGGCGGCGCACCTGGACCAATTCAGCGACCATTGAGGGCCGAGCACCAGCGCCATGTGGAACATGATCGATTCTAATGGAAAACGCTGTCGGATGCGCCTGGGTCAGGATTGACATTTGAGAGACTGACAAGCTGCAGCCGCATATTAGCACTCCACTCATCCCAGCCAGCAAGATGGCACTGGTTGCGCTGGAACATGCCCATCCCCTGTTGATGTGTTGGCTGGGGCCAGCGGGGGGGCGGTGAGGGGGAGGGGGTGGCCTGTGGGGTCACCCATACAACCCCTGGCCCTAGGTTCACAGTGGGAAGTCAGCAGCAAGCGCAGTTGCATGGCTTCCTGGCAAGCTGCAGCAATGGGGTTCCATGCTCGTTCACCCTGACCCCCACGGCTCATCTCCTGGCTAACTCCCCTTACACCTCCTGGTCTTGGCAGAAGCCCCCCGACCAGTGGCACAACTGTCAGCAAATTATGGCATGTCAGACACTTTCCTACCCCCTCTCTCCCCCTCATTAGCCACAACACCTGTTTCCTGATTTTTGAAAGCACAAGTGAACCTAGCCGCTGGCAATTACCCCAGGTGGAGACGGAGAATCGAGGAGGCCCCAGAGAATACCGGGTCAGGCCCGCTAATAATATGCCAACGACGTTTACTGTATGTGCGGACTGGAATGCATTGGTGCCGCTGTCGAGGCAACAGAGAGTTGCGATTTGGGATGAACTCGGGTGCCGGCCACGACTTTGGGGTCAAAACTGATTCTCCGCCCAATCGCGTTTCGTGATTCCGGCGTAGGCCGACGGAAAATCCCGTCCGCTATGCACATCAGAACATTCTGGTGATGTAAAAAGATGCTGTGCAATGCTATGTACGCCTCTATTACTCAAATTAAAAATGTTGTTGCTGAAATTCTGCAGTGTATCCATTCATCCTGGGCTGTAATTCAGGCAGGAGACTGGTGAAACAGGAAAATTTCAACCTCCTCTTTTGTTCATTGTATGATGGTTCACCTCTCATTGTGGAATAATGAAAGACTACAAATGAAAATGGTCATTCAATTTGTTTCCATAGAAATTCAATTTTGTTCCCATTTATAAATGTTAAAGCACTTACAATAATTTAATTCGATAAGTAACTTAATCGCTAATATTTGGAGTAGGCTTATTATCCATTTTATCCATTTTGTTTTGATGCCCAAAATGAATGCCACCCCTTTTACCTTCCTCACGGCATGTGATGTATCCATTGGATAAATCCCTTTCCTCCCACGCTGTTTTCTGTTAATGTTTCCAATCTTAGTAAAAATAACCTGTCCACCCTAAGACTTCAGTGTTGATAAAGGGATACATATCCCAAAAATGTCTCAGATGCTGATTAACCTGCTGCACACTTGCAGCATTTTCTGTTTTTATGACGACTTATGTGTGCTACCTTCTCTCATATTCCTCCTCATAAGCATCACTCTTCTCTTCCCACTTCACCCAAAAAAAGAGCCTAGATTTTCTGATCACTCATTTTAACCTACTTAACATGAATGGGTAGGCACCGGAACAGAAATAATAGCAATCGGAAAATCTAGGCTAAGGCCTTTCTCTACTCACCACCCAGCATGACATGTATTTGGCTGCCCATCTCTCTCTATCTGCTCTCTCTTAATCAGATTCTCAAGAGAATTTCTCTTCCTATCTCAATGCACCATCTCTAGCAATGTCTGTTTCACCGATATCTCAATTCCCTAGGCCGTTGCTTAGTTGACATGAATACACTTGGATTGACATATTGTTGTCGTCATTGGTTACTTGTCCTCAAAACACTCTCTCACAGCTCCGTTAGATATGAATAGTCATATTAGTAACTGTAAAAATTGTACTTTTTTTCCTCATCTTTCACCTCTTTTACTCTAATTTCTATACCTATTTCTCAACTTATTTCTAGCTGTATTTATATCGCATTTTATCATATTCTGAGTTTTTTTGACTCTTGGTGTTTAATTATTTTAGTACTTTTCTTTCCTTTTCTCCTTCTCTATTCTTAATATACTATAATATAATAATCTTTATTGTTACAAGTAGGCTTACATTAACACTGCAAAGAAGTTCCTGTGAAAAGCCCTTAGTTGCCACATTCTGGCGCCTGTTCGGGTACACTGAGGCAGCATTCTGTCAGTATTTCTCTCTTTCTCACAATTTTTAATTCTCATTTATTTTCTGTTCCTGTCACTAGTTTCTTTTTTATACTTGTCTAAACTGTTGGAGTAGCTTTTCCATTCTGAGGCAATAGTGTTGTTTCTCTTCCCACACCTAGTGGTGCACAAGGCAGACTTACACCAGTTCCCACAGCGAGGTTTTCACCTGGAACAGGTCACTAGTCTGTCGCCTGAGGCTTATATATTGAGGATGCCACTCCACATCAAGCATGGCTGACCCCAAGTCTCTCCTGCTCTTATCACCCATGGCAGGTTGATACTCAACTTGTTTGGCCATCATGTCCTGGGGTGGGACCCAGACTTCGAGCTTCTGGCTCAGAGGTGGAGATGCTACCCACTGCGCCACAGGACCTCCCTGAGGCTGTGTTTGGTCCCTTGTACTTTTAAAATGAACTCACCAAACACTCCGGTCAGTCCAACCAAGATCCTTTTATTGTGTCTCGTGCAGCAGGATGGCAATCTGATACAGAGCACTTTATCACGGAGTCTTGCCATTCCTCTGGAACTTGCAACTTCTGCTGACCTGTTACATGTACGTCTGTAGTGATCTGTATATCCGCTGATATGTAAAGGGTTAACAACTGTATCATAGTGTTAAACACTATGCAACACGGTAAGATAGTGGTTAGCATAGTTGCTTCACAGCTCCAGGGTCCCAGGTTCGATTCCAGTCTTGGGTCACTGCCTGTGCGAAGTCTGCACGTTCTCCCCGTGTCTGCGTGGGTTTCCTCTGGGTGCTCCGGTTTCATCCCACAGACCAAAGATGTGCAGGTTAGGTGGATTGGCCACGCTAAATTGTCCTTAGCTGAGGTGAGTTTACTGGTTTACTGGGATAGGGTGGAGGTTTGGGCCTAAGTGGGGTGCTCTTTCTAAGAGCCGGTGCAGACTCGATGGGCCGAATGGCCGCCTTCTGCACTGTAAATTCTATGAGATTCTATGAGATGGCAGCACCAGATCCATGTATATAAACTGAACTCAGAGGATCTTCCCGCCTTTTCGAACCAGGAGTGACTAGATAGCAGAGTGTTAGAGAGATGTAGCTTAGTTGGCACATGTAGTTAAACATTAATAATACTTCTTCTGATTTACTTTACCTTCAGTTATAGTTGTGGAGGAGTGAACAAAGTCATTAGTATTTATATTCGTTATTCATTAAATGTTATTTGTTTTAAATTGAAGGCTGATAGTTTCATTGAACTACAACCATCAGACCATTCTGGGAGTAAGCAAAAGATTAACGATGTATTACATCGGGCGGCGGCGTTTTGACCCCTGTTTTCGAGTCTCCTCCCCCTCCAAAATGGCGTTGTCACATCAAGCGCCGCACGCCATTGCAACAGCATTGGCATGTCGTCGGCAGGCCCTCCCGCGATGCTCCGCTCCCTATGGGCTGAGTTTCCAACCAGGTGCTTGACGTATGGTCTGAGCAGTCAGGAACCCGGTGTGGCCGCTGCGGACTGTGTCTCGTGCCACCAGACTTGGCTGAGATCTGTGACGCTGGCCGGAGGGGCATCCGCGTGGGCTGGGGGGACAGATGAGGGGTGGCTAGGGGGTAGACAGGGGGTGGCCTGTGGGGTCGCATTTGGTGGGTGGGTCCACACACTCTCGGCGCCACATTGTACAGCGTGACCGCTGCCCTTTTTGGCGCAGGAGCTGGGAGTTTCACCCGAAGCCGCTGCTATCCCCTCACCGGTCCTGTAAACGGTGAGGGTCCGGTGCCAATTTTGACGTCGTAAAACGCCCGTGAATTCTCCATTTCTTTTTTTTTACTATGTTTATGAAGAATTTTTCAACAAAATTTTCAACCATACAAACCCCCCCCCCCCCCCCCCCCGTAACAGAAAAGACGTGCACATATCGACTTTCCCAAACGTTTATGTATTTTCTTGCTCAAGTTCCCCTAGGAGAAACCCCCCCCCCCGCCCGCCCCTCCCCCCCTGGGTTGCTGCTGCTGCTGACCGAACTTCATCTAACGCTCCACGAGATAGTCTAGGAACGGTTGCCACCGCCTGGAGAACCCCTGCACAGACCCTCTCAAGGCAAACTTTATCCTCTCCAGCTTGATGAACCGAGCCATGTCATTTATCCAGGCTTCCACACTGGGGGGCTTCGCATCTTTCCACGCTAACAAGATCCTCCGCCGGGCTACCAGGGACGCAAAGGCCAGGATACCGGCCTCTTTCGCCTCCTGCACTCCCGGCTCGTCCGCCACTCCAAATAGTGCTAGCCCCCAACTTGGCTTGACCTGGACTTTCACCACCTTAGATACTGTTCTCGCAACTCCCCTCCAGAACCCATCCAGTGCCGGGCACGACCAGAACATATGGGCGTGGTTCGCCGGGCTTCCTGAGCACCTCCCACATCTGTCCTCCACCCCAAAGAACCTACTCAGCCTCGCCCCCATCATATGCGCTCTGTGAATAACCTTAAGCTTTATCAGGCTAAGCCTGGCACATGAGGAAGAAGAATTAACCCTACTCAGGACATCAGCCCACAGACCCTCTTCAATCTCCTCCCCCAACTCCTCCTCCCATTTACCCTTCAGCTCCTCTACCAAAGCCTCCCCCTCTTCTTTCATCTCCTGGTATATCGCCGACACCTCGCCTTCTCCGACCCATACACCCAAAATCACCCTGTCTTGAATCCTCTGTGCCGGGAGCAACGGAAATTCCCTCACCTGTCACCTCATAAATGCCCTCACTTGCATGTACCTAAAAGTGTTTCCCGGGGGTAGCCCAAACTTCTCCTCCAGCGCCCCTAGGCTCGCAAACATCCCATCAATGAACAGGTCCCCCATTCTTCTAATCCCTGCCCGATGCCAGCTCTGAAACCCCCCCGTCCATCCTTCCTGGGACAAACCGATGGTTATTCCTGATCGGGGACCACACCAAGGCTCCCATCGCACCCCTGTACCATCTCCACTGGCCCCAGATCTTTAGCGTTGCCGCCACAACCGGACTCGTGGTGTACTTTGTCGGCGAGAGCGGCAGCGGTGCCGTCACCAGCGCCCCCAGGCTCATTCCTTTGCAGGACGCCATCTCCAGCCTCTTCCATGCCGCCCCCCTCTCCCTCCATCACACACTTACGGATCATCGCCACGTTGGCTGCCCAGTAGTAGCCACCCAGATTCGGCAACGCCAGCCCTCCTCTGTCCCTACTGCGCTCCAGAAACCCCCTCCTTACCCTCGGGGTCTTATTCGCCCACACAAAACCCAAAATGCTCCTGCCTACCTTCTTAAAAAAGGCCTTGGTGATCACAATTGGAAGGCACTGGAACACAAAAAGAAACCTCGGGAGGACCACCATTTTAATCGACTGTACTCTGCCCGCTAGCGAGTGGCAACATGTCCCATTGTTTGAAGTCCTCCTCCATCTGCTT
Source organism: Scyliorhinus torazame (assembly GCF_047496885.1). Classification (NCBI taxonomy): domain Eukaryota; kingdom Metazoa; phylum Chordata; class Chondrichthyes; order Carcharhiniformes; family Scyliorhinidae; genus Scyliorhinus; species Scyliorhinus torazame. Next base: position 102,421,876 of record NC_092708.1, read on the forward strand.
CACCAGCCGCGTCAAATTAAGTTTATGCAGGGCCCCCCAACTCCTAGCTATTTGGATCCCCCAAGTACCGAAAGCTCCTTTCCGCCCTCCTCAACGGTAGATCGTCTAACCCTCTTCCCTGGTCCCCTGAATGCACCACGAAGAGCTCACTTTTCCCTACATTGAGCTTATAGCCCGAAAAGTCCCCAAACTCCCTTAGGATCTGCATGACCTCCACCATCCCCTCCACTGGATCCGCCACATACAGCAACAGGTCGTCTGCACACAGCGACACTCGATGCTCCTTTCCCCCTCGGACCAACCCCCTCCATTTCCTGGACTCCCTTAATGCCATGGCCAAAGGTTCAATTGCTAATGCAAACAACAGGGGGGACAGGGGGCACCCCTGCCTCATCCCTCGATACAGCCGAAAATACTCCGACCTCCGTCGATTCGTAACCACACTCGCCACCGGGGCACTATATAGGAGCTTAACCCAGCTAATAAACCCTCCCCCAAACCCAAACCTCCGCAACACTTCCCAGAGATACTCACACTCTACTCGGTCAAAGGCCTTCTCCGCGTCCATAGCTGCCACTATCGCCGCCTCTCCCTCCACCGATGGCATCATTATCATGTTTAGGAGCCTCCGCACATTGGTGTTTAGCTGCCTGCCCTTTACAAATCCCGTCTGGTCCTTGTGAATCACTCCCGGGACACAGTCCTTGATCCTCGTAGCCAGCAGTTTTGCCAGCAACTTAGCATCCACGTTCAGGAGCAAGATCGGCCTGTATGACCCACATTGCAGTGGGTCCTTACCCCGCTTCAGGTTCAAAGAGATCATCGCCTCAGAAATTGTCGGGGGCAAGGTCCCCCCCTCCCTTGCCTCATTGAACGTCCTCACCAGCAACGGGGCTAACAGGTCTACCTACTTCCTATAGAACTCAACCGGGAACCCATCCGGTCCCGGGGCCTTCCCTGCCTGCATGCTCCCCAGTCCTTTAATCAGCTCCTCCAACCCAATTGGCGCCCCCATACCAGCCACCTCCTGCTCCTCCACCCTCGGGAACCTCAGTTGGTCCAAGAATTGTAGCATCCCCTCTTCCCCCGCTGGGGGCTGGGGTCTGTACAGCTCCTCGTAGAAGGCCTTAAGTGCCTCATTTACTTTCACCGCACTCCGCACCGTATTTCCCCTTCCATCCTTGACTCCACCTATCTCCCTCGCTGCTATCCTCTTACGGAGCTGATGTGCCAGCATCCGGCTCGCCTTCTCCCCATACTCATACGTCGCCCCCTGTGCTTTCCTCCACTGGGCCTCTGCCTTCCCTGTGGTCAGCAGGTCGAACTCCGTCTGGAGACTTTGCCTCTTCCTGAGTAGTCCCTCTTCAGTGGCCTCTGCATATCTCCTGTCCAGCCTTAAAATCTCCCCCACTAACCTCTCCCTTTCCCTGCCCTCTCTCTTCATCCTATGAGCTCTGATGGAGATTAACTCTCCCCTGACCACCGCCTTCAACGCCTCCCATACTACCCCCACCTGCACCTCCCTGTTGTTGTTGGCCTCCAAATACCTTTCAATGCACCCCGCACCCTCCCGCACATCTCCTCATCTGCCAGCAGTCCCACATCCAACCGCCACAACGGGCATTGGTCCCTCTCCTCTTCCAACTCCAGTTCCACCCAGTGCGGGGCGTGGTCTGAAATGGCTATGGCCGAGTACTCCGTTCCCTTCACTTTCGGGATCAGCGCCCTGCCCAGAACAAAAAAATCTATCCGGGAGTAGGCTTTGTATACGTGGGAGAAAAAAGAAAATTCTCTGGCCAGAGGCCTGGCAAATCTCCACAGATCCACTCCCCCCATCTGGTCCATAAACCCCCGAAGCACCTTGGCCGCAGCCGGCCTCTTTCCGGTCCTAGACCTGGAGCGATCCAGTGCTGGGTCCAACACCGTGTTAAAATCCCCACCCATTATCAAGCTTCTACCTCCAAGTCCGGAATGCGCCACAACATACGCTTCATGAATCCAGCATCGTCCCAGTTCGGGGCGTATACATTTACCAATACCACCCACGTCCCCTGCAACCTACCGCTCACCATCACGTATCGACCTCCATTGTCCGCTACTATGTTCTTGGCCTCAAACGACACCCGCTTCCCCACCAGTATTGCTACCCCTCTATTCTTCGCATCCAGCCCCGAATGTAATACCTGTCCTACCCATCCCTTTCTTAACCTGACCTGGTCTGCCACCTTCAGATGTGTCTCCTGAAGCATGACCACGTCTGCCTTCAGTCCCTTTAAGTGCGCGAACACTCGGGCCCTCTTAATCGGCCCATTTAGGATCCTCACATTCCACGTTATCAGCCTGATTGGGGGGCTTCCCGCAACCCCCCCTGCCGACTAGCCATCTCCTATTTTAGGCCAACCCCGTGCCCGCGCCTCCTGCACCCTCCAGTCCCCCAGACGGGGAACCCCCGCCCCGACCACCTCTTCCATTTTCAGTTCCCCCTCGGCCATTGCAGCTGCAACCCTATTTCCTCCCCCCCCCCCCCCGCCCCCCCCCCCCCGCCCCCCCCCGCTAGATCCAGATCTAGCTCTTTTGCTCCCCCCATAATACTTCCGTAAGTCAGCTGACACCTACTGATCCCGGCTTCCCCCGCCTTCCCGTTGACCCCCCCCCCGTGTGGAATTCCCCCCTCTTCCTTGCGCTCCTCCATCCCCCTCCCCTCCGCCCTTCCCTAACACGGGAAAAAGCCCGCGCTTTCCTCAGCCAGCCTCGCCCCCTGTGGCGCAGCCCCTGTTGCGGCCTTATCCCAATTTCCCCATCCCCGGGTCTCCCCTCCCTCCAGCACCGGCGCCCACATTCCCCACAGTTTTCCCATCAAATCTCTTCTCCCATCCCCATCCACCGTCCCACCCGTGAAACATTCTTTACACATATTTACAACCCTATATACAATCGACATCTCCCCCACAACCACAGACCCTCAGTTTGAGTCCAATTTTTCCGTTTGGATAAAGGTCCAAGCCTCTTCTGGCGTTTCAAAATAGTGGTTGTCATGATATTCAAACACACACATCATGATAGACACACCAACTGACAAATCAGAACACACAACACCACAACCAATCACAGACAAAGACAGGGACAGTATAAAAGGACAAACACGACACCTGGTGAGTAGGAGATCTGGGGACAAGGACAACGACAAGACCTGTTTTAACATCACAGACAGGGAGTCCCCACGTGCAGAGTATCAAGACAAAACTGTAGATAGTAAGTTTGAATAAAACAGCGTTGTACCAAATACAACTGTGTTGGCTCATCTGTGTGTCAGAACGCCCAACACCACAGTGGTGTCGATCCTGAAATGTGACCCACAGTCGCGCTGGCTGCAGCATTCCGAATCTCACCCTCTTCCTATGCAGCACCGCCTTGGCCCGATTGAAACCAGCTCTCCTCTTTGCCACCTCCGCGCTCCAGTCCTGGTAGACTCGGATCACCGCATTCTCCCATCTACTGCTCCGTTTGGCCCATCTCAGGACACACTCTCTGTCCGTGAAACGATGGAACCTCACCATTATCACCCTTGCCGGCTCGCCGGCCTTGGGTCTCCTCGCCAGGACAAGGTGAGCCCCTTCTAGCTCCAGGGGGCTCTTAGAGGCCTCCGCACCCATCAGCGAATGGAGTATCGTGCTCACATACGCCCCGGCATCGGCCCCCTCCACCCCTTCAGGGAGACCCAGAATCCGGAGATTCTTCCTCCTCGACCTGTTCTCCAGGTCCTAGAATCTTTCGGCCCACCTCTTGTGCAGCGCCTCGTGCGCCTCCATCTTTACCGCCAGGCCCAAGATCTTGTCCTCGGTCTCGGTGGTTTTGTCCCTCACCTCTCGGAGCTCTACCTCCTGGGCCTTCTGGGTCTCATTCGGCCCCTCGATCGGCATCAGCAGTGGCGCCAGCACCTCCTTTTTAAGCTCCTCCACGCAGCGCCTGAGAAACTCCTGCTGATCCAGCCCCCATGCTGCTCAATCTCCGCCCTCCGCCATCTTGTTTTTTCCCCCTCGTTTCTGCCGCTGCTCCAAAGCCACTTTTTTCCCGCGCCACTTCTGGTCCCCTCCATACACTACGGAAGGGGGACCTTGCTCTCACCATCCCACACGGGAATCGGTTGAAAAATTTCCGTTGGGGCTCCTCTGGAGAGCCCAAAAGTCCGTTCTAGCGGGAGCCACCGAAATGTGCGGCTTAGCTCCGCATCGCCGCAACCGGGAGTCGTGAATTCTCCATTTCAGCCGGCACTTAGCTGCTGAAACGGAAAATCCAGCCCCATTTATCTCTGAGGCCAGTTTCTTTAAAAGCAGTACGATTTCTTGTATATCTGGTTCTCTCAATGGCCGATCGTCAGTAGTATCAGCAGCCTTCAATTCTACCTGCACCATCTCCAAGCTCTCACTCTCCACAGAGCCCAGCATGGTCTGGGTGTCCCCGTGACCACCTCGTGATTGCTTGCAGACCACCGAAGGCTTGTCTCTGCAGCCTCATTTGTGCTGCTGCAGCTCATAGTGCTCATCATCCGTCTCACCTTCATGGTCACCTGTAACCTCAAACGGTTTCTCGTGGTGTTCGGCCCCGGATTCAGCACGACCATCTGTCTTTTCACCTGAAAAATGTAACTGTGCACACGGAATTACAGGTTTTCGAAATAGGCCGCCAATTTCAAAATCAGCCTTTTGAATGGCCGCCATTGCTGGGCTTCAACGTTCACTCTGTGGAACTTAAGTGGGCCTGAAAAAGTTGAAAAACAGTTTCTTGGATGTGGTTCTTTTCGCTATTGTGTGATTGGTCCGACTCCTGTGGTTTGGTTTTGCTCGACTTTCTTGGACTGTTATATTTTTGCCTTCCCTCCAGTCGATTGTGCAGCCTGTGGAGCCGATGATTTGCGATTCATCCACGCACGATTTCAGGGGCTATGAGTCCAACTGGCACACTTTAGTGATCACCTCATTCGTGAAATACTCATTAGGCCCGAATGTAAACTCCCGAGTGAAGCTCCACGACTTTTCATTCTCAGTCCATTTAACACTCACTTCCCGCAGATGCTTTCATACGGGTTCATCATCTCCTCGTGTCATGCCATTGAGTCGATGTACGTTCTTCAAGACTGTTGGCCAGAATTGCGGAATGCTGGTCGGCAGTTCCGTCCCTATGCCTGGTTTGTCGTTTTCGACTAGGATTTTTTATAAATCCTCATACACCATGCATACTGTAACGCTTTGCTGTGACTCACTGTGTGCAGGCGACCAGCTATCTCCTAGGAGATTTAACCGCTCGACTAGATTTATTGATTCACACGAATTTAAACCAATCACTGAGACCACATCCAAATCTACAATATGAAAGAGTATTGTGTGCTTTATGGCTGCCACTGAGAGCACTAATTCACAAACATCAAAAGTGTCTAGCGTTCTGTTGCCGAAGTCTATCATGATTCCTGGCCTATTCGCAAAGTCTCGCTTCACATTTAGCTGCTGCAAAATATGTCGATATACTAGATTCGCTGACGTTTTAGGGTCAAAATCACACCGAACAAAATTATCATTGAGCATTACCTTCGATTTGAGTACGGACGTGAAATTGTTCAGAACCTTCTGATTGACGTCATGCTTTGTTCTGACTGTGCTTCCATCTTTGTTTCTGTGTACCGCATGGTTTCTCGGCACGATGAAATCAATGTAAAATTGCTATTCTGTATCGATTTCATCCAAGGCGTGCACCGCTCGTACATGACCTATGGTGGAATGTGCAAAGCATTGATTTGCAAAGTGCCCATCACATCCACACCTGGAACAGGCTTTTCCATAAGCCAGGCAATGCCGTGGGGAATATCGAATGCCACATTTTTGGCACAAAGCGGTGGCTCCTGTCAGCCGCTTAAAATGACCATCCGCATTGTGACCATGTTTCTTTATGACGTGCGTCACAGCACTAATGGCGCTGGCTTCTTCATCCACTTTGGCGTCAAAACATTTTGAGAAGAGTGCGCCTATTCTATAAGCAGCAATCTCGCCCGCCTGGCAAATCTTCACTGCTTTTTCCAGATCTTCCTCCCGCAATAGTTATCATCAAGCACACATATACAATTTGGTCGCGGATTAACAAGGGTTTTAAGTCTCCGAGGTCACATGACTGGGCCTTCAGCCTCAGGTATATGACAAAACTACCAAACAATTCGCCAGGTCTCTGGATTCACGTAAGAAACCATATAGCGCTCAAACGTTTTATTCTTCTTGGGGGAGCAGTGCTTATCAAAGTGCTTCATTACTTCAACAAAGTTCTTCCGATCCCCCTCACTCTCAGAGAAAAATGAGTTATATAGTTTGAGCGCTTGTGAACCTGCCAATGTTAGCAGCAACGCGATTCACCTTTCATCAGGCTGCGCCTGCAGGCCCAAGGTTGAACCATAGGGCTGGATGCTCCGATTTTGAGGCTATAGCATGTGTCTAATCTTATGACCAAAAAGTTGGCGCCTCCCACGCACCGATCCTCTGCCCACTGGAGGGCTAGCAGCTGCGCCACGTAAGCCCCAACTTTCCTGCAGATAAGGGCGGATAATTGTCACATCCGTTATCGCGCATACGCATAGCGGCGACTTGCAGCGGTCGCACCGCACAACATGGCGTCAGCCATGTGCAGACCCGGCCTGCCAGATAGTGCCCCCCTGTAACCCCCCTCGCCACCCCCGGACCAACCCCCACCAGTCCCCCCAGCCCCCGCCAAAGCCCCCCGGCCAGCGGAACGGCTACCCCCCCTTCCCCGACTGTGGCGCCGCTGGACACAGTCCGCAGCCACCACAAAAGGTCCCTGAAAACTGTGAGCACATGTGTCCCATGCTGTCAGGAAGTCAGCCCATCGGGGACGGAGCATCGGGAAGGGCCTCAGGTGACTTCCTGAGGCTGTCCCAATGATGAGCGGCATTCTCAACAATTACACTCTTTTTGAGGGGGCGGAGATTCGAAAAACAGCACCACCCCCAATTTTGGTGTCGAAACAGATTTTCCGGCGAATTGCCGAATGCAATTTTGCCGTTGGCAATTGGAGAATCCAGCCTATAAAGCTCAACTGGTGTTTGAACAGCCTCCAGTTCACACCTACGTTACCGGACATCTGAAGCTGGTGGGGTCCCTCAGTCCGTCCATCTCGAGCTTCAGCACTTTTACGCATTGAGTCACCTCAGGTTGCAGTTTACCAGACCAATCTTCAAGCCGAATGCCTAATTTGCCACTGCTATTGCCAAACTCAAATCTTCAGCACACCTGATACCATGTTGTGTTTGGTCCATTGCACTTTTAAGATGAACTCACCAAACACTTTGATCTGTCCAACCAAGATCCTTTTATTGTGTCTTGCACAAGAGGATGGCAACAGAGTACGTTATCATCGAGTCTTGTTACTCCTGTGGAACTTACAACTTCTGCTGACCTGTTACATGTATATCTTATTACCCTCTATCTCGTGTTCTTCTGGAGATGGCTGGATGAGCCTCTCTTTATATACAGGTCCTCAGATCATATGCCCTTGGTCTTGAGACCGCATGGTGTGGCTGTACCGCCACCTGCTGGTTGGAGGTCTCACACCTTCCAACTATGATATGGCCCATAGGCATATCACCACGGAGGCAACAGTATTTGAGACCAATTGGCAAGGAGTTTCAGTTAAAAGGAGTTTCAGTAAGAAGGAGAACAAGTTGCAGACTTACATGGTCATTGACTGAAAACACACTCCTCCACTTACATTTTGTTTCTTAGCATTTGGATTCTTACATCTGATCTAATGCTGTGGATAGGCAGTTAGCCAGATGCTGTATCTGGAGTTCAGCTTGGCCTCAGGCCCAATGGGATGCATCGTACTGTTAGTAGAAGGGAAATGGGAAGTTGCTGGAGCCACATTTGTTAATAAGCTTCCAAAATACTGATATATTTGGTATATGATAAATGTTATTTTCTACTCATGTTTAATGTTTGGCTGAGGGACTGTTATATGTTATGAGAATAGAATTGCTTTTGCTTTTGTGGAATGTGACTGGGGAAGATGTGCAAAATTAAAATTGGAGTCCAAGGCTTTGTGCAAGAAGCTTGATGCATAATTAGAGTGGGAACTAAGCAATTAGAAAAGAAAAAAGAAAAACTGAGCCAATGAAGATGAAGAAATTCAAAGAATGAATTAATGTCGATGACAGATTTGATAGCTCAACAGCCATGATATAGACACCAGACTTAACTGACGTATTGTTCACAAGGCATTTCATTATAAAGATATGTATCTTGGACTTTGAGTAATCGTTGAAAAGTTTAGCAACAACAAATCAAGTGTAAACTTGGCGCCTGAAAACTACAGGGATTATAATAAAAAGTTATGCTATTACTACAGTCAATCAGTCATATGCAACAAAGGCATTTTCACAATTGTGCAGTGAGGTGCCTCCTGAACTGTGCAGCCAAAGTCACCTGAACCCTGTGTGTTTGGACAGTATTTTTACAGCAAATAATAAAAAGCAAATCAGATTGCCACAGGCCTGGCTGTTGAAAATGGTGTATCACATTATTAATTAAAATACAATTCAGCTTTTTGCAGCAGTGTAGCCTGTGGGTATCCAATGTACTGCAGTTGATTGAATCAGGTAGTGGCAGCGCAGGCATTTTATGTTCTGTGCTCGAAGGGAAAAGAAATTTAGAGCTGTGTGCTGTTACTTCATTTGTAAAAAGAATGATTTTTTTAATGTGAAGTTGAAACATCCAAAGTAGGAAACAAGTGTAATATAGAATTTACAACAAATAAATCCTGTGCAAATCTTAATTATTAAAAAGGTCAATATAGTCCACTTCACTTAAGTGTATACATCTCATAAATCTTTACAATTTGGGGAGAGAAGAAGAAGGCAAGAGCCTTCTCTGCCAAAGTGCTCGATTGCTACTAATTGTTTCCGTGCATCTGTAACGTCCCTCGGATGCTGATGTGGATAGGATTTCAAAAAGTAAATAAAATGTTCCTGATCTTAAATTGCTTTCATCAATTTGTAGTATGAAATTATCATTTTTGGAAATTAAATTTTTTAAATTTCTAAATTATCTAGGGGCAGCACAATAGCGCAGTGGTTAGCACGGCTGCCACACAGCGCCAGGAGCCCAGGTTCGATTCTCGGGTGACTGCGTGTGTGGCATCTGCACATACATTCTAGTATCTGCGTGGGTTTCCTCCGGGTAATCCCGTTTCCTCCCACAGTCCAAAGAAGCGCAGGTTAGCTAAATTGCCCCTTAGTGCCCAAAGATCAGGTGGGGTTACGGGCATAGGGCGTGGGAGTGGGCCTGGGCAGGGTGCACTTTCAGAGGGTCGGTGCAGACTTAATGGGACAAATGTCCTCCTTCTGCACTGTAGGTATTCTATGATTCAATAAAATATTATTTTCATAGAGTTTACAGTGCAGAAAGAGGCCATTCGGTCTATTTTGTCTGCACCAGCCATTGGAAATAGCACACTACTTAAGCCTACGTCTCCACCCTACCCCGTAACCCCATCCAACCTTTTTTTTGGACATTAAGGGGCAATCTAGCAACCAGAAGAGGAGCCCGGACCATCTTCACTCCCCCGGAAACCACAGACCCGAGCAGCTCAGCGAGTGAATTCCAGAAATCACCCACAAAGACGCACCACAGCTGTAACCCGCACCTTCCACCAGCACAGATATTTACACCTCCGTGGGATTGAGTAGTAGGCAGTCCTCTGGGTCACTCACTGGTCAGCACTGCGAGGGTGCACTCCATGGCGGGGGTGTCCACTCCATGGCTCAGCTCATGACCTCCATGATTGAGGGTAGGACCTCCATGGCTGAGGGCTTCACCTGCATGGAGGGAATCCATGAGTGTCTGTGCCAGAGGACAGGGGATCATCTGGACCTCACTCCAGCTGCCCCTCTATTCCATGGAGAAACACAGGATACCCGGAACACCCAAGGGATGAAGAATGACAAGAGGACAGCCTGGACCTAGAGTGTGTCCAGTCCATCTGACACCCCTTCCCTGTAAACGACACAGTTCCATCCCCGAACACGAAGGACAGTAGCACTGCAACACCCATTCTGCCCAAACGTACGCCCCTTTCCTCAAGGCCCAGGCCCTCCAGGAGACGGGCATCAAAGTCACCTCAGGCAACAGAGCATGGAAATCAGCAGGCTGCCTCAATCGCTTTGCATTGTCGCCACTCTTCTCCAGTGATGAGGATGCCATGGGCTGATAAAGTGTAGAGAGGCTGATCCACCCCGGGCGTTAGTTGGAGAAACACAACAGAATCCCCAACCTCGAAGGGGGCTGTAACAGATGAGAACTCATCCTGCGTCTCAACTCCATGAGAACCTCATTATTGGCAGGAGTCAGACGTATCACTGAGGAAGAGAGGAGCATCGTTCTGTCCTCAATATAAGTCATCATCATTCTTCCAGCAAAGTCCGGCCAATGTCTTTAATGCTCTGCCCATGGTATCGGGCACTATCACGGAAACGTACCACTGGCACCACACTAACGATGAGATCACCTCCACATGGTTGAAGATCTCCTCATCCCTAGTCCTGCTCATCCCCAAACCAAGAAGCTATGCAGGAGTCCTTAGCCTGATGGCCCATGTGGGCCCTGGCCATGCCCGAGGTCCTTTCTCCTGCGTGGGTTGCCCCTCCTCACCCTCCTCGACCTCCTCATAATCCAAGGAGATGTTGCACTCCTCCATTTTCTCCTGTTCCAGGTGGTCGCTCCTCTGTAGAGCCACGATGAGGAGAGGGCAGCAAACCTCTGGGAGCTGTATTGAAGGGCACCCCCCCGACAGGTCCCGGAACCGCATCTTCAGCTGTTCAATCACCTGTTCAACCAGCTCTCACATTGCAGCATGAGCCTTGTTATAGTGAGCCTCTGCCTGTTTGTGGCCTCTGCACTGGCGTCACCAGTCACCTCATTATTGGGTACCCCTTGTCCCCAAGGAGCCATCTCTCCAAGACGTCTGGGATCTGCAAGCGCACCAAGATGTAACTATCATGGACGCTTCCTGGGAAATAGGGACACACCTGCATGGTTTGCATCATGTGGTCACAGACAATCTGGGTGTTGAGGGAATGGAATCCCTTGCAGTTCACAAATGGCGCCGCACAATGCCATGGAGACTGCAGGGCCACATGGGTGCAAACCCTGCACTTGGGTCGTGCCTGCTAGACAGGCAAAACTCATGGCCCTGGTATCATGGGTCTCCTGGTCCCAGTCCCAGTCCAGGTTTAGACACATGTGGGCCCTCACATAAAGAGCATCTGTCACCTCCCTAATGCATATGTGCGGCTGACTAGGAGATACCACACAGATCACCGGTGTTTCCCTGAAACGAGCCGCTTTTATAGAAGTTCAGAGCAGCGGAGACTTTAAGGGCCACATGAAGTGGGTGTCATCCTATTCCATGTCAGATCCCCCTGCACAGCTGTAGTCTTCTCTGCAACCATGGCTCAGACATATGTAGATAGGAAGTCCAACGTAGGGGAGGAAGTAGCATTGTGGTATTGTCATTGGACTAGTAATCCAGAGACCCAGGGTAATGCTCTGAGGTCCCGGGTTCGAATCCCACCATGGCAGATGTGAAGTTTGAATTCAATTTTTTTTAAAATCTGGAATTAAAAAGTGTAACAATGACCATAAATCCATTGCCGATTATTGTAAAAACCCACCTGATTCTCTCATGTCCTTCAGGGAAGGAAATCTGCCCTCCTCACTTGGTCTGGCTTCAAGTGACTCCAGACCCACACAGCAAAGCAGTTGACTCTTACTGCCCCCCTCTGAAATAGCCTAGCAAGCCCTTAAAGAACTGAGGGACAAAATAAAATGGGCAGACCCTTAAGGGGACATTGCATTGAACAAAGCAAATCACAAAGGAAACTTAGAACATCAAACTAAAATGTGATCAAAGGTGTCAATAAAACACCCTAGTTTCTGTGGTGCCCAACGAGCACGGAAAGCCTCAATGGTGCTAGTGTACAGCGCATGCTCCCTCCCCAGGGATACCTGGCCATGAATGTGGCCGTGGGAGAGGGGCAGACAGTCGGATCGCTTCAGTTGCCCTCTTCCTTGACCTGAGGCTGGCACATTTGGAGGAGATCATGAGGAGGTCATCCTCCTTCCCGCCCCTCGCTGCATCGGGTGCCCGTAGATCAGGAGCATGGGACTGAAGTATAAATAAAACTGCAACAAAAGGTTTTTTAAATAACTGTAAAAGGAGGGCAACCTATATGAACATGGCTTTCAATGGACAAAAGACTTCACAAGGTTTCTAAAAGGACAGATATCTGGTAAGTCCATGAACCGATGCCTCCTTCGGTTATCTGGGAATGCTGCATGCAATACCCTTAACCCCAGGTCCCCAATGTTAAGGGTATGGATTGCTCTGTAGAGGGGCATTTATTGGGGACCTCCGCAGCCAGATGGCAACAAGGATCACCAAGGCGTGTCCAGGCAGCGGGAAGGAAATGAAGAGTGTAATAATAATAATAATATGATATAATTTAATAACCTATATTGTCACAAGTAGGCATACATTAACGCTGCAATGAAGTTACTGTGAAAAGCCCCCAGTCGCCACATTCCAGCACCTGTTCGGGTACACTGAGGGAGAATTCAGAATGTCCAATTCACCGAACATGCACGGCTTTCGAGACTTGTGGGAGGAAACCGGAGCACCCGGAGGAAACCCGCACAGATGCAGGGAGAACGTGCAGACTTCACGCAGACACAAGCCAGGAATCAAACCTGGGACCCTGGCGCTGTGAAGCAACAGTACTAACCACTGTGCTACCATGCAGCAGCAGCCCAAACAGGAAACCCTTCCATGCAGTGCGAAAGGGCGCAGCGGGCAGTTCCGTGAGGGGGGGCGGAGGGGCTGGAGTTGGAGCTTGAGGCCAATGTGAAATTCCGCCCAAGCAGTGGTGTGCTCAGATCAATGTGCACCTGTGCCGCCTCGAGATCACGAGTGCCATCGGGTTGGAGGACGACCATTTTGAGGTCATGGTTGGCATTGGCTGCGAGCTGGACACCCACCCTGCAATATGAGACAACTGTGGGGTATCATCCAGTTCACCCTTCCACCACCCATCATGCTCCTGATTCTAGTCACCCCGGCGCCACAGCACATCCCTCCACCAGCCACCTGAAATGGTATTGGTGGAGCTGCGGATTCCTGAGCAGCAGCTTCCTGATGACAGCCACTACTCCAGATGAGGGGAGAGTTGCGGCGCAAGGTGACCATGTTCCAGGCTTTAAGTAGGTGCTGGTAAAAGATGGATAGCGCCTGCAAGGAGTTAAGAAGACCTGTCAGGTCTATGAACAGGAATTGCACATCATAGTTCAGGCCGTGCACCTGGCGGAAAAAATACATCGCCAAGGAATACCATCTCAGAGGGGGCTTGACGTAGAGGTATCGCTGCAAGGTCTGAAGGCGGAAGGTTTCCACCTGGATGCAAAGGCACACCTGTGTCTGCCCACCCTCCCTATGTGGGAGACTCAGAACCTCAGCAGTGACCCAGTGCAGTATTTTGTCCCAGGAGAACTGTATACGCATTCTCTGGATTTTTGTGACAAATCAGGGGGAGGGGGTCAAGGTGACCAGCCGGTATCACAACTTGGAGGCAATCAGCTGGTTTATGACCAGAACTCAACCCCTGTAAGACAGCATTCAGAGCAGTCCTGTCCAGTGGCTCAGGTGAGCGGTGACCTTGGCCTCCAGCTCCTGCCAATCCGCTAGCCAGGATTCCTCAGCTAGTCAAAGATGGACTCCCAAGAAGAGGAGGCTAGTCCTGCTCCAGGTAAAAGGCCCAAACTCCACTGGGAGGGGCTCCAACTGCCACAGACCGACCAGGAGTCCGGAACATTTGGCCCAATTGATCCTGGCAGAGGACACAACACAGTATACAGCCTGGCACTTGCGCATTCTCTGCAGATCAGCAGGTCCATGAACATCCATGAACATCAGGAGCATGTAATCAGCACAGGCCAAAAAGACCACCCCGATGCCTGGCTCACACAGAACCAATCCCAGCAATCTCCTCCACAAGAGGAGCAGAAAAGGCAGCACACAGATAGAACGTAGTTGACAGGACAAGGGGCAGCACTGATGCACTCCTCACCCAAAGTGGCACCCGTTAACATTAACGAGACATTCTGCAGTAGCGTACAGAAATTAGATCCTGACAACATAGTGCATCCCAAACCCGAATTCCGGCAAAGTTTGGAATAAGTATATGTGATCCACCCTGTCGAACACCTTCTCCTGGTCGAGAAACAGGAAGTGCTCGACAGACCTGCCCTCTGACAATGGTGGATCAGGTCGGCGACAGACGTGGATGTTATCATAAATGGTAAAGCCCAGGAGTGTGTTGGACGGCACGGTAGCACAGTGGTTAGTGCTGTTGCTCCACAGCTCCAGGGTCCCAGGTTCCTGTCTTGGGTCACATTCTGTGTGGAGTCTGCACGTTCTCCCCGTGTCTGCGTGGGTTTCCTCCGGGTGCTCCGGTTTCCTTCCACAATCCATAGATGTACAGGTTGGGTGGATTGGCCATGCTAAATTGCCCTTAGTGTCCAAAAAGGGTTAGGTGGGGTTACTGCGTTACAGGGATGTACAGGGTGGAGGTGTGGGCTTATATAGGGTGCTCTTTCCAACGGCCGGTGCAGACTCGATGGGCCTAATAGCCTCCTTCTGCACAGTAAATTCTATGATTCTATAACTGGTTAGGTTGCATCATGTGATTCAGTACAGCAGCAAGGTGGAAGACATTGTCGTGACAAAGCTTTTGTTATCCGTGCTGTGGAGTGAGGTCGAGCACCAGTTTGTTAGCAGGAGGAGATCCCCCATCTTGGCAGCAGGACAATAATGGCCCTGAGCCACGAACGGGGCATCTCCCTGGTCAGGATATCTTTTTCCAGAACCCCGTGTAGTTGCTCTCCAGGGCATCCCAGAGCGGTCTGAATAACTCCACAGTCAGCCGGTCCAGTCCTGGGTCTTGCCCTTAAACAATCGAACGAAGTCGTCGGTCCACCAAGTTGAGGGGCTCAACCAGGTTCTTCAACTTCACCACCACTGGTGTGTGGCACTCGGTAGCAAGGCAGTCCCTGATCCAAAAGTGCAGTTGAAATCCCCTCCCACCCCCCCCTCATCCCAAGGACAACGCGCTCAGCCTGCAATCGATGGAGCCGAGAAGAGTGAACACTTGCTCAAATATAATTGGTTGCTGCTGGCCAGGCAGAGGAGTGTAGACATTCGCAAAGTGATGCACCAATCCCCTCTCACGGACCATTAGGCGCAGCAATCTGTCTGGCACAGGCTCCTTGCCACCAAGATCACCGTCTGAAAATGCGGGGCCAACAGGATAGCCACCCCACCAGAAATGGAGGCCAGATGATTCATGTAGCGCCTCCCTCCCCTCGTCATCCCAGGAGCCAAGTGGCTTCATCTCTGGGAACAGTGTGGGGTTCCTGCAGGAAGCACACCGCGTACATCCCATCCCGGAGGACTGAGAAGATCTGGAACCTGCTTAGTGATTCTCTGCTGATGTTGATGTTGAGGCTGGCTATGGTAAGCTTTGTGCCAGAAATATAGTGCTACCGTCACCATCTCCACTTCAGTACTCAGAGGGAGGGGAGGCATGTGTGCCGCTCCACTCGCTTGGGGGCCCGGCGAGGAAGCTATTCAGTTGGTGCGGCTCGTTGCGGTCCATGTCCAGTGCCCCTTTTGCATAGGCACAGGCACACCAAACCAGCGTCACCAGCTCCGACTCGCTGTCGACGGCCAGCTGGACTTTGCTCTGGCAACCACGCCTGAGGAACAGAAAGACCCGAGTTCCCCAAAGGGGGATGAGGGTCGGCTCGGTGGGGCGTATAGGGGAATCCTCTGCATCGCTACAGATGGACTCAAGCTCGTCCCCCGTTCCCGCCACCGAGCAGGTGTCCTACATCGGTCTGAGTGCAGGCCCCCCGCCACAGTGAGTCTGCTGGACGGCTCGGACCTGCCAACCAGCCCTGATTCCATCCTGATCCCAGCCCAAGGATCAGTGACTGATGGATCCTCCCCTAGCTCCTCTCTGGGCTCTGGGCCAAAGGGAGGCAGCGGCTCAGACACACACCCTGGGCGCCAGGTCACCCGCTGAATCCGAAAAAAGCTCCGGACCAGGACAGAGGTGCCCGGCGTTAACGGCTGGGACGGAGATGGAGGCCCACTGCCCAGTAACCCAGAACTCAAGGCACTTCCGCGGCCTCCCAAAATTCTAAAAATAGACGCCTCCTGCATGCAAAATGGCTCCGAGCAGAAGGGGACTTCGAGGGTACTGACCACATCTGGTCCCAAGTTGCCCTGCTCAGGGGGCTGAGCGGATCATGCTTCTTTATATATTTTGCTTTTCTTTCCATCCCCTGGGGGTTGAGCATGACGTCAAGGGTAGGGACACCATTCTCTCTTCAACATGTGGTGGGGAATGTTTATAGCTCCATGAGCCACGGAACTCCTCCTGCCCCCACCCCCCCTCCAAGGCATGGTTTGGGACCGTCTGCACCAGGGAAACCTTCGTATCAGATGTCTCCCCTACTCTTCTTCCCCTTTCTTCAATGCTCCACCCCCTGGGTCTGGGTGTCACAGCCACCAGCTCAGGATCACAAGCCCCACCATCACCTGATGCAGGGGACCCACGTAGGGATGACACCAGGCCTAGCATATAATGATAGCAGCTAAGATGTTGATCTCTGCCAGAGTGGCCCTCCCCTGCAGGGATGCTGTTGGGGTGGGGCTGGTGGAGGGGTTTTGCTGTTGATACTTTTAGTAGACGAGAGAGAGAGACTTAAAGAAGAGAGGGGCGGGAGGCACAGGAGGGAGGATGGAGGGTGGGGACAAAGCTAGATAGGTGCCCCAGGTTAGGTGGAGAGGAGGGGGGTTGGCTTCAGGGCCTTCTCAGACAACTGGTGGGAGGACACGGTCTTCAGCCCAGGAGGGGCTCAGCAAAAATTCTACAGAAGTTATTTACTTCATCTCCCACTCCTGTCTTAGTACAATCAAAAACTTGCCTCTCCTTCAAAAGCACCAGTCGTCCTCATCTGGCACTCTTTGCAGTCCTCCTACTCCTCCCGCTCCGACAGGCTGTGACACCTTCATGCCTGTGGTATTATCATAAATATCAGCATTACAAGGGTTAATGCAGTACCATGAATGGCCATGAATGGAGGGAGCTGCTGATACTACTATATAAAATTTACAGTGCAGAAGGAGGCCATTCGGCCCATCAAGTCTGCACCGGCTCTTGGAAAGAGCACCCTACCCAACGTTAACACCTCCACCCTATCCCCATAACCCAGTAACCCCACCAACACTAAGGGCAATTTTGGACACTAACGACAATTTATCATGGCCAATCCACCTAACCTGCACATCTTTGGACTGTGGGAGGAAACCGGAGCACCCGGAGGAAACCCACACACACACGGGGAGGATGTGCAGACTCCGCACAGACAGTAACCCAAGCCGGAATCGAACCTGGGACCCTGGAGCTGTGAAGCAATTGTGCTATCCACAATGCTACCGTGCTTCCCCGTATAAAGCAGTGATACTAGACCTTAGGGGAGGAGTAAGCAGGGGACAGCTAGAGAAAGGTCATCAGAGAAGTTAGTGTGAGAAGGATAGATTATAGTTTATACCAGTGAATGAGATTAACAGTAGATGAGTGTAGTTAGATGTTGTTGATCAATTCTGTATTCTAAAAGGAATAAGTTTAGCTCAGGGCTGGTTTCGCTCAGGGGGCTAGACAGCTGGTTTGTGATGCAAAACAAGGCCAGCAGCACAGGTTCAATTCCCATACCAGCTTACCCGAACAGGCGCCGGAATGTGGTGACTAGGGGCATTTCACAGTAACTTCATACTTGTGACAATAAAAGGTTATTATTATTATTATTAATAAGTGTCGAAATCCAGTTTAGTCGTGCAAATAAAATCATAGCTTTGTTTAAGTAAAAGCTATACTGTGGTCTTTGTATAACAAAACGCAATCCATCCTAAATAAGGAACACAAAGAACGCCACATGGTTACCAGAAGTGAAAATCTTTAAATAGTAAGGTATCATGTTACCACATGGTACCAGGTGGAAATTCCTTCAAAGAAACACAAATTAGATTAGTGTGGAATAGCATTGGAGATTAGACCATAAGACCATAAGACATAGAAGCAGAATTAGGCCACTTGGCCCATCGAGTGTTCTCCGCCATTTAATCATGGACAACATTTTTCTCATGCCCATTCTCCTGCCTTCTCCCCATAACAATTGAAGAAAGTAATTCAGAAGCTACATCTCGGAAAAAATCTACAGTAAAGACTGATCAGAAGATGGAAGGTCTCAAGAAGCCTGACCACTCAAGACACATGGTAAACTATGCCAGAACTGGGTTTTCTTTAAGCAACAGTTCAAAGTCTTTATTTCAGCCTCCACGTGAGAAAATACATCAGACCAACGTAAGATAGCTCTCCTACTAAATTTGGCTGGACCGCAAGCATTGGAGTTATTCAATTTGTTTGAATTCAGTGCAGATGAGGACAAAAATAAATACAGCATGGTGCTACAGAGATGTCCGTTTGTGAAAAGATTCTATGAGCACTACATGTTAAACAAATGGCTGCAGTTCAGAGGAGCGTTTGTAGATTCAGAAGTCACAGGTCTTAAGCCCCGAGCGCAGTCCGGTAATTTTGCCTCAAGCTCCGAGTCTATGCTGCGAGATAAAGTTGCGTTCAGAATAAACGGAGAATGGGTACGCGAAAAACTGTTGAGAAAACCGGTGTTGTCGATCGAAGACGCTATAAATATGTGTAAAGCCAGCGAGCAGGCATCACGTGAATATGCCGAATTTGTGGCTAAGGGAAAGGGCACAAAATCGATAAACATGGCTGACACCATTAATGCTGTGTCACAGCAAAGAAAACTGTGTACAACAGCCAGCGGCCATTTAGATTGTGGCATAACGTGCGTGATGACGTGCATATTCTGTGGCCAGGCCCACGGTAAAAAATATTGTCCGGCGAGAGGGAAGCATTGTTCCAAGTGTGGTAAACTGAATCACTTCGCAGCACAGTGTCGTTTAGAATCAACAATTCCAGCAACCAAATTTAAACAGCATTATAAGGATGGCAGAAGGATCCAAAGTGTGCAATGTGTTGAGAAAAAGTCTCAAATCACAGATGATAGAGAGGATTGCTCACTTTATGCATTGCCAGATACATTCATGATTGAAGCCATTACCAAAATAGATTTATTGGATCAGGAAGAAAGACCAATAAACACACTTTCAAAGATAATAAAGGAGTGGACTGCCTCACTTGAAATACATGGTGAATTGATCCTATTTAACATGGTGTTTTAAGACTTCTTACTGTGCCCACTCCAGTCCAACGCCGGCATCTCCACCTCATGGCCATTCAAGATTGACACAGGAGCACACGCAAATATTATCATGTTTCGAGCTTTAAAACAATCAATCAGAAAGCCTCTAATGCAGCAGTCTGCCTGCAAGCTCACAGATTACAATGGTAACCGATAGCTACAAAGGGGTCATGCTGTTTCATCGTGAAGAATGGGAAAATAGAGATATCCATCAACTTCGAGGTGGTTGAGGGTGAGAAATCTTCATTGATTGAAGTTGATGCTTGTGAGAAGCTGAACCTAGTAAAGCGCATTCATATGGCTGACAGTATGGCAGAGACTCCAGGGGGACATAGAGCAACTTGCAGACAAGAATGATCAATTTTTTTCAGGGCTGGGCACCTTACCATTCATCTATTCAATAAAGTTGAAGAAGGATGCCAAGCCAGTAATACATGCATCATGGCGAGTGCCGGCTCCATTATGCGAGAAGCTTAAGGCTGAGCTTGAGCGCATGCAGAAACAGAATTTAATCTCCAAGGTCAGGCAGCCGTTGGACTGGGTCAGTTCAATGGTCTGTGTATGAAAGACCAATGGAGAACTTCAGGTCTGCATTTATCCGAAGGACCTGAATGCCAACATTATGAGAGAGCAGTACCAGATTCCCGAGAGGGAAGAGATTACGGCAGAAATGGTGGGTGCATCGCTATTCACAAAGTTGGGTTCATCCCAAAGCTTTTGGCAGTTCAAAATAGATGGTCCAAGCAGCGAGCTCTACATGTTCAACACGCCTTCTTTATCATACTGCTTTAATCGCCTTCCGTTTGGCATCATTTCAGCCTCAGAAATAGTCCACTGAGCCATGGAGACTGTCATAGAGGGGATTCCAGGTGTGAGAGTCTATGTGGATGATATCACCATCTGGTCCAGCACCCCAGAACAGCACTTTAACAGGCTCAGACAGGTGTTTGACAGGATTCAATGCTATGGGCTCATACTTAGTCGAGACAAACGCCAGTTCGGAATACACCAATTAAAGTTCTTGGGTGACTTAATCTCAAAAAAGGTGTTCGGCCAGACCCGGACAAAGTAAAGGCCATTGGGAATATGCCAAAACTGGAAGATAAGAAGACGATCATGCGCATGCTTGGAGTAGTTAATTTCACGGGGAAGTTCATCCCTAATCTCGCAAGCCGGACGCAGGCCCTGGGAAACCTCATCAAGAAGAACGTCACATTCAAGTGGACTTCTGTACATGAGCCAGAATGGCAGAATGTGAAGGAAGTCCTGACCCCTGCTCCACTATTGGCATTCTATGATCCCAAAAGAGAGATAAAGATCTCCACTGATGCCAGCAAGCAGGGCATCGCGGCAGTTCTCCTACAAAAGAACAACCACGAGAGGGGGCAACCAATTGCATACGAGTTGCGGTCCATGACTCCCACGGAGCAGAGATACGCACAGATTGAGAAAGAGTGCCTTGGCCTAATCATTGGCATTACAAAGTTCCACAACTACATATATGGCCTACCTAATTTTACTGTGGAGACGGACCACAGGCCGTTGGTGTACATCATCGGAAAGGATCTGAACGAGATATCCCCGCGGTTGCAACGCATGATGATAAAACTCAGGAGATATGACTTTGACCTGGTGTATATTCCTGGCAAGGAACTAGTTGTGGTGGATACGCTATCAATGGCAACTACTGATGCTGAAATATCAGAACCTGAGTTATTCCGAATAGTGGAATCGCAAGCTAGTTTAATTTCTGAGATACTACCAGTATCTGATCGCAAACTACCGACCATAAAAGCCGAAACTGAAAAGGACTTGACGCTCCAGAAGGTAAAACAATACCTCAGAGAAGGATGGCCTGCTGGATGCAAATCACCCTTTAACGTCAGAAGAGATGATCTGACTACAATTGATGGTGTCCAGCTAAAGGGAGACAGGATAGTGATACCTGCCTGTTTACGTCTAGGGCTTCTGCAGCAGATTCACAAGGGTCATCAAGGTATCGAGAAATGTTGTAGGCGAGCCAGACAATCCGTGCATTGGCCAGGAATAAACAGAGAGATCGATCAGTATGTTCAAGCATGTCCGACTTGTCAGATGCATTAACCTGCACAGAGCAAGGAAACCATGCAACAAATGGAAATTGGGCCCAATCCATGGAACAAGGATCTATTTCATTTCCAGGGTCATGACTATTTAATAGTCATAGACTATTTCCCCAAATTTCCAGAAAAGATTCGACTGCCAGATCAGTAATAAAGGCAGCAAAATCAATTTTTGCACGTCATGGTGTTCTGCTTCACGTTGTCTCTGACAATGGTCCATGTTCTCAAGTTGGGAGTAGACACAGTTTGCAGAGCAATACAATTTTAACCACAGAATTTACATAGCATTTACAGTGCAGAAGGAGGGCATTCGGCCCATCGAGTCTGCACCGGTACTTGGAAAGAGCACTCTACTTAAGCCCACACCTCCACCCTAACCCCGTAACCCAGTAACCCAACCTAACCATTTTGGACATTAAGGACAATTTAGAATCGCCAATCCACCTAACCTGCACATCTTTGGATGGTGGGAGGAAACCGGAGCACCCGAAGGAAATCCACGCACACACGGGGAGGATGTGCAGACTCCGCACAGACAGAGACCCAAGCCGGGAATTGAACCTGGGACCTTGGCGCTGTGAAGCAACAGTGCTAATCACTGTGCTAACGTGCCACCCCCATGTGACGTTTAGCCCGCATTATCCACAGTCCAATTGGAAAGCAGAGCAAGGAGTCGGGATAATTAAGAGATTGTTCCGAAAGTGAAGATGGTCAAGACATGTCATTAGCGTTAATGGCATACCATGCAACACCGTTATCGATGGGTCTCTCACCTGCACAAATGCTGATGGGGAGAAGACTACGAACCACTTTACCACAGATTATCAGTCCAAAAACTGAGAACAAGAAGATCAGTAAAAGAATCACTAAGGCAAAGAAGAAGCAACAAGAGGTATATAACAGACATACCAGACTTTTACCTGAGCTTCATGAAGGGGACTTTGTGAGGAATCAAGATCCAGAAGGTGGTTTGCCAAATCTTATCACAGTTCTAAAACAGGTAGCACCCGGATCCTACCTAGTGCGCACAGAAAGAGGAGCGCTTTTCAGAAGGAACAGACGAGCGTTACTTCATGCCAAGTACAAGGTTCCAGCTCAATGAGAAAAAGTTGTTCCATGAGACAACATATTTAAGGACATTGCCTTGCCAGATCCAAGTTTAGCACTAACACAGCTGGAGGATGGACTAGAGCAATCTAACACCTTGAATATTCCACTGAGATGTTCTACCAGAAGAAGACGACCTCCAGAGAGACTGAACTTGTGATTGTAATTTAACCATTCTCATCGAAGTGATGTAACTAATAATGCAAACAGATACTGTATTGTATGATAATAAGATAGTGATAGTCACTAGTCTTTTAGATAGCAATACTATTAGGTTAGTTTTAAAAGAAAATATCACACTGTAATATTTCCTTTCACAAAGGAAGGGCGATGTGGTATTATCATAACTATCAGCATTACAAGGGTTAATGCAGTACCATGAATAGCCACTAGAGGGAGCTGCAGATACTACTGTATAAAGCAATAGTGCTAGGCCTTAGGGGAGGAGTAAGCAGGAGACAGCTAGAGTAAGGTCATCAGAGCATTAGTGTGAGAAGATTAAATTATAGTTTATACTAGTTAGTGAGATTAGCAGTAGGTGAGTATAGTTAGATGTTATTGATCAATTCTGTATTCTAAATGGACTAAGTGTCAAACTTAGTAGTGTAAATAAAATCATAGCAACACAAAGGAACACCACAATGTCCCAGGCCCTAGGTCTCTGTGGATGTTGGAATCAGACTCAGTCCCAACCTCCTACTCCTCCCTCTGTTGCAGGTTGTAGATGTTGAAAGCAGGTGTAGTGATCTGTTTATCTGAATGTATGTAAAGGGGTTGATATCCATAAGAAAGAGCTAGATAACCGCTAGATGGCAGCACTAGATATGGGTAAATAAGGTAAACTCAGAGAGAGTTCCCTCTTCGTATCAGGAGTAACTAGTGAACAGAGTTAGAGAGAGGTAGCTTAGTGTGCAGGTGTAGTTAATATTTATATCTACATTTAATCTTATTAGTCTAATCTACAGTTATTGTTATTGAAGAGTGAACAAACCCATAGTTAAATTATTGTTACTCAATAAACAGTATTTGCGTTATTTGAAGACGTCGAGTGTTACTGAACCTCAAGCATACAACCATTCTAGCAGAAAGCAAGTGAGTAACAAGATATTGCAAAACGTAATATAACTGCAGGCAACCACAAATCCAGTCCCAGAGCCTAACCTGCAGTCCTGGCTTCCCTCTCCAGCTCTTTGCAGTGTTCTCCCAATCTGTAGAAGTGCCCAGGTCAGAACAAGGTGTACTCCACCAGCATTGATCTGACTGAAGGCGATGACAGACTCCTCCTACCCAAAGGACAGGTGCCGGATTCTCTGTTCCTGAGACTAAGTGTTGACGCCGGGGCAGGATTCGTGGACATCTATGACAGAAAAACAGGTGCCGCACCTGGACCAATTAACTGGCCACATGAAATGCGATGAACTCCAATGAAATCAGTATCTGATTCATTGGATTCAGAATAGACGCTGTTGCTAACTTTTGGTTGGTCCAATTGGCTCTGTTTTATAACCTTTGCTCTCGAGTCGCCAGGTATCTTTATGATACCGCCACGAGGTTCAAGTTCAAGTAATGATCAATAACTCAACACATAAGTTAGTAAGATTCAAATCAAAGCACATTTATTATACACAGTAATCGCTACTCATGCATAAATTCTACTTCTAAGCTACTTCTACAACTAACAGGCCTATACTTAGCTTCGGACTGGCCCACCAGATCAGGGGAACAAATGACCTTTCGATCGGATTCTGAAACTGCGGGATTCAAAGCCGGTACGGATTGATAGCTCGGAGCGCCTATCTTGTAGCGAGCGTCGACTTGAGACTTCCTTCAGTGATGCGGCAGCTTGGACAGTTCACTCTCAAGGGTTGGTTCGTGTTGCTGAGTGACCCTGTCAAGAAGAACGATTTGAACTTGGGGGCTTAACTTTATAGTCCCCAGGGGCTTCCCGCCTTTCGGGGCGGACCCTGTACCTGGTTCCAGGTGATTGGACTTTGTTCCAATAGCTTGGTTCGATTTCTCCCATACTGGAGCGGTTCCCTGATCGATGGGCGGTCTTGAGGTGTCCGTTAACCTCTTTTGTGTTGGCTCCTGCTGGCGCCGGGGAGTCTGGCTTAGTTTTGTTTGTCCCAAATGTTTCGATTGTTCCCGGGGATCGCTCATCAGTATGTAGATGGCCGCTACATTATTATGCAGATGGCTGCCTGTATCAATGCTGTCTGGGCTTTTGCAGAGTTTAATACACAGTAACTTGCACCTGCTGGTTTCTGCCTGTGTTGGCTGAATTTCCCTGCAACCTCTGCTGTTCTCCATTTTACATCGGGAGTTGGCCAACCCAGGTGGCTACAACACTCGGGAGGCTGACAAGCTGCAGCCGCATATGCACACTGCACTCCCCACACACAGCATCCCAGCCAACAAGATGGCAGCAAGGCAAGCGGCACCAGGTTTTACAGATGCCGAACTGGAGACCCTGCTGGACATTGTGGAGGCGATGTGGGTGGGAAGGAGGGTGCCAGCCTCCAACATTCGTTGGACCTGGACGCAGGTGGCAGAGGTCGTCAGTGCCGTGGGTAACTCAACGAGGACCGGCCAACTGTGCCAAAAGAAACTACACAACCTCCTCAGGGCGGCCAGGGTGCTAGGCAGCACTGTGCCTCGAGCACCAAACCCGGCCCAGACGCCCCTAACTCCACCCGCCTCCCTCCCCCCACCAGGAGAGCGGACGAACACCCCACCCTGCACCACATGCTGACACCCTTACCGGGTGCCCTGGCCACTAAAGCCGCTAGCTAACCTGGGCTGGTCGCGTCAAACTGTCTACCACTGCATTTTCTGCTGCCCCCACCACTCCCCCCAGAAAGCCTAATACTACAGAGGGAGAAGACTGGAGGGTGACCGCCGGACCTGCGACCCCTCACCGCAGCAGAACAGCGGGCACTGGACGCGGTCGGAAGGCCCAAAGAAAGGGAAGTCACCAGGGCAGAGGTCTGCATTGGGCAAGGAAGTGAGACCCTGCTGTATTGCGGTTCCCCAAGGCATGTGTGTCACCACCCCCACCACCATCCCCACCACCACCCCACACTGCTGCTCTACCGCCACCACCCCCACACATTTCTCCAGCACCGCCCCACACACCCCGTCCCCCCACACATCCCCACCACCTCCAATCCCCCCCCCCCCCCCCGCGGCCCGCGATGCCCGGAGGCAGGCCCTTCTGCTGCCCCCAGCATCCGACCACAACCACAGCCCCAGGTGTTGAGCAGTAACTACGATGATACTGACAGAGTGGGGAGCTATTGACCTGCCTTCCGAGATACGCTGGAGCTCGTGTCCGGGGAAGACACCTCCATCATCCCAGAGATACACACCTCGGTTGGGCACTTTTGTGAAGAGGCTCCTGGGGCATTATCTGGTGCACATCACACACATGCTCCAGTACAGCAGCTGTCAGTTGGAACCCATGAGGGGGTGAACGGTCGTAGGGCAGGCCGATCCCAGGGACTAGCTTTCATCAAGACAGGTTTCTGGCTTCTGGAACTGATGAACCCTTCGATTGTGGCGATGCAGTCGCAGAGCCCGGGACTGCATGAGGGGCTGTCGGTGAGCATCCAGCATCTGCAGGTGAAGTTGGAGGAGTCTAACCGCGTTCAGGAGCAGGAGGTGGTGCCGGCCATGCGTGCCACCCAGGCCAACACCGCATGGGTGGCGTCCACGGTGGAGGCCTTGTGGTGAATATTTCAGACATGGTTTAACATATCCGAGGCCTGGGACATTCTGTGTAGGCAGTAGCGGAGGCCCAGGACAGGATTGGCCTCTCACAGGCACCATGTACGGGGTACATACTCGCGTGATTCAGAAAACGTTGTCTACTTCATACGCTGCAGGAAAGGACGTCCCGAAGCGTGGTACATTGGCGAGACCATGCAGACGCTGCGACAACGGTTAAACGGACATCGCGCGACAATCGCCAGGCAGGAATGTTCCCTTCCAGTCGGGGAACACTTCAGCAGTCAAGGGCCTTCAGCCTCTGATCTTCGGGTCAGCGTTATCCAAGGCGGCCTTCAGGACGCGCGACAACGCAGAATGGCCGAGCAGAAACCTATCGCCAAGTTCCACACACATGAGCACAGCCTCAACCGGGACCTTGGATTCATCTGGCCTGGGCTTGCAAAATCCTACCAACTGTCCTGGCTTGAAACAATTCACACCTCTTTAACCTGTGATTATCCCTCTCTCCAGTTGCCCCATCTGGACCTGTAAAGACTTAATTACCTGCAAAGACTCACATTCAAAGTATCGTCTTGCATCTTTGACTTTGTCTGTATATATGTTTCTGGAACCCACCTCTTCATTCACCTGAGGAAGGAGCTGCGCTCAGAAAGCTAGTGATTTGAAACAAACCTGTTGGACTTTAACCTATTGTTCTGAGGAGTGTACCACAGTTGACAGAGTCATCTGTAAGTCCAATCACACCAGTGGAATTTCATCATTTCCCTTGTCCAAAGCGTCACGTTTCTGTCTCACCATCAATGTGACACAACATGTGCAGCTGCCTTGTGTCACAACTGGAAAACATTTGGAATATTGGATTCTAGGTTTTGGACAATTTAAGGGTTAAAGGTGTGGGGTCAGAGTGTGATTGACTGTAGTGGTCATGTTTTTTTTAAAGAATTCAGTTTTGCAGCGCCGGTGTGCCTTTAGCAGCCAGAAGGTGAAATTGACGAAGGAATATATTTTTCAGCCTGAGCTGTGGTTTGACTGAAAATGTGCCTGGGGAGTTCATGTGCTTTGCAGCCTGCAGAGATAATGGGTTGGATTCTCTGATTCAGAGACTAAGTGCTGATGCCGGCATAGGAACAGTGGTGTTTTACGACCGATAAAATGGCGCAAAATGGCCACCGATCTCCTGTCTGGAGGGGGGCAGCGGCTGCACTGTGCTACATGGTGCCGGCCGCAAGCAGACCCGGCCTGCCAAATAATGACTCCCTTTGGTCAGGCTCGCCACCCCTGGACCAAACCCCACCAGTGCGCCAAGCCCCCGCCAAAAACCCCCTGCCCGCGGATTGGCTCCGCCTCCAACTGGACTTAGTCCGCAGCCACCACACTGAGTTCCTGAAAATAAATACCAGTCGCGACCAAAGCCACCGGGAACTCGGCCAATCGGGGGTGAAGCATCAGGGGGAGGGCCTCAGGTAATGTCCTGAGGCTGTCCCGATGGCTTGCGACGTACTCCTAGAGTACGGCGCTTTGGCAGGGCGGAGCATCACAAAAGCGCCGCCGCCCCCGATTTTGGCACCAACATGGATTCTCCGGCTGATCGCAGAACTCAATTTCGG
The DNA here is from genome assembly GCF_047496885.1 of Scyliorhinus torazame. Taxonomy (NCBI): domain Eukaryota; kingdom Metazoa; phylum Chordata; class Chondrichthyes; order Carcharhiniformes; family Scyliorhinidae; genus Scyliorhinus; species Scyliorhinus torazame. Next base: position 102,449,872 of record NC_092708.1, read on the forward strand.
CATCGGAGACCAGAGAATCCCGTCCCATTTGTTTTTTCAGCTTGGGTAAAAGAGGTCGTTGCTGGGTGGAGTCAAGGTAAGCAGAGAGACATTTTGAATATCTTTAAAGGGACAGTTTTTGGAGAAAGCTTTGGAAAGAGGAGTTAGATTCTGATCTGTCTGAAGCTGAGTCCACAATTCTCCCACAGTAAGATAGATTAAGAGCTGTATGTTTCTCTTTTTGTTGTCTGATGGGAAATTGAGTAGCAGTATTTAAGGAGTAACTGTAAGCTGTTCCTTTCAAGTGTGACATTGAAAAGTTTAATGTTGTACTCATAATAAAGTCTTGTTTTTAAAATGACCAAGCCCTATTTTTTTCATGCAATCACTCCTGGAGCAAATCAATCTTCCTGCAGTCTCACAAATAAATTAAAATGCTGGGGTCCAGCACCCGAGCCACTGTTGGGGTCTGGTCTAGGATCGGAATACTTGTTTCTGATGGATCTCCTTGAGGAGCCTTGCCTGATTGAAGGTGTGCAGCCACTCGCTCACTGATGATCGTACAACTGTGCATCATGTAGGGTGCTGTTGACAGTGCACGTTGCTCTAATTGCACACCGATGTGGGATTTAAATTCATCGTGCAGGAATTATTCCGGCGAGTAGGCATCATAATGAGATACTAATGTATGCTAATAACATTCGCAATGTTCAACAGCAGAAAATGTGGCCAGACATAAACAGGTGAAGAGCACATTCACTTCTTCACTTTACGTCGTTGTAAATCCTGTTTTGAGCCTTCTCTCGAGATTTCACTCTCACGCCCGTTATGACACCCGCCCGATCGGGAACAGAAAGCCCCAGCCTCAGTGTGGTAGTAGATAGGTATGCAGTAAGTGCTTCAGTGCATCAACATGATTATTTAGAAACCAGCAGAGGGAGCTGTTGTACTTGTACTGAAATCTTCCCTCGTTATGACTGATCCACACCACTTGCAGTTTTTAGGATACGACATTTCAGGGTTAATGTACACTTTTACTTTTACTGTCTTACCGTAACAAAATGAAAAATTTCACTTTTAGTTAAAATCTAAAATTCACTCGGCTGTTAACTTACAGAATCATAGAACGATACAATGCAAAAAGAGCCGGTGCGGATCAAATGAACATTTCTTATGGGCTCCATTTGACTCAATTGCCCCTTTCTCCTTCATTTTGCCCCCTGACACTGCATTTTCTCCAACATTTTTACACAGTCAGTTGTTATGATGTGGAACGTGTTGCCTGAAAAGGTGGTGGAAGCAGACTCAGAAGTAACTTCAAAAAGAGAATTGGATAAATACTTGAATGGAAATTAGTTACAGCGCTGTGAAGAAAGAACTGCGAAGCGGAACCGATTGGCCAGCTCAACAAAATCACAGGCACAGGCAAAATGGCTTCCAAGGCGAGACGATCTGCGAATCGGCCATCTCTGGAACTGGCTTCTCCTGGGAATGGCACTGATGTCATTCGCCTGTACATCAGATTGAGGTTTTTGTCACCACATAGTGTTTCAAATATCAACTTAGGTACAGAATTGGGGGCTGGTTCAGCTCAGTTGGCTGGAGAGTTGGTTTGTGATGCAGAGCAAGGTCAGTGGCACTGGTTCAATGCCCATACCGGCTGAAGTTATTCATACAGGACCCGCCTTCCCAATCTGCCCTTTACCTGAGGTGTGGTGATCCTCAGGTTAAATCGCCACCAGTCAGCTCTCCTCCTCAAAGGGGAAAGTGTTCTATGGTAATCCGGGACTGTGGCAACTTTACTTTTAGATCCTGAATTACATGCAATTTACAATATGGAAACAGGCCATTCAGTCCAACCAGTACATGTTGATATTTTCCTTCTACTTGAGGAATTAGTACGAATAACATTTCCCCACGTGGCTCCATTTTCCTTCAGTCCTTTTTCCTTCCTCAACCCATCCAACCTTAAATATTGACATTGTTTATTCCTCAACCACTAATTCTGGAATTGAGTTCCACATCTTCACAACTCTGCCTGTGAAGAGGTTTATCCTTCTTTTCCTTTAAAATTTCTTACATTTAATCTTGTATCTGTGGCCCCACATCTTGACCCCACTTAACTGCTGGAAACAAACTGCTTCTGTCCAGCCTGTTCCATCAATTCATAATGTTAAATGCATCTTTCATGATGCCCCATAATCTGTGATGTTCCATTTAAAATAGTTTCCATATTTCTCAGTCCTTGTATTTCCCAATACCAGGCAACATCCTAGTGAATCTGCATTGCCTTCTTTCTAAAGTCTCAATATCCTCTTATACTGTGGAGCCCAATACTTCAGAGTACTCCAACTGAGGTCATATTAACGTTTTATATAGGCTCATTACCTCTTGGCTTTTATATTTCATACCTCCTGAGATAAAATCTAGAATTCCATTAACTTTTTTTTACAACCTTATCAATCTCAGGGGCTGCCTTTAATATCTTGTGACCCTTAACTGCTACCCTGCTTTTTTTTCCCTTCGAACAAATTTTCAATCCAGTTTACTATCCTCCCCCTAACTCGATACCCCTTACACTAATCCAGTGATATTCCATGTGATACCTTTCAAATGGCTTTTGATAGTCCATACACACAACATCTGCTGCATTTCCAACATCTACCGAGTATGTCATCTCCTCAAAATATATCTTTCCTTTAAATGCTTATTAAATATTTTCTTTGATCAACATCTATGAATTGATAATTCTTTCCTGTCAGGAGTCCCACCTTACTGTACTAATTCTCTTTTTCTTGATAATATTTTAATATTTTTCTTTTGTTTTTTTAAATTGGTATAACCCTCTTCAATTTTACTTGGTTTTTAACCTCTTCATTTATCCTTGGTATTCTAAATCAACTAGTAATTTGTTTTCATAGAATATACTCACTTCGCACATTGGAATTTTTATTTAATGAACATCTCACAATTGATCTGCAGTCCTGGGTCCCAATTTATCCTTCCTCCTCACTTCAGCTACCTCACTCCTGAACATCCGGTGAAACTTGCCCAATAACTGGGGAAGTAAGAATATCCCTTGTGGATTGGGTTTGGAATTATCACGCTCACTGACGGACAAATGCTCCCACCTCTGAGATAATGAGACTGACATGAACAACTGGTACTACGGTGTATGTTTATTCTGACATTCTCATCATTCAGGCTTGTATATGGAGCATGTTAACTGTTCTAAAAGTACTGATTTAAAATATTCCTCAAAGCAAGATGTTTCACTGGTGGAAAACTTGAGTTTCTCACTCGCTATTTATTTGTGGTAAATAGGCTCAAAGCAGAATCAGTCGTTGGGCTAGATTTAATGCAGGCCATGGTGGAGGAAAACCTGGAGACCAGGTCCACCGAATCACAGGAGAGGCCCGGGATTAGTCTACCAGTGGCGGAAAAACATCCCCCGATTAAGTCAGAGGGCACAAGGGGCTGATACAGAATTCTCGGCCACCGGCAGTGGAATGTCAATTAGGCTTATTAATTAGTCATCTCTGAATCCACGTAATTTTAAAAATACTTTTATAGGTGTTTGTTGTCCATCCCTAATTGCCCTTGAACTGAGTGACTTGGTTGGTCATTTAGAGGTAGGTTAAGAGTCAACCACATTACTGTGAGTGTGGAGTCACATATAAGGATGGCAGATTTCCTCTCCCAAAGGACATTAGTGAACCAAATGGGTTTTTACAACAATCAGTGCTAACTAACACTGACTATCTTTATATTCCTGATTTTTTTCATTGAATTTAAATTCCACCAGCTGCCATGGTGGGATTTGAACCTGTGTCCCTAGAGCATTAGCCTGGGCCACTAGATTTAATGCCCAGTGACATTACCACTATACCATCATCTCTTCAAATTTAGTAGTGGCTCAGTGATTAAGTGGACATTGCACAGCTTTCCTATCCCTTTGGAAGGCTTGTCATGTTTTCCAGCTTTCCCCCAGGGTGAAGGGAGGCCTCGCTCTCAGGCATTACGTGCCCAACTCAGGAACCTGGTATTGGGCAGCAAGATGGCCATTGAAAGCCACCCCCTCCCCACCCTTGTTGCCCAGCCCCCTGCCTCCTTCTTTTGTGATCCCCAGCCTGCAATCTCCATCCTGCCATCACTCATCTTTAGTCTGAAATCCAATGATGACCCTGGGCCTCCAATGGATCCATTACTGCCATCTACCACCACTCCCACTGGTGTGGCAGTATGAGGAGCTGGTGGCCTGTGATTGGATGGCATCATTCGGCAAAATGTTGGGGAGGCTCAGCAGTGACCACTGAAGTGTCTGAAAGGCACTTGATTCCATCAGGCATCACTCACAATGGAGGTTCCCTACCACTGCTATGACCTAGCATTGGGCCCCCCCACCACAAGCATCAGCATAGGGAGCTTGACCCCAGCATAAATCATAATGTGAACCTCACCGCCAATGGGGTTCCCCAGAGGGCCCGCCCTGTGCAATGGGGCAGTGCCAGAGGACAGTAACAGGCACTGCCCGGGCTTGTCCCTCTCTCCCCGGGGGCTATACTTACCTTTGCGCCCCCGGGGGAGGCGAGGGGGGGAGGATAGAACATAGAACAGTACAGTACAGGCCCTTCAGCCCATGATGTTGTGCCAACCATTTATCCTAATCTAAGATCAACCTAACTGTCATAATATACACCAGTATATCATGGTGCAGACACACACTGATGGACACACAGTGGGACCAATCAACATACACAACACCGCAGCCAATCACCAGTGAGAGCACACGCACTATAAGACAGGGGGCATCAGAGTTCCCGCTCATTCGAGTAGCAGCTAGCTAGGAGCACAGAGCTCACAGCCTGTAACACAGACATTCACCATGTGCTGAGTGCATCGACTGGTTAGGACAAGGCAAAGGTCTTTAGTTAAAGCTAGAATCTTATTAACCCACAGTCTGAGTATGTTTAAACAGTTAATGGTTTAATAAAATAGTGTTGCACTATTTCAAGTGTTGGTGACCTGTATGTGATCCAGAACACCCAACACATCATGATACCAGGAGTGGTGGGATACTAGCACTTCTTAGACCTAGCTGCAAGTGATCTGCCTTCCGCCAGCATTCCGTCATCCTGCAACATAGACAAAAATTTCAACTGATGCAGGCGAATCTGGCATTGGGGCAGTGCTCCTGCAACGCGATGAGGCCTCATCATGGGCCCCGTTGCATATGCGTCACGTGCCATGACCCCCATGGAACAGCGCTACGCGCAGATAGAAAAGGAGTGCCTGGGCCTGTTGACCGGTGTCGTCAAGTTTCATGATTATGTGTACGGCCTTCCCCAATTCACCGTCGAGACCGACCATCACCCTCTGGTCAATATATTACAGAAAGACTTGAACAATATGATGCCTCGCCTCCAGCGCATTCTGCTCAAGCTCCGGCGATACGACTTCCAGCTGGTATACACCCCAGGCAAAGACCTCATCATTGCTGACGCTCTCTCCAGGGCAGTCAACACTCGTTGTGACCCAGCGGGATTCGTCTGCCAAGCTGACGCCCATGTGGCCTTTGTGGCCTCCAATTTACCTGCCACAGATGAACGCCTCGTCCAAATTCGCCGCGAGACAGCGGATGACCCCCTGCTACAGCGTGTCATGCGCCACCTGACAGACAGGTGGCTCAAGGGCCAATGCCCGCAGTTCTACAACATCAGAGACGATCTGGCGGTAGTCGATGGTGTTCTCCTGAAACTGGACCGCATTGTTATCCCGCACAGCATGCGCCAGCTCGTCTTGGAACAGCTACACGCGGGCCATCTTGCCGTGGAGAAGTGCCGCCGACGGGCCCGAGAGGCAGTGCACTGGCCCGGCATCAATGATGACATCGCCAACACAGTGCTCAACTGCCCCACTTGTCTGCGTTTCCAGCCGGCCCAACCACGTGAGACCCTACAGCCCCATGAGTTGGTCACGTCCTCTTGGTCCAAGGTCGGCATCGACCTCTTCCACGCGCTGGGCAGGGACTATGTTCTGATTGTAGACTATTTTTCTAACTACCCAGAGGTGGTACGTTTACACAACATCACATCGTCTGCAGTCATCCGTGCCTGTAAGGACACCTTTGCTCGACACGGCATCCCACTCACAGTGATGTCGGACAATGGCCCCTGCTTCGCAAGCCAGGAATGGTCCAATTTTGCCAGGAGGTACAACTTTGTGCATGTGACATCCAGTCCCCAGTACCCCCAATCCAACGGCAAAGCGGAGAAGGGCGTCCACATAGTAAAACGGCTCCTTTGCAAGCCTGCCAATGCTGGGTCCGATTTCTACCTCGCCCTGTTGGCCTATCGCTCGGCCCCACTGTCCACTGGCCTGTCGCCAGCCCAGCTGCTCATGGGTCGCACCCTGAGGACGACGGTGCCGTCCATTCATGTCCCAGACCTCGACCACGTTCCAGTCCTTCAACGAATGCAACTGCCCTGTGCACAGCACAAGGCGGCTCATGACTCCCGTGCAGCTGACCTACCTGCTCTGGCTCCAGATAACAACGTCCGCATCCATCTTCCGGATGGTGGCTGGTCTGCAACCGCTGTGGTTCTTCGGCAGGTGGCTCCCCGCTCGTTCCTGGTTCGTCTGCAGGGCGGCTGCATTCTGCGCCGCAATCGATGTGCCCTTCGTCTCGTTCCGCGCTCATTACATGATCCTCCACCATTGCCACGTCCTCCTGTTGCTCCTGACCTGGACTATGCAGAGATTCCGGTCACTCCGGGGATGTCATAATATACACCAGTATATCATGGTGCAGACACAGACACACACTGATGGACACACAGTGGGACCAATCAACATACACAACACCACAGCCAATCACCAGTGAGAGCACATGCACTATAAAAACAGGGGGCATCAGAGTTCCCACTCATTCGAGTAGCAGCTAGCTAGGAGGACAGAGCTCACAGCCTGCAACACAGACATTCACCATGTGCTGAGTGCATCGACTGGTTAGGACAAGGCAAAGGTCTTTAGTTAAAGCTAGTATCGTATTAACCCATAGTCTGAGTATGTTTAAACAGTTAATGGTTGAATAAAATAGTGTTGCACTATTTCAAGTGTTGGTGACCAGAACACCCAACACATCACTCAACTACACCCCTTCAATTTACTGCTGTCCATGTGCCTGTCTAAGAGTCGCTTAAATGTCCCTAATGACTCTGACTCCATCACCTCTGCTGGCAGTGCATTCCACACACCCACCACTCTCTGTGTAAAGAACCTACCTCTGACATCTCCCCTTTGACTGATTCCCATTTTCCCAAATTTGTTGTGAACCTTGCAGACGTGACGTTACCTCAGCAATTTGAACATTCAGTGAGGAGGGAATCATGTGGCGGTGGGGGGGCTTGATACTGAGATTAAAATGTATGTAAATCTACTAAATGAGGTACTCGCCCTTTGTGGGCGTGAACCTTGTTCCGTCACTGGCGAGGGGTGTGAAAGCGAGATCTTGATGGCGGACGTGGGTGCAAAATCGCCCCCAATATTGCATTAGGCTTTGTTTTTGTTCAGAAACTTACAGTTAATTTACCAAAGAGCAGCCATTTTACAAAGGCTCTGAATGCTGTATAATCTCTGGGAATCATGCACTATTTAATCCACAGTTGTGCCCAACAGTATCAATATTCCTGCATTCAGATTAACAACATGTGTAAATAAGGGTAAATACTACGATATGTAGAGATTGATATATTCTGAAAAGGTGACCTGATTTTACATTTTTGTTCACCAAGCAGGCAGTGTGATGCACAGAAAAATCATTCTTATGATTAAGATACCATAGGCAAGACATAACTGCCAAGTGACTTGATTAAAACCTATAATTTACACGGCCAGTCATAAAGCTCAGGAAGATAGGCTTTGAAAATGAGTGTATGCTGTTAAGTAAAATGCACCAATGTAGCTGCTTGCTCTGTGGTCTCATCAATCTACTAAACATTTGGTTTTATTAGCGACATATAAATATTTACTATCAATGTTGCCTGTAAATTCTAAAATGTAATATTTCCTTTAAGTCAGCTTTTGCTGAGGGTGAGAAGATGCAGACTGGAAGATCCATGCATTCTCTTCTGCAAAGGCTTTACTTCATCCAGGCATCAGCTCACTGTGAGCCAATTAAAATGCTATTAAGAAGGAACCGTGGTGAAACATCATGTAGTCGATCTAGGTCTACAGTCGTTAGGAATGTTGTGTATTTAAAAGATTTTCATCTGACTCGTTGACTCTCAGGCCATTTACATCTTAGTGTAGCACAGCACAAAGGCAGCCATTTAGCCCACCAAGTCCGTGTCCTAATGGCACAAAATCTGCTTGGAGATTGCGGCAATGAATTAACTGATTTCTAAAAGCTATTCGATATCATTCACTGAAACCCGGAATTATGTCAAATTGACCAATATCAAGGGAGAGAAAACAAATCGCAAAAAGGAAGAGAATGAAAAGCAATTATAGTTATTTGAATGACAAATTGCATATTGTCCTATTAGATTTTCAACAGGCCTTCCCCATTTAAAGCTTGCCACAGGAATATCAGATACACTTGGACAATGCCAGCTGATATCTGGCGAAATTGTTCATTGTTAAGGCTGTGCTTATGCTGCTGTAGGGTAATTCGGTACCATGAGCCCTTTCCCCCCATCCCCAGGCAGGTCATTGGCACAATCACCTAAAGCTTTCCAGCTGACTGCGTTTCCATGTATAAGTGATGTTGACACAGTTTCAGCCAAAGGTTGAACATGCCTTTCCTCAAACTTTCATGCCAGCACATATCACAACACATAGTGCCTAATGGTCTTATAATGCATGAAGGACATACAACAGAGTATAATGGCCCTGCAATGCAAGGAGGGCATGTGCTTACATAATGTATTCATTTTAGCCAATAATGTCTCCATTGCCTAAAGCATAAACCCTTGAATCAAAGGTCCAGATAATCAACTACAAAACAGAAAATGCTGTGGAAATGCACAACAAGTAAGTCAGCATCTCTAAAGATTAGAGATGACAGATTATGGCATTCCTGGTGCATTACGTTATCGCATTCACAAGAATGTAAGACCAAAATATTTTAGCAGCATTGAAAGAAACAAAGGGAAAATAGGACGAACAGAGAGGCGAAACCAACAACCCCAGGGAAAGGATTGGTTGAATGGCCTGCAAATTGCTGAATAGTTTATCTCTACCGATATTATCAACTCCTTTAATGATCTTAAACACTTCAATTGGATTATATGTACCATAGTCAAGAGAACACAAACTTAGTCAATGCTCAAAATTTAACTCAGTTAGTTCAGGTAGCATTCTGGTGAATCTCTGCTACACAAATATATCTTTCCTTAGGTGCTGTGCTCTGCGCAGAACATTCATGCTGTGAACATGAGTATGTTTCAATTGCATGCAATTTGAATTAAATATCTCAGAAATCATGACCCTTGCATACATTCTTCAGCAACATCTTTTTTGAAATGACTGGCATTATATTTAGTTTTCTTTGAAGATTTTGAATTCATATTTAGTGGCATTCTTTGCAAAAACGTACTACGTAGGTGGGCAGAATTTCAAATGAATGTACATATTGGCCATAAACTGTGTTTAAAAAACCACATAAGATTTAGTTTATTAGTTATATGAAAAAATATCATTCATTTTTAAATTTTTAATTTTTAAATAGTCATAATTTTATGAAATCCAAAGACAGTATCAAAGAAAGCAAAGTCTATGCCTTTGGGTATTTTTTCATTGCAACAAGAAAGTGATTAATTTCAGATATTAGTGCTTAACATGTTGGCCTTACAGAATTAACAGCCTTTGTCTGCTAGCTTAGTAGGTCCAGGAATAGAACACTTGATTCTCAAATACAAGGATTTTCAGCTCGAATCCCAGAATGAACTGCTGTTCAAATTCATTAGGTGAGGTTTCTTAAGTTCCTGGTGAGGAGTTCGGAGCCTGGGGAAGAATGCAGGTGTGGGACAGTGACTCATGTCATAAAGGTTTTGAGTTGGCTGAGTGTACCCCAGATTGAAGAAGAAGGCACATTGATTAGCAGGTAACAATAGGGAAGGAAGTATAAAAGAAGACACGGGAGCAAGTTAGAACCAATTAAGGTAATTGTAGAATGTGGAATTACCTTTCAATTTTTTGTAACTTTGTCAGCATCTTGTCAGTATTTCCACTTTAAAATTTTCTGTATGGAATTGGAAGAATTTATAAGGGTTTTATTCCAGTAGAGTAACAGAAAAAAACTTCACAATTGATCGGTATTTTAAAGAAATGTACATTGAGCAGTGTAAATGACAGTCGGTGTAAATTGACCCGTGTATTATAGGCATGAATTAAACATTCTTTCACTCCAGATGTAGTTTCCTTTAATTGCCCTCAAATAACACTGGAGTGTAGTCAGAGCAGGAAGCTGCCAGATATATAATAATAATCACTTATTGTCACAAGTAAGCTTCAATGAAGTTACTGTGAAAAGCCCCTAGCCGCCACATTCCGGCACCTATTCGGGGAGCCAGTACAGGAATTGAACTCGCGCTGCTGCCTTGTTCTGCATTACAAGCTAGTTATTTAGCCCAGTGTGCTAAACCAGCCTTTAATCCTGAAACCTGAGGTGGAAATGCATGAGTCTGTACAATGGATTTGCTCAAGGGAATGTGGGGCTGATTACCCTCTCTGAGATTTAACTCTCAAGTGATTAGCACTGTGGCTTCACAGCCCCAGGGTCCCAGGTTTGATTCCCACTGGGTCACTGTCTGTGCGGAGTCTGCACGTTCTCCCCGTGTGTGCGTGGGTTTCCTCTGGGTGCTCCGGTTTCCTCCCACAGTCCAAAGACATGCAGTTTAGGTGATTGGCAATGATAAATTGCCCTTAGTGACCAAAAGAGATTAGGAGGTGTTATTGGGTTACGGGGATAGGGTGGAAGAGGGCTTAAGTGGGTCGGTGCAGACCCGATGGGCCAAATGGCCTCCTTCTGCACTGTATGTTCTATGTTCTATGTTCTATCACATGGTACCATTCATGGAATTACTTTCAGGAAACTCACTCACAGCAGTTCTAGTGTTGCATTTCCTGTATCCCTGACCTCGATCTGGACATTGCAATTGTTATGGGTTAGGGTTTAGAGAACCCCAAAGTGTATCATGGAGTTCACCTGACCCACAACTTTTAATAGATTGTGGTATGGGGAGCACACGGCCCACTCTACAGGTGTGGTACAGCAGAAAAAGACAGGTATTTCTTTCAAACAAAACAATGTTTATTCTATGAACGCAAGTTAACCTTTTTTAAAACAAACAGTGAACATCTAAGCAACCATTAATTCAAATACAACCCCAAAGACTACAACACTAAGTAACCATGTAAGCTGTCCTTTTAACATCCAAAAGACTTAACAAACCTTCAAACAGGAGCACATTAGGTTTACATTCAATACTGAGACCTTTTACAATTCTGGGTTCACCAAATGATCCATAGATAGTCTTTGGATGGCAGAGATCAACCACACAGCTCTTTGTTTAAACTTCAGATGCAGCTCAGTGAAAAACACATACACACCCAAGCTTTTCTCAAACTGAAACTAAAAAGCAGAAGTAGAGCTCAGTTCCACTCACACTCTGACATCATTCCAGTAACATGAGCAGCTCCATTTCTGAAAGGTACTCTCACAAAACACAATTGACAGCTGTAGAGCTGTCACTGAGCTAGTTTTGAAATGTGGAACAGAACGCAAAACGTGACTTCCATAAATTTGATAGGACCTCAGAGAAGAAGAAGCAGCAATTGTAGGCCTTGGGGAGATCCATAATCCCTGGGGCAGCTAAAACCATTTTAAAAAAGTTAATAATTAATTTGAATAAAAATAAACAAAATACTGTCAATGCAGGCATCTGAAACGAGAACAGAGCATGCCAGAAAAGCTCAACAGGCCTGGCAGCAGCTATTAGGGGAGAAAGCAGAGTTAACATTTTGAGTCCTTTGGCTCTTCATCACAACTGAAGGCAGGGATTGGATTGGATTGGATTTGTTTATTGTCACGTGTACCGAGGTACAGTGAAAAGAATTTTTCTGTGAGCAGCTCAACAGATCATTAAGTACATGGGAAGAAAAGGGAATAAAAGAAAATACAGAATAGAGCAACACAACATATACAATGTAACTACATAAGCACTGACATCGGATGAAGCATACAGGGTGTAGTGTTAATGAGGTCAGTCCATAAGAGGATCAATTAGGAGTCTGGTGACTGTGGGGAAGAAGCTGTTTTTGAGTCTGTTTGTGCGTGTTCTCAGACTTCTGTATCTCCTGCCCGATGGAAGAAGTTGGAAGAGTAAGTAAGCTGGGTGGGAGGGATCTTTGATTATGCTGCCCGCTTTCCCCAGGCAGCGGGAGGTGTAGATAGAGTCAATGGATGGGAGGCAGGTTCGTGTGATGGACTGGGCGGTGTTCACGACTCTCTGAAGTTTCTTGCGGTCCTGGGCCGAGCAGTTGCCATACCAGGCTGTGATGCAGCCCGATAGGATGCTTTCTATGGTGTATCTGTAAAATTGGTAAGAGTTAATGTGGACATGCCGATTTCCTTAGTTTCCTGTGGAAGTATAGGCGCTGTTGTGCTTTCTTGGTGGTAGCGTCGACGTGGGTGGACCAGGACAGATTTTTGGAGATGTGCACCCCTAGGAATTTGAAATTGCTAACCATCTCCACCTCAGCCCCGTTGATGCTGACAGGGGTGTGTACAGTACTTTGCTTCCTGAACTCAATGACCAGCTCTTTAGTTTTTCGGGCATTGAGGGAGAGATTGTTGTCGCTACACCACTCCACTAGGTTCTCTATCTCCTGCCTGTATTCGGACTCGTCGTTATTCGAGATCCGGCCCACTATGGTCGTATCACCAGCAAACTTGTAGATGGAGTTGGAACCAAGTTTTGCCACGCAGTCGTGTGTGTACAGGGAGTAGAGTAGGGGGCTAAGTACGCAGCCTTGCGGGGTGCGGTGTTGAGGACTATTGTGGAGGAGGTGTTGTTGTTCATTCTTATGTGTTAGAATGTGTTAGAGCTGTGAGAGATTACAACAAAATGTAGGAACTTTAAGAAAAAAAGGCTGCTTGGTGTGGAGGGAGAGGGGGGTGGGGGCGGGGGCACACATTGAGCATAACTAAGCAGTACCAGAGGGCAAAATCTATCACTTGGCCGTTTGAGGGGTCAGACAATATATGGTCAATAGCAGCAATGCAGTTTACAATCAGATGAGTAGACGAAGCAATCATATCAGCCCATCTAGGATTTCACCTTAACTCACTTTGCTGTTTAGAACTCACTGGAATGATTCCAGGAAATGGAGCTCCACTTAATTTCCTGATATTCAGTAGACCTCACCCTCGAAGGCACCAACGTTTTTCAGGCCTATTGCGGGATCCATAGTATTTGACTGGATCTGCATGGCAAATTTTACTTGTGTTCAAGGATTTTCTCAGACTGGATTGGAGAATTACACAGGCTAATTTAGAATGGATGCATTTCCTTAGTGCTGTCAAATTTATTCAATTTGAGCAGACAAATTTCAAATCTGAGTTAAAATATTGTGCCAAAGAAACAGTTACTAACTGTGGCCTGTTAAAATTCTTCTTATACAGTTTCTCCCTTTCATTTCAGCCAATTATATCCTCTTCTTTCCTCATGGCATTAACTCTGCCAGGTTAAGTTCCATGGGAACTGACTGTCATTCAGTATTTTTGCCAACATTCATGTGTTAACCTCGCAGTGTTAGTCAACTGCAAAGACCATCACAGCCAATCTTTCCCATGTATAAAGTGTGGGCGCAGGCATTTGCACCTAGGGTTTCTTGATAGCAATCAGCAACAAAATCCCTGGACTGAATTTTCATGGTGGACCCATTTGGGACGAAATGGAGTTGGACATAAAAATAAAATGGTGGCTGGGGTGTGGATCCTGATGCCCCTCTCCCATTTCCAGCCTTGTGTCAATCTCACCAGTGTAGAAAGGGGGCAGGTCAGAATCTGATATTCAGAAGTTGCTGACACCATTCCAGAACTGGGCATTTCAGAAATTCAGAAATTTCCATTGAGGTGGCCATGTTTTCGAAGCCTTCCTAAATCAGACCTGTAGAGTGGAGTTATGAACTATGGATTGGGCGGTGCTGTTGTTAGAAAATATAAATTATCATTAAGTAATGTGTTTGCCAGGTTGTTACTTCTGACAACTGACATACTGTCAAGTGTAAGAATACATTGGAATAGATTATCCACTGAATAAAGTCTACTTTACATTGTACAACATTGAAAGGCTAGCCCAGTGTGAGATCCAGAGCTATTTGTCTAAATTCTCCCCAAAGTCTTCCTTACCTTGCTGCTCCACCTATCCATTCGTCAAAGGAGAACCAGATATGCCTGCGTCTGGTTCCGAGTAGTGGTCTGTGATCGACAGCTTCTACAAACCATTTGCAGCTTACATCCATGTTTACAAACATTGAGATTTCACCACTTTGGCCACTGAACCGTGAAGGAGTCCCTGGGAGGGGTCCCCCTATTACAGAGATCCCTGTGGGGGATTCCCCTATTATAGAGGTATCTGTGGGGGGTGCCAAAATTATAGGGGTCCCTAATGGTCCCCTATTACAGGGGTCCTTGTGGAGGGTCCCCCAATTACATGGGTCACTAGGGGGGTCCCCTTATTACAGGGGTCCCCATGGATTCCGTCTATTACATGGGTCCCTGTGGGGGGGGCCCCTGTGACAATGGTCAGCACTGTTGCTTCACAGCGGCAGGGTCCCAGCTTTGATTCCCGGCTTGCATCACTGTCTGTGTGGAATCTGCATGTGCTCCCCGTGGGTTTCCTCCGACAAGTCCTGAAAAACGTGCTTGTTAATGAATTGGACATTCTGTATTCTCCCTCTGTGTACCCAAACAGGCGCCGGAGTGGGCCGACTAGGGGATTTCACAGTAACTTCATTGCAGTGTTAATGTAAGCCTACCTGTGACACTAATTAAGATTATTATTATTATTATAGAAGTCCCTGTGGGAGGGTCCCCCGATTAGAGGCGTCCCTGTTGGAGATCCCCCAATTACAGCGGTCCCCATGGGGTGTCCCCCTTTAGGGGGGTTCCTGTTGGAGATCCCCTAATTACAAGTGTCTCTGTGGGGAATCCCCCTATTACAGGGACCCCATTACAGGGGTCCCTGTGGTGTCTGTCTATTACAGGTGTCCTGTGGGGGGGTCCTCCTATTACAGGGGTATTTGGGAGTTCTCCCTATTACAGGGTCCCTCTTGTGGTCCCCTATTACATGGATCCCAATGGGGTCTCCCTATTACAAGGGCCCCTGTGGAGGGTCCCAGGCTTACAGGGGTCCCTGTGGAGGGTCCCACTATTACAGGAGTCCCTTGCGGGATCTCAGTGTCGGGACGCCCACTCAAGATGGTGGCCCGATAGTGGGATTTGCTGGGAATCCCTCGTATTCCATGCCATGCTTAAATTTGCAAGGGGATCATAAAACTGGTGCGATTGAGCTCTGGCAGGAGAACATAGGGCTAGATTCTCCATTTCAGCGGCTAAGTACCGGTGTCAGCGAAGCATGTGTGGTCTTTTACGACCACAAAGTCAGCGCCGATCCCTCACCGATTCCGGGGCCGGTAAGGGGCTAGCACTGGCACCGAAAATGGCCAGAGAATGGCCGGATCCCGGGCCATGCATGCACACGGCTGACGATCTGCAGTGGTCACGCTGTACAACATGGCGCCGGCCATGCGCGGAACCGACCCGCCAACCACGACCCCACAGCCCACGCCCTGGCCACACCCTAGCCATCCTCCACCAGTCCCCCCGGTCTTTGTGAAAGCACCCGGCCGAGTGTGGCGGCGCTGGACACAGTCCGCTGCCGCCACGCGGGGTTCCCGCACGTCTGAGACCACACATGCCCTGCGCCATCAGGAACTCAGCCCATCGGGGCGGAGCATAGAGGGAAGGCCGGCCGATGACGTGCCAACGGTGTTGCAACGGCAAGCGGCGCGCGACGTGGTGATGCCATTTCTGAGGGGGCGGAGCATGGCTGACCTGCGTCAAACCGGCGCTGCCTCCAATTTCAGTGTCGGAGCCCATTCTTTGCCCGATCATTGAACACGATTTTGGCATTGGGCAATGGAGAATCCCGCCCATAGTCTCCCAAATGGAGAATTCCGCCCAGACTTAGTGTTTCAAGTCCGTATGTCTGTTCTTCAGAACGGGTTGGCTGTTTAAAAACTTTCACAGATGTATGAGCTTTTGGCTGCTTTCAAAACTACTAATGAAATCTGCATTTTAGTGGTTGTTTATTCAGCTATCCCTGGGTATGTATGTTTGATGGGTTTGACAGAATTATGAGTTTCTGAGAGGATAATGGTTAGTCAAGTGATGGTTGTGTACTTTGACAGAATTATGAACTTCGAAAAGGACAATGGTTATTCGAGTGATGTTTGTGTATTTTGACAAATTTCTGAGCTTTTTAATAACTTCCAAATGTTGTAATAGGGCTTGTGAGTTATATTTCCAAAGTGAATACAGGGTAAGTGGATCAGGATGGGTCAGAGAGGGTGAAGAATGTGAGGGGATAGGGGGTAAATGGGGTAGGGACAAGAAGGGGAGATGGGATGTGTGGAATAAGGGAAAATTCTGACCCCCGTTTCCTTCCCTAATCCAATGAATCTGAGGTCAATTGTTGTAGTCCTACCTACTGAATTAACCAACTGATGACTCTCTCAATATTCTTCCAGGAGATTGAAGCGGAGCAAAATCTCAGGTAAAGTATTTAGTTGCCCAACAAATCCGACTGAACACAGTTCAGAAACAGCCACATTAACTATAATTATTTGCTCCATCCAATCGGGGCTATTATTCCAGGAAGCCTTTGAGAGAAAAGTCTTAACTTCCATTTGCAAAACAAGTATGTCACCAATATTGCACAACGTAGAATCATAGAATTTACAGTGCAGAAGGAGACCATTCGGCCCTTCAAGTCAACCGGCCCTTGGAAAGAGCACCCTACTTAAGCCCACACCTCCACCCTATTCCTGTAACCCAGTAACCTCACATAACCTTTTTTGGTCACCAACAGCAATTTAGCATGGCCAATCCATCTAACCTGCACATCTTTGGACTGTGGGAGGAAACCGGAGCATCCAGAGGAAACCCAGAGGAGACACGGGGAGAATGTGCAGACACCGCACAGATAGTGACCCAAGCTGGGAATCGAACCTGGGACCGTGAAGCAACCGTGCTCACCACTGTGCTACCATGCCATGCATATAATGTATTGAATGTCTGCAGGACATCTTCCAAAGCAGAATAATTATTGAGGGAACACTGATAAGGCTGATAAGGTATTTCCACTCGGTATTAGTTAAAATGAGTGACTAAGATATGATACAAAATGTACTCTACCTTACACTGATGTAGGAGCCCTTCCTGTATAGTTCTTTTGTTTGGATTGGATTGGATTTATTTTATTGTCACATATACGGAGGTACAGTGAAAAGTATTGTTCTGCGTCAGTCCAGACAGATCATTCCATACATGAAAAAAAAACATAGGGAAAACATAAATAACAATGTAAATACATAGACACAGGCATTGGGTGAAGCAGACAGGAGTGTAGTACTACTCAGTAGAGAAGATGTGTGAACAGATCAGATCAGTCCATAAGAGGGTCATTCAGGAGTCTGGTAACAGTGGGGAAGAAGCTGTTTTTGAATCTGTTAGTGCATGTTCTCAGACTTTTGTATCTCCTGCCTGATGGAAGAAGTTGAAAGAGCCAATAACCTGGGTGGGAGGGGTCTTTGATTATGCTGCCCGCTTTCCCAAGGAAGTAGGAGGTGTAGACAGATTCAATAGATCGGAGGCAGGTACACGTGATGAACTGGGCTGTGTTCATGACTCTGTAGTTTCTTATGGTCTTGGGTCGAGCAGTTGCCATGCCAGGCTGTGATGCAGCCAGATAGGATGCTTTCAATGGTGCATGTATAAAAATTGGTAAGAGTCAGTGTGGACATGCCAAATTTCCTTAGTTTTCCAGAGAAAGTACAGGTTCTGATATGCTTTCTTGGTCGTAGCATTGACATGAGTGGACCAGGACAGATTGTTGGTGATGTGCACACCTGGAATTTAAAGCTGTCAACCATCTCCACCTCAGATCCATACAGATTCTTATCTCACCTGTAGGTTTTTTTACGCAGACGAGGGAGTTAACTTTTAAGTAGGTTGAGTAATCTTTGTTATGATACCTGGAACTTGCAATCTTGAAAGTTCAGCCTTTAGTCTGTCGTTAAGAGGAGCAGGTGGATGGATTACCGATTTGGCATCCTTCTTCAGTTGTATCTTGTACTGAAAAGGTAACGTACCCATACCTTGAAATACATCAGATTATTCCTGTAAGAATTGTTGAATGCCATCTTTGAGCGTAGTCAACTGACAGGTATTCAAAAAAATTCTTTGAATGAGCTTCAAATGTTTGCACGCTTGAGCTCCAAGTATAGATGAACGAGTATCATTTACTATCTCGAATCTTACTTGTTTTTGAACATCCCTGTTTGTGACACTCAGGTAACACAAACCATGTGAGAAAATGGGATTGCCATTATAATCTCTTAATGAGCACTCTGGAGGTATCATTTAATAATGACTTTTCATCTTGGACAAGTCCTTGGAATTCAAAAGATTCTCTGAGGCACCTGTGTCCAGTTTGAAAGTAATTGGAATTGTGTTAATGTACACAGTAGCCATCCATTCATTGCTAACGACATTGACTCTTTGATCTTTCGTTGCTTGAAGATCCTGTTCATATTCTTGATGAGCTGGCTTTGTTGCTTTAAGGTGATTCCTGCTTGCTTGCAGATCATTCTTGATGGACAATTCAACCACACAAACGAAGAAAGTATTTTCTAATGAGAAAATATCATCATCTTCCGTGAAACCTTCTTGTGTGTTGATTTCTTCTTTTTTGTTCACAGCTCTCACTTTGTAATATTTTTCTGTGCAGGAGGAAAGTAACTTGTGGATGATTGACACTAAGAAGCATAATGGTTTAACTTCTGACATTTCAAACAGCGTTTACCAAAAGCAGGGCAGTTTCCCTTTAAGTGAGCGTTGCCACACCTATGACACGTAATCACGTTGTTGTCATGATGTTTTAGTGATGTAAGCGCGTGCGCAGACTTCTTCTTCGACGTCTCGCATTTCTGTGCGTAGTGCGCACGTGCAGAGCCCGAAAATGCTTGCGAAGGATAGCTTCCGTTCCTCACAGTCTTCTGCTTTGCCTGCGACACCATTTTGATTTTCTCTGCCTCGTGGTAGAGATCCGCACTTTTCTCCTTGGGATAAAATGCTAAATACTGACTTTTGGTCTGTTCCACAGAGATGCACTTATCAATCGCGATTTTTAACGTTAAATCATTTTGCCGAATTAATGCTTCTCTGACTTTATCACGCAATAAATAATTTGGTCTCTTACAAGTGAATTATGTAAATCTGCACTGTTACACATTTTAGTTAAGAGTTTGAGATCTGTGATGAAATCATTCACCAGTAGTTCACCAACTTTTTGAACTCGTCTGTGAAAGTTTAATCTTTCTAAAATTTCATTGGTTTGCATCTTGCAATGCTCATCGAACTTCGCTATTACTTCATTAAATTTTGTTTTATCTTCATCAGCATTAAAATTAAAGGAATTGAAGATTTTGATTGCTTGCTGTCCTGCCAGGGACAGAAGTAAAGCAATTCTTCTCACTTCTGGTGCAGCACTTAAGTCACTAGCTTCTAAATAGAGTTGAAACTGTTGTTTGAACAATTTCCAATTCAAATTTAAATTACCAGTGGTCTTGAGATGTCTTGGTGCCTGAACGTGATCCATTGAAAAGTTGTTTTTTGTCAAAGTCTCCGATGTAGCGACGACTTCTGTAGTCGAATAGTTGATTTTTTTTTTTCTTTCTTTTTATTCTAAATCTTCACTAGTCTTTCTTAATAGCTTTAATCACTCTAGTATCATGTTATATTACTTTACGTAATATATATATTATTCTTTGAACCAGCCGAGTTGATGAAATAAACAATAGTCTTCTTTTAAAGATTAACTAATTTAATGAGTAATATAAATAATATTTGTGAGTCCTTTGTACTTAATACTCAACTGGTAAAAGAAATGAAATACAGTAAAAATGGCTAATTAACTATGCAATGTAATAAGAAATAACTGATAACCTCTCTCTCTCTAGCTATTCTATGTCTTGTCTGTTCACTCTCCTGAAGCACACTCTCTCAGAAAGAGCGGGAAAGTCTTTCTTATACAATCTGATAGTGAGACATCTAGTGTTGAATTGACTGTACTACATTTACATACATTGATCATGTGTATTAATATACAGAGATCACCACAGTCAGGACACTGTGTTCCCAGGCTTTGTTTTTGGAAAGGAGAAGTCAGATTCTTTGGTACTGAATGGATCTTAGGAACAAGGTTTGGTGGCATACAGATAGACGAGTTAGCTGGCAACTAATAGGTTGCTTGTCAATGGTCAGTGATTGGTTCCTTAGTGATACTTTCTGAGAGATCTTGGAGTTAAAGGAGCTCTCTCTCTTTCTCTTTCACTCGGCTGCTTACTGAAATAAAATAACTGCTTTATTGTTCGGAAAACAGTGGGTGGCTGGCACATCCTTTGCTGTGAACTTGGGGAGGCAGTGGCTACTGGTATTGTCACTGGACTGCTAATCGAGAGACCTAGAGGCATGCTCTGGAGATTGGGATTCAAATCTCGCATGGCAGATGGTGAAATTTGAATTTAATAAAAATCTGGAATTAGAAGTTTAAAGGTAACAACCATGAAACCATTGTCGATTATCGTAAAAACCCATCTGGTTCACCAATGTCCTTTAGGGAAGGAAATCTGTCATCCTTACCTGGTCTGTCCTACATGTGACACCAGATCCACAGAAATGTGTTGTCTCTTAAATGCCCCCAATGATGGGCAATAAATGCTAGCCCGGACAGCGATGCCCACATCCCATGTACAAATAAAAAACAGAATGATGCTGAGTCTACAGAGAACACAAACAGTCTTGCCAGAGAAAACTATCACAAACCTGGAAGGAAGAAGTATCAAAACGAAAGCTGAATTTCAGAAAGGCACAAACCGGAAATCATCTTTAACCTTTTATTTTATTAATGTTTTCTTTATTTTCCACCACCCTTTCCCCTGTGTGTGTGTGTGTGTGTGTGTGTGTGTGTGTGTAAGGAGTGGTGTTGGTGGAGGGGTTAGAGCTGGGAAAGGTGTATTAGTTTCTGCCTGTTTAATTATAATACTGGACATAATAAAAGGTTACTTGCATTAAAGATACAAACCTGGTGACTGCAGTTTATTGGGCCCAGCCAAGGACCTCGAGATTTTAAATAAAATCAAATTTTACCTGTATTGCGACTCTGGGTCAAGTGCGGCTAGAATTGTCCGCGCATTTGCCCTGGATGTCGTGACACTGAATAAAAAAGAAAACCACCCATAATGCACACTTTTCACTGACACATTCCCTCATGTTCAATGTGAACCATTTTGAAGGTGTGACATAACAGAAAATCTAAACATATTCTGGAAAATTGGTGCTGCAAAGGGTAAATACACCTTGCCATTTAAAGTACCGAAGCAAAAATCGCCTTTAAGAGCCAAGTCAGGAGTGGAAATTCAGGGCAGTGTGCACTCTAAAATGATTAGAAAATTGCATTGTGCCTTTGCACAAGGTGTAAATATAACCCTTCATCAGACAGATATTATAGTAATGAGCACTTTTAGACCTTGTTGAAAGGAATTACATTTTCAAGAAAACGCTCAAAACTGCACAGCTACAAAAGAATGTTGGTTTTTCTTGTCATCAGCAGGAAAACGTAAGTAATATAGGGTGGATGAGGCACAGTCCACTATAGCAATTGTGGTGGGTTTATACCTAAACAACATATGACACCAGTGGGAGAATCTAGAGCTAGAGGGCTGGATTCTCCCATTTGAAGACTAAGTGCTGATGCCGGTGTGGGAACAGCGGCGTTTTACGCTCAAAAAAATGGTGCAAAAGCTGCACCGATCCTCTGTCTGGTGGGCGGCTAGCAGGCACGCAGCACAAAGCCCCCGGCTTTAGCTGTGGATACGGCCAGAGAATTGCCGGGTCCATGGCCGCACATGTGCACAGCGGCGGCCTACAGCGGCCGCGCCATACAACATGGCGCCGGCAGCATGTGCACCCGGCCGATCAAATAGCACCCCCCTTTGGCCAGGCTCGCCACCCCCTGATTAGCCCCCACCAGTGCCACCAGCCCCCGCCAGAGATCCCCCTACCCGCGGAACGGCTTCCACCCAACTGTGGCAGTGCTGGGCTCAGTCCGCAGCTGCCATGCCGGGTTCACGAAAATAAAGAGCAGGAGTGACCCACACCGTCGGGCATTAGGCCCATCGGGGGCAGAGCATCGGGGGTGGGCCTTAGGTGACATCCTGAGGCCGTCCATAGGGTGGACGCCGTACTCTGCGAGTATGCCTTTTTGGTGGGAGTGGAGCATCGCAAAAGCGGCGCAGCCCCCGATTTTTCAGTGCAAACAGGGATTCTCCGGCCGATCGGCGAATGCGATTTCGGCATCGGAGACTGGAGAATTCCGCCCAGAGGCTATGGGTTCAGAGTAAGGGGGCTGGATTCTCCATTTCTGAGACCAAGGGCTGGGTTCTCAGTTTCAGCAGCAAAGTGCTGGTGCCAGCGGAGCATATGTGGTCTTTTACGACAAAAGAAGCAGCGCCGACCCCTCACTGGTGAGGGGCTATCACTGGCGCCGGGTGAAACTCACGACTCCTGCACTGGAAATGGTCTGAGAATGGCTGGGTCCCGGGCCACGCATGCGCAGGGCTGAGGATCTGGAGTGGTTGCACCGTACAACATGGCGCCGGCCATGCATAGACCCAACCCGCTATCTGTGACCCCACAGCCCATCCCCTGGCCACTCCTACCAGTAGCCCCAGCTCTCGCGGAAGCTCTCCCGTCCAGCGCATGTGGCGGTGCTGGACACAGTCTGTGACTGCCATGCCAGGGTCCCGCACGGCTGAGACCACACGGGTCCCGCGCCGTCGGGAACTTGGCCCATTGGGGCTAAGCATCGCAGGTGGGCCGGTCGATGATGTGCCAACGCCGTTGTAACTGCGTGCATTGTGATATGCCATTTCCGAGGGGGCGGAGCATGGCTGACCGGGTCAAACCGACTCCAGCCCTGATTTCGGCATCGGAGCCCATTCTCCACCCGATTTCCGAACCCATTGGGCAACGGAGAATCCCGCCCTAATTGTTGACGCCAACGGAGAATCCGTGGACTTTTATGACAGAAAAACCAGTGCCACACCTGGACCAATTCCGCTATCATTGAGGGGCTGGCACCGGTGCTGCATAGAACACACTTGAATCCACTGAAAAATGGTGTGGGATATGCCGGGTCCGAGATCAACACTCAGGAGGCTCACAAGCTGCAGCTGCACATACAGTTTACACACTTATCCCAATCAAAAAGATGGCACTGGTTGTGCTGGAGCGCGCCCATACAGCTGATGGGTCGGCTGGGGTCAGAGGGCCCCAGGCGGTGCCCTGGGTTGACACCTATACCCATGGCACTGGCTGCAGAAATGGTTCTCCATGTCCGTCCACCCTGACCCTACAACCCACTTCCTGGCCACCCCTCACTACTTCCCCCAGTTCTGGCAGCCCCCGGCCAGCGGCATACTGTCAGCACAGTATGGCCATGTTGGACACTTACCGTACCCCTCTCACTCCTTCAGCAGCCGCCAAGCCGGTTTCATGATTTTTAAAAGCAGAAGTGAACCACACCGTCGGGAACTCGGCCGATCGGAGGCGGAGAATCGCGGAGGCCCTGGAGAATACCAGGTCAGACCTGTTAATGATATGCAAACGGTACATGAAACGCATTGACGCCGTTTTCGAGGTTACGGCGAATTGCGATTTTGGTGTCGGAAGCTCTTCTCCGCCAAAACGCATTCCCTGATTTCGGCGTTGGCTAACGGAAACTCCCGCCCACGAACCTCCATTAGGGTAGAAATGAGGAGGTATTTCTTCTCTCGGAGTGTTGTTAATCTTTGAAATTCTCTACCCCAGAAAGCTGTGGAAACTGGGTCATTGAATATATTGAAGGTTGTGAAAGGCAGATTTTGAATCTACAAGGGAGTCAAGAGTAATGAGGGTACGGTTTCTGGCAGGTAAATGGAGTTGAAGCCACGATTAACCATGATACTTTGATTGGCTGAGCAGTCCTGAGGCTCCACTTTCCCCTATTTCTTTTGTTTTGATGAATATTAAACAGTATGCTAAAAACCCTAAGACAAACTTGAACAATTTTTCCCCTTCTAATCTAGGAGCATTGTGTTCTTAAACTTTCCGAGCTGGAGAAACTGGAATTGCAGAGTGGAATGTTCGGCCACTGATTATGAATGGCGGAGGAGTTTTCTCTGTCAAACTTGTACTTAATTTATTGCAGCTTTAATGCTTTAGAAAATAACAAGATCACAATTTTTCCATTCACTCTGAGAATACAATGAATTAAGGAATGCTTTGTTGCCCTGTATTTTATTCAAACTTATTTACAGCATGAGCAATATACAGTAAATCATGTTATATGATAGAAAACATGTGCTCACTTTAAAAGATCAGCACTGTTATGGGGAACTGTTTCTCACAAGCCAAATCAAATTCCTTTCATTTTCTCAGACCAATGCTCAATTAAAAGAGAAATGTTGTCACCATTTGTTGGCAAATATAACAATACAGTGGTTTAGCTCTGAAGTGATGAATCAGACTATTTTGCATCTTGATGAAATTGCTTCAAAGCATAGACTTTTCCTCTTGTTTCTTAAAACAAAGTTAAAAATAAACTAATTTGCAATTGATGCTAAAAGATAATTACATAAAACAAAAATTGTGATCCTACGAATATTAATTTATTTATAATTATATGAATGTATACATGAATAAATTAGCCTTTACTGGGCATTGTGGACACAATACTAGAAGTTGACCGAATGTAAAATTCAAAGCAAAGCAAATGTTATCTTCTCTGTCACCCACTCAGTTCATTTCAGGATAAGTCACATATTGATGTAAAGTACAGAATCGAATCTAGGAAGAGAAACTAATTCATAAATAAAGGAAATGTTGAAGTTAGTTTGAGGAATAATATGCAAAAAGCTTGAGGTTTGTGTGTTTAAACATAAAGAAGGGGAATTTTCCTCCGGCAGAATCCAACAGGAGTCCCAAAAGTGCTTGTACGCCAGTGGGATTTCCTGTTGAGATTGTCCCCAGCCCCCAGCAACAATGTAATGGGGCGCCCACCATGAAATGTCGGGAATTCCATGAGTGTATATTTATATATCATTAGCATGTGCCCTTGCTGTACCACCCCCCAATTTAGTGATCTCTACCTCCCAGCATGATGTCACATCGGTGAGGTTTACAACAAGGCCCTGGCAAACATAGCGTGCCAGGGGTACACTGGCAAGTACAGCCCCCCCGGGGGGGGGGGGGGGGGGGGGGGAGAGGGGTTCAAGTCCGGTCATTGTGCTGCCGAGGATGCTTCTGTTGGGGAAGCTCGGGGTGGGGGTGTTTCCCTGGATGGAGGGTGAGATTGTGGGTGAGATGGCGTTCCCTCAGTGGAGGGTCCAGTGTCCATGCGGGTGGGAGGCTTCCTGGGGGAGCCTATATGTGTGGGGGTGCCCATGTCCATGGAAAGGGCGGATTCCTTTTTGACTACTTTTTCAGATCGGGCTGCCCTTTTTAAAGGGGGCCATGATCTGTCAGGAGCGCGAGGTTCCTGGCCGGGTTGACTCTGTCATGGGACCCATCCATTCTATTCTTCTCTAATTGTTCAAACATATGGCAGGAATACCTGGCACGGCAGCTGGCAGGATTCCCTCCACTTTTTTTTCATAAGTTTAGAGTACCCAATTCTTTTTTTTTCCAATTAAGAGACAATTTAGCATGGCCAATCCACCGACCTGCACATCTTTGGGTTGTGCGGGTGTGACCCACGCCCACACAAGCAGAATGTGAAAACTCCTCACGGACAGTGACCTGAGGCCGGGATCGAATCTGGGTCCTCAGCGCTGAGAGGCAGCAGCGATAACCACTGCGCCACCGTGCTGCCCTCCCTCCACTTTTACTGCCGGAGACAACACTTGGAAGAAAAATTGAAAAATCCTGCCCAGAGCACTTTAATTGGCAGGCTTTAACTATTTACGGTTCCAAGTTTGGTCTTGCATGGTGTTGCTCCCACCGCGCCGGCTTGCTGCTCACTGTTCTCTGACCATGTGACTATATACATCACACTGTGGCACTGTGCCACTCTACAGTCCCATATTAACCCTTGTTCTGCTGAACACCTTACACTAGAATGTCTGCAGGTAATGTCTGTATGTACATACCATCACATTTGTTGTCTGAGTTTGAAAAGCATCTTAGCATGTTTATTCTCAGGGGGGATGATGACAAGTGGTGATGTCAATGAACTCGTAATCCATGACGTCAAGCTAATGCTCCGGGCCATGAATTCAAAACCCACCAGGCCAGCTGGTGAAGTTCAAGGTCAGTCGATAAATCTGAAATTTTTTCACTGCTAGTGACCATGAAACTATCATCATTTGTTGTAAAAACCCATCTGGTTCACTAATGCCCTTTCAGGAAGGAAATCTGTCATCCTTACACAATCTGGCCTACATGTGACCCTTGATCCACGACAATGTGATTGACACTCAACTACTCTTTGAAGTGGCCTAACAAACCATTCAGTTCATGGGCAATTAAGGATGGGCAACAAATACTGGCCTTGTCAGGACTGCCGATGTCCCATGAAAGAATTTAAAAAACAAATGTTTCCAAAGCAAAGGCAGTTCTATGCTAATAGAGATCCTATGCAGTGACAGTCATATTAAAAAGTAGTAAAAACATACACAAAAATGAGGAAGTACTTCTGCATTCTTAAATTGTATAATAGGACTTACGTCCACGAGGAATAGATGCAAGGTTGCACCCATGATAAATCATCGTTATTATCCACCTTTGGAATAATGGCATTTACAACAGACAAATATATAGTGCATAGGAAGGGGAAATGGGCAATACACATTTCCATGAATGTTGTTGAAATAGATAAGAATGAAGTTGAAATGGACCGAGGAATAATAGTAGATTTAGCAGTAATCATTGCCCAGCCAGTACAGAGCAAATCATCTAAAGCAACAGGATGTTGAATTATACAATCAAAAAGCAGAATATAAGTCAGAGGAATGGTAGCCAGATGTGTTCTGACCATACATTTAGTATTGTGTCCTGTTCTGGGTGAAACAGCTTCTTCCCCATTGTTACCAGACTCCTAAACGACCCTCTTATGGACTGACCTGATTAGTACTACACTCCTGTATGCTTCACCCGATGCCGATGTCTAGGTATTTACATTGTGTACCTTGTGTTGCCCGATTATGTATTTTTGTTTCATCTACTAAATGATCTGTTTGAACTGCATGCAGAAAAATACCTTCCACTTGGTACACGTGAGAAGAAACAAATCCATCCATCCATACTGAACAATATGGGCAACATGCAAGCTCACAAACTCATACAAAGCAGTGGTAAAAAACGTATACCCAACATTGAGGTCTGAAATTTGCCTGGTGGGAACAGGTCAGGCATGCAGTTAAAATAGCTGTGCAAAGGTTAATTGCTGAGTTTCCCTGTCTTCTTTTAGGTAATTAAGGTAACCCCTGAATGCATACAAATTCTGCATCATTATGTTGTGGGCGTCTGCCAGCATTCTCCAAAACCTCCCAACTCTCTCCTCCCAGGACCTTCCTGCAGCAACCTCTGGCCTCTTAAATGGTCAACATTCCATGACCAAAACTGCTGAGCTACCTTGGGAGGCCTTTTTGGTGTCCTGACCTCATCAGTTGGATTCAAATAGCGCTTGGACCTTAAAATGACAGCAGCCTCTTTGCCCATGGAACAGTTGACCTGTGGACCAATGGTCACAATCTACCCCAACATCTCTTATTGAGATCACCCACACCAGCAATGTGTGTGGCCTCTCTGAATGACATCATTGGGTGATTTAAATTGGGTGACTCTCCCTAACGAGCAAGTGGATTCTGACACTCACACCAGGATCAAAAGCCATATCGGAGAAAAAAATCCATTTGAGATTCTCAATCATTTCTGGTAAAAATGTTGGCTAATAAATATGCATGAAAATAACTTATGTTAATAATGTGCAAGTGTAGCAGTAAATAGCACATTTAAACTTTTTATAGCTATGCTCTTTTACTGAATCTATTTTAAGTCTAAAGGAATCATGTTTTAAATCATGTGCTGAATCTCTTTTAAATCGAAAGGGCAGCACAATAGCACAGTGGTTAGCACAGTTGCTTCACAGCTCCAGGGTCCCAGGTTCGATTCCCGACTTGGGCCACTGTCTGTGCGGAGTCTGCACGTTCTCCCCGTGTCAGTGTGGGTTTCCTCCGGGTGCTCTGATTTCCTCCCACAGTCCAAAGATGTGCAGGTTAGGTGGATTGGCCATGCTAAATTGTCCTTAGTGTCCAAAAAGGTTAGGTGGGTTTACTGGGTTACAGAGATGGGGTGAAGGTGTGGGGTGTTCTTTCCAAGGGTCGGTGCAGACTCGATGGGCCAAATGGCCTCCTTCTGCACTGTAAATTCTATGTCTATATGTAGAAATCCTCTCTTAAAAAATTCCAATTTAAGAGGTTTGGTCTTATTCGGAAAATATTCAATTCACTTGAGCTATTTTTCTTTTTTAGACTTATTAGGCTTAAATAAATTCTGGCATAGGTCCAGCTTCAAATGTCATAGAACTGTTTTTTGCAGTGCAGAAGGAGGCCATTCGGCCCACTTTAGCATTACAGTGGTTCAATAGAGAACCACAAATCATTCATTGTTAATGATAAATTCGGAGCCACCCCATCATCAGAATGGTGATATTTTTCTCAGGTAGTTTCTGTTCTTTTGATAATTTTCTTCACAGCACAGATTCCAGTTCATCCATAATAGTGAGATGGAGTTTTCCTTTAATTGCAGAAGAAAATATTAAGCTTCAAAGGTAACTAAAAATAGTGGGAAAAATCACATTTAACTGTTTGAAAAACAATGTACAGGAAAGTACTGATGTCATTGTTGGAATCTGAACAAGATCATGAGATCTGTTTTAATTTGAACCCACTGGAAAAGGTCTGTCTTCTGGCAGGAGAATCTAGGGGACTCTCATGCGTCAGAGAAATCCTTCAAATTGTAATCCTAACCAGGATCAGAGTGGGAGGCATTTGATGCGTCATTTACAGTAATTTAATTGGCATACTCTACTGGAATAAATGGCTTCATCACAAAACCATGCTAAAAATTGTTGATTTCATGTGAATTATAATATAATACAGAACATGTCCATCTCATGAGTAGAGTCTTGCATCACTACGCAGAACAGAAGTGGATTACACTATTGAAAATTTTAAACAAATCTATTAGAACGGCAAATATATAAATTAGTTCCAGTAGCTGAACCGAAATGATTTGCCTGTTGGCTCAATTAAATTCATTAAACGAATGGCCATTATTGAAAAATAAATGTAAAGAATTTATATGGGGAGCCATGGTAGACATGAGAACTGATCAAAGCAAAATACTGTGAAACACAACATTTTCTCATGTAGAATGTTTTCAATATATGTCTCTCCTTTCAATATCAATTTTGTGCGTATTTGTTTTTGTGATAATCACACCATATGCTATTTTAAAATAGAGTCCTAATGTAAACAACATCTGATTGTTTGGTTGGAATATTCATCTGTTGGTGTTTTTTGTATGAAATAAGAATAGAAAAGGATATGCTCATACCACATGGTTGTATCATTTACAACAAAATCTGCAAGAATATATTCTACATTCTTGGATATGTCTCACACATCTTGGATCCCGTAGAATTAGTTCTGTTATATTTCAAAATTAGTGTGGTAAACAGCAGGAATATTGTTATTATTTGTCTGATAATCAATTATAGCCTTTGAATATTAGATTCCAAAAACCTACAGTGATTGCACACCCACTGTGTAGCTGCTATCAACAGAAGAGGTACAGTAGTGAAATACATTTGAATACTCATTAGTAGGCAAAGCTTTCTTTGAAACTCCTTGCAATTTACCCCGACACTGCGTATAAAAGTTACTGGATGACGTTAAAGACATGATAATTAAGGGCTGGATCAATAACCCGTAGTTATTTCTTGCAGCTGCAGAAAATTATCTTAATAGGAAAATTGAATGCAATCAGAGGAATACTGAATCACAATATAATATTTTCATGCCAATGTCTGCCTACTCAGTTCTAAAAGAAAGTGAACATTCATGAGTAGATGACATCTATTTGCATAGTCTCCATGCAGCCTACAGACGAAAGATTGTTGAACAAGAATCTGATTAAATTGCTCTGGAAAATATGTGAAATAAAGCAGTGTTTAAAATGTGCACAGAATAGCTTAGAACTGCCCTCAGCAGGAAACTGCTCCATGCATAATAAGTATTAAAGATGTACATTGCATGAAACAAGTGTATTCAAGAAATCCAATTCAACAATAAGGTGGGGGGTGTTTTAACCTCGGTGCCTTCAGATGCTGAAGCAGATAGGTGACTATTCAAGAGTCCTTTACTTATCAAATGCTGGCCCTTATTACCATATACGTAGTGAGGTGCATGTCTTGAACAGATGTCCTGGTGCAACTCACTAATCTGGACCAGGGCAATAATGGGATGCCTGGAAGTTGACTGAATAACACTTTGCATTTGCATAGCACCATTAAAATACAAAACATCTCAGGTTGGATTCTGCACTCCCCCAGCAGCGTGCCAATCACTGAAGGAGATATTAGGACAGTTGGTTAAATGCTTGGTGAAAAAAATGGGTTTTGAGAAGCATTTAAGGAGAACTTAAGAACATAAGAAATAGGAGCAGGGTGGACCATTTGGACCCTTGCGCAAGATCTGCCATACAATAAGATGATGGTCGATCTGACTGTGGCCTTAACTCCACTTTCTTGCCTACCTCCCATAACACTTGACTCACCCATAGATTCCTTTAACTCAGCCTTAGAACCATAGAATCATAGAATTCACAGTGCAGAAGGTGGCCATTCAGGCCATCGAGTCTGCACCGGCCCTTGGAAAGAACACCCTACCTAAGCCCACACCTCCACTCTATCCCCGTAACCCAGTAACCGCACCCATGATCAGTGACCCAGCCTCCTCTGTTCCCTATTTTAATAACTAATTTACGGGATGTGGGCATCGCTGGTTAGGCCAGCATTTATTGCCCATTCTTATTGCTCTTCATAAGGTGATGGGGAGCTGCCTTCTTGAGCTGCTGTAGTCCTTGAGTGTAGGTATACCCACGGTGAGGTTATGGAAAGAGTTCCAGGATTTTGCCCCAGCGGTAGTGAAGGAATGGTGATATATTTCCAAGTCAGGATGGGAACCTCCAGGTGGTGGTGTTTCCAGGTATCTGCTGCTCTTGTCCTTCTAGATGGTAGTGGTCATGGGTTTGGAAGGTGCTGTCTAAGGAACCTTGGCGAGTTCCTGCAGTGCATTTGTAGATGGTACACATGGCTGCCACTGTTCGTCTGTGTTGGAGGGTTTGAATATTTGTGGAAGGGGGAGCAATCAGGCAGGCTGGATGATGTCGAGCTTCTTGAGTGTTGTTGGAAATGCACTCATACAGGCAAGTGGAGAGTATTCCATCACACTCCTGAGTTATGCCTTGTAGATGGCAGACAGCCTTTGGGGGGTTCAGGAAGTGAGATACGTTCCATGGTATTCATAGCCTTTGTCCTGCCCTGGTAAACACAGTATTAATATGGCTCGTTCAGTTCAGTGTCTGATCAATGGTAACCCACAATGGGGTAGAGAATTCCAAATACTACAGACCCTCTGGGAGAAGAAATTTCTCTTCATCTATGTCTTAAATGGGAAACCCCTTGGGCGGTATTCTCCGGCCCCCCACCGGGGTGCGGCATGAATCCCGCCCTCCGCTCCGACGCCGCTTGCCATATTCTCCGGCGCCGGTTTTCGGGCAGGGACGGGGATCATGCCGCGCCGGTCGGGGGCCGTTGGCAGCAGCACCCCCGGCAATTCTCCTGGCCCCGATGGGCCGAGCGGCCGTTGGTTTCTGGCCAGTCGTGGATTGGACATGGTCCCACACGGTGGGACCTGGCAGGTAAGTTGGCTGGTGCGGTCCTCGGGGGGGCATGGGGGGATCCGACCCCAGTGGGGGGGGGCCTCCACAGTGGCCTTGCCCGCGATCGGGGCCCACCAATCTGCGGGCGGGCCTGTGCCATGGGGGCACTCTTTCCTTCTGCGCCGGCCCCTGTAGGGTTCCGCCATGGCTGGCGCGGAGAAGTCACCCACATGCGCAAGCGCTAGAATACACCGGCTGGTCTGCGCATACGCTGGACCATGCTGGCAGTTCTGCGCATGTGCTAACTCGCGCAGTCCCTTCGCCGCCGGCTGGCGAGGCGCCAACCCCTCCAGCGCCGGCCTAGCTCCCGGAAGTGCGGAGAATTCCGCAACTTCCGGTCAGCCCGACGCCGGAGTGGTTCATGACGTTTTTTACGCCGGCGTCGGGCCATCGTGCGGATTCTGGAGAATCCCGCCCCTTATTTTTAAATTGTACCACCTTGTTCTAGATTCTCCCATGAGGGGAAACATACTCTCAGCATCTGCCCAGTCAAGCCCGCTCATAAACTTAAAAGTTTCAATAAGATCCCCTCATCCTTATAAACTCCATTGGGCCCATAGGAAAGGCACATCGTATTCAATCTTTCCTCATAGGACAACCCCTTCATCCCAGTAATCGTCTCAGAACTGCCTCCAATGCAAGATAATCTCTTCTTAAATAAGGAGACCAAACTTTCTATGGAATACTCTCGGTGTGGTTTCTCCAATGCCTCATACAGTCATAGCAATATTTCCTCACTTTTGTGTTCCAACCCTCTTCGCCAACATTCCATTTGATTCCTAATTACTTGTTGGCTTTAATGATAAGGGCATAGAGTTTAAAAGCAAGGAGGTTAAGCTAAACTTGTATAGCATACTCGTTCAGCCTCGTTGTGTCTAATTCTGAGCACCACACTTTTTGAAAGATATGAAGGAATTAGAGAGAGTGCAAAATAAATTCACGGGAATGGTCCCTGAGATGAAGAACTTCAGATTGGAGAAGTTAGGACTGTTTTCCTTGGAGAAGAGAAGGTTGAGAGGACATTTGACCAAGGTATTCTCTAAAGAATAGACAGGGAAATTTGTTCCCACTCGTGGAAGGATTGAGAACTAAAGAGCACAGGTTTAAGGTTATTGACAAAAGACACAATGGTGACTTGAGGAAAAATGTTTTCAGACAGCAGGTGATTAGGATCTAGGATGCACTGCCTGAGATATGGCGCTTGGCAGGTTCAATTGAGGATTCCAAAAGGAAATTGGATTGTTGTCTGACAAGGAAGAATGTGCAAGGTGATGGAGAGAAGGTGCTGTAGTGGTAAGAGGGTAATTTGTTCCTATGCAGAGCCGATGCGACAGAACTGGCCAAATGGTCACCTTCTGTGCTGTAAGAATGTTGTAATTAGAAAAAAAACAAAAACTAAGGGAACAGTTTAAAAATAAAGGATCTCCCATTTAAGACAGAGATGTGGAGAAATTCTTTCTCTCAGAAGGTGGTGAGCCTGTGAGATCGCTTCCTGAGAGAGAAGTGGAGACGGGATCATTGATTATTCATAAGGCTGAGTTAGATACATTCTTGACTGACATGTGTCATGTGAGAGTACCTTTAAGAAATGGGTGTTTATAAATGGGTGTGTATATAAGTATCTGTAGTGAGAGTACCTTTAAGAAATGGGTGTTTATTACTGCAGTGATGTCAGAGAGTTGGTGGAGCTGGGCTGTCTGTCAGCTTTTTACTTTCGTTTTAGGCTGTTTGCTGCAGGGTGTGTTTTAGTTTCGTTTTCAGAGCTGGATAGCTGCAGTCACAGCCAGAAGGTGTACGAATCTCTCTCTGTAATCTAAAGACTGTAAATCAATCCTGGTGATTTAAAACTAATAACAATAGTGACTTTAACCTGATGTGCTTCTGGTAAAAGGTGTTTTAAGTCGTATGGATGTTAAAAAGGAAAGCTTAAAGGTTTACTTAGTGTTATAGTCTTTGGGGTTGTATTTGAATTAATGGTTGCTAAGATTTTCACTGTATGTTTTAAAAAGGTTAACATGAGTTCATAGAATAAACATTGTTTTGCTTTAAAAAATACGTTTTCCTTTTCTGCTGTACCACACCTGGGCTGTGTGCTCCCCACACCACAATTTAGTAAAAGTTGTGGGTCAGGTGAACTCCATGATACACTTTGGGGTTCTCTAAACACTGACCCATAACAAATTGGGGGCTCGTCCGGGATAAAAGTCTATCTATTGGATTGGCTTAGTGAACTTAAAGACAGTGAGGGTTGAGCATATTGTGGGTGCTTTTCAGGTGTGGTATTTTAGTTTAAGTGGGGAGTTTTGTTGTGGACAATGGCTCTTTCAGAGGCTCTGAAGTTTTTGTGGGTGGAGACGGTCACATGCAGTACCTTACGGACAGGGACTAAAAGCAGACTGTTAGATTTTGCAAAAACATTGCAGTTAACATTACCTGACAAAATGAGAAAAGATGAGGTAATTATGGCGGTGGCTAAGAATTTAAAGTTCCTGAGATACAGTTTGACGCATTGGAAATAGCAAAAATTCAGTTGCAAATTTAAAAAATGGAACATGAGAAAGAATTAAAGCAGCTTGAATACGAAAGAGAGAGAGAGGAAAAAGAAAGAGAAAGAGAGAGAGAGGAAAATGAAAGAGAAAGAGAAAGAGAGAGAGAGGAAAAAGAGAGAGAAGAAAGGAAAACAGAAAGAATAGCCCTAGCAGAACAAAAAGAAAGAGAAAGGGAGATACAGATCAGGGAAAAAGATAAAGAAAGAGAGTTTGAACTTCAGAAAATGGCCATGAAACCTGACAGTCAGTTAAAATTGGCAGACGTAAAGGGAAACGTATAGTTGGAGGATAGTGATGAGGATAGTGAGAAAGAGCGTCAAAGTCGAAGGCTTGGTGGGAATCTATTTAAATATGTCCAAGCATTGCCAAGGTTTGATGAGAAGGAAGTAGAAGCCTTTTTCCTTTCATTTGAGAAGGTAGCTAAACAAATGAAATGGCCACAGAACAAGTGGGTATTACTGATTCAAACAAAGCTGGTAGGTAGGGCTAGTGAAGTGTATGCATCACTATCAGAGGAGGTATCTGAGTCGTATGAGGAGGTGAAAAAAATCCATCTTAGGTGCATATGAACTAGTGCCTGAAGCTTACAGACAAAGGTTTAGAAATTTAAGGAAAGAATTTGGTCAAACATACATGGAGTTTGAAAGGATGAACCAGAGTAATTTTGATAGGTGGATAAGGGCTTTGAAAATAGACCGAACCTATGAAGCTCTCAGAGAAATTATGCTTTTGGAGGAGTTCAAAAATACAATTCCTGATGTAGTGAGAATTCATGTGGTTAAAACTGCGAGATTAGTAGCAGAAATGGCAGATGATTATGAATTAGTTCATAAATCAAAGCTTGGTTTCTGACATCAGTTTCAGCCTGTGAGGGATAGAAACTGGGGACATGAGAAATACTCAAGTGGTAAAGGCAAAGATGATCTGATGGGAGATAGTAAGGAGAGTGTACCTCAGATTAAAAAATAAATCCAGGAGGGTGGAAAAGAAATGAAAAATTTCAAATGTTTTCACTGTTATAAACTAGGCCATGTAAAGTCACAGCGTTGGTGGTTGAAGAAAAGCACTGGGAAGGCTGATGTAGTAAAACAGGATAAGACAGTAGGATTTGTTAAAGTGGTAAAGGAAAGCCCAAGTGAAGTGAAGGAGATGCAAAAGATTGTACAGCTTGATCAAGAGGTGATTGATAAGAAGGTGCCAGATCTCTTTAAAGAATTTACTTGTGAGGGTAAAGTTTACTCATGTGTATCAGGAGGAGCAGGTAAAGAAGTCACAATTTTAAGAGATACGGGAGCTAGTCAATCTTTAATGCTAAGAGATGAGGAGTTATGTAGTTTGGGGAGATTGTTACCAGAAAAGGTGGTAATATGTGGAATTCAGGGTGAGAGGAGTAGGGTTCCATTATATAAGTTAAGGTTGGAAAGTCCAGTGAAGAGTGGTGAAGTGGTAGTAGGAGTAATAGAGAAACTATCTTGTCCAAGAATACAGTTTATCTTGGGTAATGATATAGCTGGATCACAGGTGGGACTGATGCCTACTGTGGTTGATAAACCAGTGGAAAATCAGACAACTGAAGTGTTGAAGGATGAATATACTGGGATTTTTCCAGATTGTGTAGTAACAAGGTCACTAAGTCATAGGTTAAGACAAGAGGAGAAATCAAAGAGTGAAGATGAAGTGGAAGTGTAATTATCAGAAACGATTTTTGATCAGATGGTTGAAAAAGAACAAGAACAGGTGGAGGATGAGGCAGATATTTTTAGTTCAGGAAAATTGGCGGAGTTACAACAGAAAGATGTAGAAATAAAACGGATGTATCAGAAAGCATACACGGAAGAGGAATCTGAGTGTACACCAGAGTGTTATTACCATAAAAGTGATGTCTTGATGAGAAGGTGGAGACCTTTACATATGCAGGCAGACTAAAAGTGGGCAGTTCATCAAGTAGTATTGCCAGTAGGGTATAGAAAGGAGGTGTTGCGAGTTGCACATGAGGTATCAGTGGGAGGTCATTTGGGAATAAGGAAAACTCAAGCTAAAATCCAAAAACATTTTTATTGGTCTAGACTACAGAAAGATGTAGTTAGATTTTGTCAATCATGTCACACATGTCATGTGATAAGGAAACCTCAAGCAGTGATAAAACCAGCGTCCTTAATACTCATTCCAGCATTTGAGAAACCTGTTACAAGGGTCCTAATTGATTACGTAGGACCGCTTCCAAAAACGAAAAGTGGGAATCAATATCTTTTGACGATAATGGATGTGTCTATTAGGTTTCTAGAGGCTATTCCAGTATGTAATATTACAGCTAAAAAGATTGTGGAGGAGTTACTTAAATTATTTACTGGATGTGGACTACCCACAGAAATACAAGCGGATCAAGGATCAAATTTTACCTCAAGGTTATTCAAAGAAGTTATGGATAGCTCAGGAATAAAACAATTTAAATCAACTGCGTACCACCCAGAATCGCAGGGAGCGTTAGAAAGGTGGCATCAGACATTAAAGTCAATGTTGAGGGCGTATTGTCACGATTATCCAGAGGATTGGGATAAAGGAATTCCATTTGCACTGTTTGCAATTAGGAATGCACCTAATGAGTCAACCAAATTTAGTCCTTTTGAACTAATTTTTGGTCATGAGGCAAGAGGACCACTTAAATTGATTCAGGAAAAATTGGTGAGTTAGAAATCAGAACTTGCATTATTGGATTACGTGTCAAATTTCAGGGAACGATTAAATAGAGCAGGTGAATTGGCTAGACGACATTTAAAAGTTTCACAAAATGTGATGAAATGGGTAGCGGACAAGAAATCCAAAGTTCGTAGTTTTGCCAGTGGAGAGAAAGTTTTAGCGTTGTTACCAGTGGTAGGTGAACCTTTAAAAGCTAGGTTTTGTGGATCTTATCAGATTGAAAGGAAATTAAGTGAGGTGAATTATGTGGTAAAAACACCAGATAGAAGGAAGACTCTAGGGCAGCACGGTAGCACGGTAGCACAAGTGGATAGCACTGTGGCTTCACAGCGCCAGGGTCCCAGGTTCGATTCCCGGCTTGGGTCACTGTCTGTGCGGAGTCTGCACGTTCTCCCCGTGTCTGCGTGGGTTTCCTCCGGGTGCTCCGGTTTCCTCCCACAGTCCAAAGACGTGCAGGTTAGGTGGATTGGCCATTATAAATTGCCCTTAGTGACCCAAAAGGTTAGGAGGGGTTATTGGGTTACGGGGATAGGGTGGAAGTGAGGGCTTAAGTGGGTCGGTGCAGACTCGATGGGCCGAATGGCCTCCTTCTGCACTGTATTTTCTATGTTCTAACTCACCGAGTGTGTCATGTGAATATGCTTAAAAGGTACTTTGAAAGGGAAGGAGAGAAAAAGGAGGAGGTTTAAATGATTCTATCTCAAAGCGATGAACCAAATCCAGATGACTGTGAATTTGAAATATCTCAAATTAAATTGGAAAACGAGGATGTTCTTAAAAATTGGAATAAATTGTTGAGTTACCTTCCAGAGGGAAAACGGACTGACTTGAAAGAGTTATTGATATCACATGGGCATATTGATGGAGGTAAATTGGGAAGTTCTGAAATGGCTGTCCATGATGTAGATGTGGGAAATGCTGTTCCAACCAAACAACATCCATACAGACTTAACCCTTTAAAATTGGCACAGGTTAACAAAGAGATTGAGAGTATGCTTAAAAATGGCATAATTGAAGTGGGTTGCAGCCAATGGAGCTCACCCATATTGATGGTAACTAAACCAGATGGTACCCAACGGTTGTGTGTGGACTATAGAAAGGTTAATGCAGTTACAAAGAACAAAGAACAAAGAACAAAGAAATGTACAGTACAGGAACAGGCCCTTCGGCCCTCCAAGCCCGTGCCGACCATGCTGCCTGACTAAACTACAATCTTCTACACTTCCTGGGTCCATATCCTCCTATTCCCATCCTATTCATATATTTGTCAAGATGCCCCTTAAATGTCCCTATCGTCCCTGCTTCCACTACCTCCTCCGGTAGCGAGTTCCAGGCACCCACTACCCTCTGCGTAAAAAACTTGCCTCGTACATCTGCTCTAAACCTTGCCCCTCTCACCTTAAACCTATGCCCCCTAGTAATTGACCCCTCTACCCTGGGGAAAAGCCTCTGACTATCCACTCTGTCTATGCCCCTCATAATTTTGTATACCTCTATCAGGTCTCCCCTCAACCTCCTTCGTTCCAGTGAGAACAAACCGAGTTTATTCAACCGCTCCTCATAGCTAATGCCCTCCATACCAGGCAACATTCTGGTAAATCTCTTCTGCACCCTCTCTAAAGCCTCTACATCCTTCTGGTAGTGTGGCGACCAGAATTGAACACTATACTCCAAGTGTGGCCTAACTAAGGTTCTATACAAGAACGGACTCTTATCCTATCCCACGTTTGGAGGATTGCATTGAGAAAGTGGGACAATCAGCTTTTATTTCCAAACTGGATTTACTTAAATGTTACAGGCAAGTACCTTTATCTGAAAGGGCGAAGGAGATTTCAGCTTTTGTGAATCCAGATGGTATATACCAATTCAAAGTTATGCCATTTGGCATGAAAAACGCACCAGCCACATTTCAATGGTTAACTAACAAAGTTGTTTCAGGATTACCCAATTGTGCGGTATACATCGACGATCTGGTAATTTTCAGCCAGACATCTGATGGAGTTATTTGATCGACTTCAGGAGGCGGGTTTGGTGATAAACCTAGCCAAAAGTGAATTAGGAAAAGCCCAAGTCACTTTCCTTGAGGAGTTTTCAATACCCTCGAGACAAAGGGAAATAATGGGATTTCTTGGCATGAGTGGATTTGATCGAACATTTGTGCAAAGGTTTTATAGTGTGATTGCTCCACTGATGGACTTGCTGAAGAAACATCAAAAATTTCAGTGGACAGCGGACTTTCAACAGACATTTTACTGCCTGAAAGCTGTCATAACCAATGCTCCTGTGTTGGAGAATTACAAGGGACTATGTGATCAGATTGAACTAAAGTATCTGACTTTAAAGAAAGATGCCGAGGCGTAGAGAAATGGATGGATTCTTGTTCAAATAGACTGTCAATCGAGAAGGAGGAAGAAAAACGGGAAAAAAAATGGACTGTATTATTATACCTGTTTGCGTGTGTTCTTTTTTGAGACGAAAAAGTATATTTACTGTGTGCATTTCTTAAAGGATAGTGAAAAGGTGAAAAATGAAACCATCTTGAATTTGATGGTTTATTTTTATTTCTTGGGGGGAGGTGTCAATTGAGAGTACCTTTAAAAAATGGGTGTTTATAAATGGGTATGTGTATAAATATCTGTAGTGAGAGTACCTTTAGGAAATGGGTGTTTATTACTGCAGTGGTGTCAGAGAGTGGGTGGAGCTGGGCTGTCTGTCAGCTTTTTACTTTTGTTTTCGGCTGTTTGCTGCAGGGTGTGTTTTAGTTTCGTTTTCAGAGCTGGATAGCTGCAGTCACAGCCAGAAGGTGTATGAATCACTGTAATTCAATCCTGGTGTTTTAAAACTAATAACAGTAGTGACTTTAACCTGATGTACTTCTGGTAAAAGGTGTTTTAAGTCGTATGGATGTTAAAAAGGAAAGCTTAAAGGATTACTTAGTGTTGTAGTCTTTGGGGGTTGTATTTGAATTAATGGTTGCTTAGATGTTCACTGTTTTAAAAAGGTTAACTTGAGTTCATAGAATAAACATTGTTTTGCTTTAAAAAATACTTTTCCATTTCTGCTGTACCACACCTGTAGAGTGGGCCATGTGCTCCCCATACCACAATCTATTAAAAGTTGTGGGTCAGGTGAACCCCATGATACACTTTGGGGTTCTCTAAACACTGGCCCATAACACAAGAGAGTCAAAGGGTATCGGGAATAGGCAGGAAAGTGGAGTTGAGGCCACAGTGAGATCTGCCATGATCTTATTGAAG
Organism: Scyliorhinus torazame; assembly: GCF_047496885.1. Lineage (NCBI taxonomy): Eukaryota > Metazoa > Chordata > Chondrichthyes > Carcharhiniformes > Scyliorhinidae > Scyliorhinus > Scyliorhinus torazame. The sequence continues at coordinate 102,490,749 of NC_092708.1, forward strand.
GACAGAGCAGGCTTGAAGGGACTACGCTTGCTCCTAATTTGCATGTTTGTATGTATGTTTGATAGCTTCATTTACTGCCACCACAACTCCGGAGGACACACTCACCATGCATGTAGTCGCAATGCCTGTGACGTCACGGCTAATGATCCGGCAAGTGGCTGCATGCGTCAAAGAATGCTAAAGTTTAACAGAAAACAAGCACAGTTTGTTTAAAACTTAGATATACATTGAAGGTGGAAGATTTTTTTATTGAAGTGCAAAATTCTACTGTGTGGAAGTGGAGCGGAGAGGAGGCAACGAGCAAAGTGGTGAGCGGGAATGCGAGTGAAGTAGTGAGGGGGCAAACCAGCAAGTGTGGCGCTGAGTGAAGTGGCGAGGGGGCAGTGAGTGAAATAGTGAGTGAAGCAGCAAAGTAGCAGTGAGTGAAATAGTGAGTGAGGCAGTGAGGGGGCAGCAAGCGAAGTAGTGAGAGGGCGGCGAGCAAACCAGAAAGGAGGGCAGTTAGTGAAGTGGTGAGGGGGCAGTGAGTGAAATAGCGAGTGAAGCAGCAAAGTGGCAGTGAGTGAAATAGTGAGTGAAGCGGCGAGAGGGTAGTGAGTGAAATATTGAGTGAGGCAGTGAGGGGGGCAGCAAGCGAAGTAGCGAGCGGGAGGCGTTTTTGCAGCAAGTAGGGCAGTGAGTAAAGCACTGAGAGGGGCAGTGAATGAAATAGTGAGTGGGCAAGGGGCACGGTGAACAAGTGTTCAATGGGCAACGGGCACACAACATTCATGTCAGTAATATCTCACATCCGCCTAAAGATGGAGTGAGTGCTGACTTTATGGCTGAGGCACACAGCAATGATGCCAGCAGTACATCCTGTTCCGGGGGCGGGGGGGAGGAGGGGGGTTGCAGGGACTCGGGATGTCTCCCTGTTGGAAGGCTCCAGGTCAGCCTCCGGCGGCGCTCCAACCACCCGAATAGTGCCCATGGGGCACTGGGAACCATCTTAGCATGGAGGGGCAGCTGGAGTATGCTCCAGAGGCCCTTCCGTCATCTGGCTTTGCCAGCCCTGGTGGCTCCACATTGTCTGCACCATGGTGTCGACGCTCTCAGTAATGCTTCTCCGTGACTGTGCCACACTCTGGAGTGCCTCGGCAATGTCCATCTACGTCTGGGACAAGTCCCTTAATGACTGGGAAATGCTCCTGAGTGCCTCGGCTATGTCTACCTGAGACTGAGACTTGCTCCGCAGTGCCTCAGCAAGGTTCACATGCATCTGGGACACGTCCTCCAGTGACTGGGACATGACGTTGCGGCCCTCAGCCATGGCCATCACTGACTGAGCAACACCTTGAACACTGCCACTCATGGAGGTGAAGTTGTGCTGCAGGCCTTCCACTGTGGTCACCACCCTAGCAGTGTTGGCCTCAGTGCCATACATTGGCAATGCCATCTCCAGCCCCTATAGCCTTTGGGACTTCTCCAATCGGCTATGGACCCGCTGGGCATTGTGAGCTGCACACTTCATGCATTGGGGCAGAGGGGGATCTATGGCAGGTGACAGGATTGGACAACGCTGTTGGGGATGGGTGGGGTGTGCTGGTGGGTGCCAGGGTGTACAGGGGCACAGGTGTGGTGGGGGGTGCGGTGCCAGCTGCCGGTCCGTTGGGCGGGTGTCCAGGGGTGGCACACGGAACCGGTGCCAGAGGGCCCATGTCAACTCACACGTGCAGCCCGGTGAAAGTCATTGAGCTTCTTACGACACTGGACTGCGGTCCTCCTGGTCGCGCTCCCCGAGCTGGCAGCCACAGGCACTGCGTCCCAGGCGGCACTGGCTGAACTGTGGCTGGCCCTCCAACCCCCTCGGGGGAACAGGATGTCCGTCTCAACTTCATTGTGTCCAACAATCTGGCCAGGTTGGCATCTCCAAAACGTGGAACTGGTCTGCGCAGAGGCAAGGCTGCGTACATAGAACATAGAACAGACAGTGCAGAAGGAGGCCATTTGGCCCATCGAGTCTGCACCGAGCCACTTAAACCCTCACTTTCATTCTATCCCCGTAACCCAATAATCCCTCCTCACCTTTTTGGACACTAAGGGCAATTTAGCATGGCCAATCCACCTAACCTGTACGTCTTTGGACTATGGGAGAAAACCGGAGCACCAGGAGGAAACCCATGCAGATAAGGGGAGAACGTGCAGACTCCGCACAGACAGTGACCCAGCGGGGAATCAAACCTGGGACGCTGGCACTGTGAAGCCACAGTGCTAGCCACTTGTGCTACCGTGCTGACCCAGTGAAAATATTACATTGTCCAGACTGAGTGTGAAGCATTTCTATGCACTGTTTAACTGGTAACCCCTTAATTACCAGCTGCTTCAACCACCATAGGTTCCTGAAACTGACGACCAAAATAGCTATATGGACCCGTACTGTCTGGGGTTTGCGTGGACGGAGCGATTTGTGTGCTGTTCCCCCTCGTTAACGGGGAACTGCAAGGCACAGTCCAGACAAATCAGTTGGTGGGACAGCCATTGCCGCCACGAAGAGCGTTGGGGATCATTACCGGTCCTAATTGACATTAGATACCAGTCATGGTCTCGCCGGGTCGGCCATCGAGAAACACCCAGCAGGTCGTGGTCACTATCTCACTCAGTGCTTCTCCCTTTAGATCGTGTCCAAAATGTTCTGAGAGTCTGTGACCTACATGTTAACATTTCTGACTCATGAACAAAGACACATTGTTCCCTCTAGACCGCAGCATTCTTCAGTCTCACCCAATTCAAATAATATTCTGCTTTTCTATTCTCCCCACAAAAGTGGACAACCTCACATTTTCCCACATTATGCCATAACTTCCGAATTCCCCACTGTTGGATCTGGGGCGATACATCAAAGGTGCACTGAGGAACCCATCTGAGAACTTCAAATGTCAGGGTTTGCATGGCAGTGCAAGCTTCCTCGAGGCAATTGCCCTGTGCTGGAAGCCATCGAAAATGCAATTTAAATCGAAAACGTTGGATGATTCTGACAGATTTATTCAAATAGTTATCCGGAAAAAGTTAGAAGAATTAAAACCTCTTCTTACTCATCGGTACCTATTATAAAGATGCAGACCAGCCACCCCTCCCCCCACAGGACTCCCCTCACATTCAGACTTCCACAGAGGACTACTCCCACTCTTGTCTAACCCTCCCTCCCTCTATGGTATTTCGCACACCCTGAATCCCCAAGGGATTCCCGAACCCAAACCCACCCACAACCTCACTGGGCCTCCCCTGACCTCTGACCCCTTCAAAGTCCAGCCCTCACCCCCACAATGTCCATCTCCTGATCCTTATCTCCCCTGATGTCTGGCACCCCTCGTACTGTCCGACACCCGGGTGTCCGATACCTCAATGTCCGACCACCCCACCCCCCATTGTCCAACCTCCGATGTCCGAACCTCCTTCCCCCTGATGTCTGTCATCCCTTCCAACACTCGATGTGCAAGCCCCAAGATGTCCACCACCCCTGATGTCCGACATCCCATTCCACAATGTTGGACACTCCAATGTCCAACATCCTCCCAATGTCTGCCCCTCAACCCATGTCCAAGACCACACCATGCCCCAATGTCCAACCCTCCCCTCCGTCATTATGTCCGCCCAGCCCCCCTTCCATCCCATCAATGCCTGGCTTCACCCTCTGACATCCAACACCACCCATCCTCCTGATAACCAACTCCCCACGAGTCCTATCCACATCACATGCTCCCTGGTCTGTCAATTTGACTGGACTTTTAAACTTACCTGCTGTATGGCAGCTGCTGCAATATGAATGTGGGTGTGGCCTTCTTCAATGTGACTCTCCTGCATTTCAACGCTGGGCTTTGGAGACTGCTGTACTGCCTGGATCTCACCCAGCTTGAGCCAAAATGTTGGGCGAGCCAGGCATAGAAGAAAGTTTGCATCAGTAATTAGACACGGAGCGGCAATACACACTGATTGCCACTCTGAGGAAGTTCCGGTTCAAGATTCCCTCTGCCAAAGTTCTACCTGCTCATTTAACCTGCTTATATTCCTTTGCAAACTGTTTGGGCAGAGTTTTCCTGGCTGGACTGATCCAAAGGCAACAGACTTCTAGTCGCTCCTCAAATTTCCCGGTCCTACCCATGTTGATACCTGCTGTGGGCAGAACTGGAATCTTATGGTGGTGATGAGGGTCTCAGCCTTGCTGGCTAGACCCCCATTACCTTTTTCCAGGAAGGCCCGCAGCATCTTGATCCTCTCAGGTACTTAATTGACAGGCCAGCACCGGGCCTTTACCTGGGATCAAGGACCCGAGGGCTGGAAGTCCCGCCTGCTAAATGCTGCCTGCTAACCAGTGTAGTGAAATGGGCCTGGATCTCCCAGGAACATCTGCTGACTTTCCTAGATTTGGCAGGGCTCTTACCATCGCCTCACACCAGGGGCGTCATTCTCCGACCCCCCGCCGGGTCGGAGAATGGCCGTTGGCCGCCGTGAATCCCGCCCCCGCCGAAGTCTCCGGTACCGGAGATTGGGCGGGGGCGGGAATCGGGCCGCGCCGGTTGGCGGGACCCCCCGTTCAATTCTCCGGCCCGGATGGGCCGAAGTCCCGCCCAGAAATTGCCTGTCTCGCCGGCGTAAATCAAACCTGGTATTTACTGGCGGGACCAGGCAGCGTGGGCGGGCTCCGGGGTCCTGGGGGGGGTCGCGTGGCGATATGACCCCGGGGGGGTGCCCCCACGGTGGCCTGGCCCGCGATCGGGGCCCACCGATCCGCGGCCGGGCCTGTGCCGTGGGGGCACTCTTTCCCTTCCGCCTCCGCAACGGCCTCCACCATGGCGGAGGTGGAAGAGACTCACCACACTGCGCATGCGCGGGAAACTTTCAGCGGCCTCTGACGCTCCCGCGCATGCGCCGGGAAACTGTCAGTGGCCGCTGACGCTCCCGCGCATGCGCCACATTTCCGCACCAGCTGGCGGGGAAACAAACGCCATTTCCGCCAGGTGGCGGGGCAGAAATCCCTCCGGCGTCGGCCTAGCCCCTCAATGTTGGGGCTAGGCCGCCAAAGATGCGGAGCATTCCGCACCTTTGGGCCGGCGCGATGCCCGTCTGATTGGCGCCGTCTTTGGCGTCAGTCGGCGGACATCGCGCCGTTGGGGGAGAATTTCGCCCCAGATTTGGGAAATCTGACTGTTCTTCGCCACAGTTGAGAAGACTGCCAGACGCCATTGTTTTGCCAGTGGGTTAAGATGGTATGGGAAGTCTGGTGGGATACCATCTCTCCCAGCAGCTTTGCCCTTTTTTATGGTTGCTGGGAGGGTGGGGGTGGAGGAATGGTGGTGAGGCCATGAGGGAACTTGAAAATGAGGGTGAGAATTACAGTATTATACAATATTAACGGAGAGCAATGCACATCAGGAAACATAGGATAGGTCACTCACAGTCAGGAGAGGGTAGGAGGTGTAGATCGTGTGGTGATGTAAGTGAGGCAGGGGCAATTCCCAGAGCAATGGCGGCCCATATTATTTTCATGAAGCCTGGAGAGAACTGCTGTACCTCCTGGCCCCTCTGTAGAATTTACCTCCGAGGACCTCATCTGAAATTCTGTCAGCTTCAATCTTTATAATTTACTTACACCGATTATTGAGGCTCCAAATTGATTTTGGAAATGATCTTGGTCTATCTAACGGAAGACCGTATGAAAAATGGCAGCGGTGGATTGGGCAGTCCCTTACCTCTGCTACAATTCCATTTTCACAAGGTTGCGTTTGTCAAAATCAGGCCCTGTATGTCAAGACCCAATGGGAAAGTAGCAGATTGGCCACCCATTAACACACAGTCCATTTCCTTTGAAAGAAAAGCTGTGGGGGATGGATAATAGGTGACCAATCTGCCACTTTTGTCGCCTCTGCATGAAGTTGCAATTCGATTTAGTTGAATTCTACAGGATTTTACTACATGCCAATACAAAATCCATAATGTTGTCTGGTCTGCGATCTCTAATTATGTAGAGACAATGGGCAGGATTCTCCATTTCAGAGACTAAGGGCGGGATTCTCCATTGGCTGACGTTGAAATTGTGAAACGCGATTGAGCGGACAATATGTTGCGACGCTAAAAAGGTGGTCACCGATTTGACGGCAAATCGCAATTCTCCATCACCTCGACAGCGGCGTCAATGTGGTCCGGAACCCGTGTACAGTACACACTATTTGCATATCATTAAGAGGCCCAATCCGGTATTCTCCGGGGACTCTGCAATGCTCCGCCTCCGATGGGCCGAGTTCACGAGGGCGCAGTTCACTTGTGCTTTTAAAAATCATGATACACCGTTGTGGCTGCTGAGGGAGAGAGAGGGGAACGGAAAGTGTCCAACATCGCCATTTGCTGACAGATGAGCCGCTGGCCGGGGGGCTTCTGCGAGGGTCGGGGGAGGAGTGGGGTGTGGCCAGGAGGTGGGCTGTGGGGTTAGGGTGGACGGGTGTGGAACACCATTGCTGCAGCCAGAAAGGCAGCCATGCAGCTACGCACACCGCTAACAGCCCACTGTGAAATTAGTGTCACAAGTTGTATAGGTGTTCCCCCAGGCCAGGCCCTCTGGCCCCAGTTGACTCATCAACTGTATCGGCTCACTCCAGCGCAACCAGTACCATCTTGTTGGCTGGGATGAGTGTGTGTGGGGATTTAATATGTATCTGCGGCTGCAGCTTGTCAGCCTCCCGAGTGTCAATCACGGACCCGGCGAATCCCGCTCCGTTTTTACACAGTGGGCTAAATAGCTGGCTTGCAATGCAGAACAATGCCAGCAGCGCGGGTTCAATTCCTGTACCAGCCTCCCTGAACAGGCGCCGGAATGTGGCGACGAGGGGCTTTTCACAGTAACTTCATTGAAGCCTACTTGTGACAATAAGCGATTATTATTATTATTATTAATTGGTATCGACTGTGTTCCACGTGACGCCGGTGCTAGCCCCTCCACAGTAGCGGAATCGATCCAGGTTCGGCGTCTGTTTTGCTGTCATGAAAGTCCATAAATTCTGCCCCGGGGTCAAGACTTAATCTCAGAAACGGAACATCCTGCCCTAAGTGTTGCCGCCGGGACTACATCAGTGGACTTCTCTGACCACTAAATTAGCGCCGGTACCAAAGCAATTCATGATCATTTAATGGGCTAGCACCTGTGCCACGTGGAATTTGATTGGTTCCAATGTCAATCGGTGTCCGATTCGTAGGGTCGAGGTTGCCACTCGAGAGGCTGATAAGCTGCAACCACATATCAGCACTCCACTCACCACACACACTCACCCCAGCCAACAAGATGACAGCACGATGAGCTGCACCCCGATTCATGGATGTAGAGTAGGACGCCATGGAGGAGAGGTGGGTCGCACTGTTCCCCGGGGTGAAGGAGGCTGCCAGCCGCCACCATACTCCGGGCCTGGGCGCAGGGGGAAGAGGCCGTGTGCGCGGCAGGCCCCGCCGCTAGGACCAGCCAGCAGTGCCGGGTGAAGCTGCACGACCTCCTCAGGGCTGCCAGAGTGAGTAGGCAACAACGTGCCCCTGGCACCCACCCCCATCTCACACACCCATAACCCCCCCTCTCAACACGGAGGGCGACCGAACCCCACCCGCCGGCAGTCTGCACACACCCCACCCAGCACCACGTGCCAGCACCCATACCGCTCACCATGGCTGGGTGCCCTGGCCGCAAAGGCCACCAGCTGCTCTCTCCTGTGCTGCATGCGTCTGACTGCCTAACGCTTTGCAATTTCTGTCTCCACCATTCCCAACCCCCCCCTCAACTGGAGAAGGCGGTGCACAACCACAGGGAGAGAAAGAAGACCAGAGGGGGACCGTCGGACCTATGGCCCCTTGCCGCTACGGAGCACCAGGCATCGGACCTGGCCGGTCGGCCTGGAGAGAGGACAGTGGGTGAGTTTGAGGTCGGCATCGGGCAAGCAAGCTGAGTTGTGATGTCCCTCTGGCATGCGTGGCACAACCCTCACACCACCCACACACCACAAAATGCAGGAGTAAGAGTACGTTACACTCTGGACAAGACAGTCACTACAATACTCAGCTAAATCAGTAATTCATCCTTCAGAATTAAGAGCTCAACTCTGCACATTAAAGAAAGCCATAAATGGACTTAACTGGGCAGTTAAGGGTTAGGGTCGAAATTTTAAGCACTTAAAAATAATTTTAATCCAAAGTTATATTATGTTAGGCTACATCAACCTGAAAACCTGAACCTGAATCGTCTGAATGTGAAAATGACTGTTGGTGTTATTAATAACAGCCAGGCTTTTTGTGTGACACATCTGAATAATTTTAAGAGTACAATACTCTACACATTTCACCTGACTTTACAGCACACTGCAAAATGACTGCTTTTTTGTGGGATCTGATTAGTGGTGTGGAGATGAATCCATCGAAAGTTGTGGCCAGCTAACTAATGCCAGCAAATTACTATTTAATATGAAGCATGTTATGCCATGATGGATAAAAACGTGTGGAATTGGAATTCACCTGGTGCTGTCTTGGCCAAGATTCCTCCTTCAAGAAATGGCACCAACACAATTGTCCATCATATTTTCTTCTTGTGTGGCATTGCTGTGTATAAATGGCTGTGGTACTTGCCTATGTCACAAGTGGCTGCATTATGCAATATTGAATTGGCCATGAAGCACTTTAAGGCTGAGAAGAAGATGCAAGTTCTTTCTTATTTGAATGAGGTAAGCTAAGAAAGCTGTTAAAATGTGTGTTGTGATATAAGACTGTGAACAATGGAGACAATACCTTATTTGGCTTTATTGGTCATGAGGTAATACATTTATTCTTTGGCTGTTGCAAGTTGATATCTTAAATATAAATCTTCGATGTTGTTTTGGAAAGTATGCCTTTTAATCGGGGACCTCTTCCGTGATTGGTATCACTGCAGGTCTGTTACAGAACGAACTATGATCATTTTGAATACCTTTCCTCCTGTACTGCAGCATTTTTCTAGATTGGTCCAGATATTTGAATTTGCACTTTAAGGTGCTCCTGAAGTAGGCTGCTAACCCACCAGCTTACTCTGTCACTTTTCTTTGCTGAACATGGTTGCTCAATAAAGTGAGCAGCCAAGGCTGTACTGGTTAGAGTTGCTCACTCAGCATCAGTTTATGCATAGAATCCAAAATATCCCTGCAGTGCAGAAAGAGGCTGCACCAACCTTTTGAAAGAGCACCCTACCCAGGCCCACTCTCCCACCCTATCCCCATAACCTCATCTAGTCTGCAAATCTTTTGGCTGTGGGAGGACACCAAAGCACCCAGAGGAAACCAACGCAGACACGGGGAGAACGTGCAAACTCCACAGTTACCCAAGGTGGAACTGAACCGGGTCCCTAGTGCTGTGAGGCAGCAGTGCTAACCACTGTGCCACCGAGCTGCCCCCAATACTGTGGAACAAACATAGGAACATAGGAATTAGGAGCAGAAGTAGGCAATTCATCCCTTTGAGCCTGCTCCGCCATTCAATCAGATCATGGCTGATCTCTTCCTGGTCTCAAATCCACCTCCCCACCTGTTCCCCATATCCCTTTAACTTGTTTTTTCTTATCAAAAATATATCTATCTCTTTCTTGAAACCATGTAATGACTCTAATTCCACCGCACTATGGGGCAGCGAGTTCCACAAATTCACCACCCTCTGCGAAAAGTAGTTCCTCCTCATCTCAGTTCAAAACCTACCACCTCTCAACCTATATCCGTGACCTCTGGTTCGAGATTTCCCCACAAGGGGAAACATTTGGTCTACGTTTACTTTATCAATCGCTTTTAGTATTTTATATACATTGAACAGATCCCCTCTCATCCTTCTGAACATAACAATGCAGAAGGAGGCCATTCGACTCCTCAGGTTTGCACCGAGCCGCCGAAAGAGCACCCCTATCTAGGTCCCCTCTCCCGCCCTATGCCTGCATTCCCGGAACCTAATCTATACATCTTCAGACGCCAAGGGGCAATTTAGCATGGCCAATCCACCTAACATGCACATCTTTTGACTGTGGGAGGAAACTGATGCACCCGGAGGAAACCCACGCAGACATCGGGAGAAAATGCAACTCCACACAGTCACAATTGAACCTGGGTCCCTGGCTCTGTGAGGCAGCAGTGCTAAACACTGTGCCACTGTACCCCCCTATTGCAGCCTGGTATTCCCAAGTGGTCTCCCATCCAAGGAGTGACCAAGCCTGAGTCTGCTGAGCTTCTGAGACCAGATCAGATTGGGTGTTTTCAGATTAGTATGGCCGTTTAGATCAGTGATGGTCAATTATAATCACTGCATAATATTTCATCTGACATATCCAAGTATAAAAGATTGCCATTGCTGGCAGTGTAAGGACAGGTCTTCATTAAACCTCTAAAGTGACTAACATATCTCCTATGATACTCCTTCAACAGAGAGGGATACTCATGGCATATTACAATGGCCATTATCTGTGAAAACACATAAATTACTGAAGAAATTCTTAGTTTCAATAAGTTGTCAAGACTTCCTTTCTCTTAAAATAACAATTTGGCATAGAGCAGCCAATAAAGAGCAGTTACATTGAAAACAGCAAACTTGCTTCCCGTCAGTGACAAAAAAAAATCTGGCTTGAAGGAAACAGCCTCTCATGCAGCATATTTTTCTTTATAGGCACCGAGGATCTGGAGCATTGCTCTGAATACATTATGTGAAATTATGCATTTGCATTTCTTTTTCAGGATCTTAATAAGCCAATAAAACCCAAAGCCAGTGCCTGATGTGCAGCTGGCTCTGTACTTTATGGGTTTATTAAGAAAGAAAAGATTTTCTTCACAAAACTAAAAACATCCTGGAAGTCTCTCTCCAACATCATTGTGGGAAAACGGAGAGCTACAGGCACTGGAAATTTCATTAGTGGTCATTACATGTTAATGACTACTGGAAACCCACTGACTAAGGCCAGCTGACAATGGAAAGTGTCCATATGAACATAAAACATAGAAAATACGGTGCAGAAGGAGGCCATTCAGCCCATCGAGTCTGCACCTACCCACTTAAGCCCTCACCCTGTCCCCGTAACCCCTCCTAAATTTTTGGTCATTAATGGCAATTTATCATGGCCAATCCACCTAACCTGCATGTCTTTGGACTGAATCATGGGTGTTCGACGGCCCCAGTAGCGGCGCCGGTCCTAGAGCAATTCAGGACGTGCTAATGGTCCAGCACCGGCGCCGCTTGGAAGCAGCGTAATTCCAACACATGCCGGTGTGTGATTCGCTGGGGCCGGGATTACCACCTGAGAGCTTGGCAAGCTGCTGTCGCATATCAGCACTCCACTCCCCACGCACTCTCCTTCCTGCCAAGAAGATGCCACTCCGAAGGGCAGCCCTGAGATTCGCAGACACAGAGCTGGAGACACAGCTGAATGCCGTGAAGGAGAGTCAGGACATCCCATTCTCCAGGGTGGGAAGTAGGCTGCTACTCGTCAACATCAACCGGGCCTGCAGGCAGGTGGCAGAGGCCCCGAGCATCATGGGACCAAACCCCAAGACCGGACAGCAATGCAGGAAGGAGCTGAATGACCTCCTCACGATGGCCAGGGTGAGTTATCACCACCATTATGCCCCTGGCACCACCCCCACCCCATACTCCCCACACCCATCACAACCTCCCCCGTCCACCGCCAATGTGGCCCCAACCAGGCAGTCTGGTAGACAGCGTGGGTGAGGATGGGAAACCTCCCAGGTGAGTCACCACCACCACCATACCCCTGGCACCAACCCCCATTGCGCACACACACGTAGCACCATCCCCCACCGAGAGGGCGATCAAACCTTACCCGCCACCTCTCTACGTGTACCCCACCCCACCCCACACCACATGCCAACACCCATTTCACCCACCATGGCCGGGTGCCCTGCACAAACTGGCTGCTGCCCGTGTCTGAGTGTATCACACTGTGCATTTTCCGTCCCCCCCCCCCCAGGAGAAGGCGGCCCACAATCACAGGGAGAGAGAAAAGACCAGAGGGGGCCGGCCGAACCTGGGACCCTCATCATCGCAGAGCAGAGGGCAGTAGACCTGGTCGGTGGGGTTGGAGAACGGGCAGTTGACAAAGCGAAGGTTGGCATTGGAGATGCAAGTGAGCCCCCAATACATTGCAATGTCCCTATGTCACGTGTGTCACTCCACCGCCACCCCGCTCCCCCTCACCACCCCCACCTGCGAACTAACCATGTGTCTTGTCTTTGGTTTTTCAGGATCACCTGGTGACGAGGTTGGTCCATCTGGGGTCCCCCGCCGCAACCCAACGGCTCACCTGGTGATGAGACGGGCCCTGCTGGTGACCCGTGCCCCCCGTTGCAAACCCGCACATGTACAGGGACGACCCCGACTTTTCGTCCCTGCTGTCCCCAACACCCTCCACCATCCCAGAGATACTCACCTCGGCTGCACACTTTATTGAAGAGGCTCTATCTGGTGTGCACCACACATGCTGCTGTACATCAGGTGGAGGTAGGAACACCCACGGGGGTGGATGGTCAGACGCCAGGGACGAGCTGCCGTCCAGACAGGTCTTGTGTTCCTGTGAAGGGCGGTCCAATCAATATTGGAGATGCAGGCACAGAACCGGGGACTGCAGGCCGAGGTGTTAGCAGCCATCCAGCACCTGCAGGTATAGTTGGAGGAGTGCAACTGTGCAGGGGCAGGTGTCGGTGCTGACAATGGTGCTGACAACCGTGGTGGAGGCCTTGGGTGTGAATCTATCGGCCATAGGTCAAGATGTCCAAGGCCCGGGGAATTCTGTGCGGGTGGTGGCCGAGGCACAGAACAGGGCGGCCCTGTCACAGGCAGCCATGTACCAGCGCAACATGGACATTGCAGCAGCACTCCAGAGATTGGACCAGTCACAACGGGCATTCAGGGCATTGGCCTGGCACTGGCTGATCTGAGCCAGGCATAGAGGGATCTGGCCCAGTCCCTGAGTGGTCTGGCAAAGCCCCAGAGGGAGGTGACACAGACCCTGTGCTCCATGGTGGTGAGCATGGAGACCCTGGTGGAGACAAGAGTGGGTCTCCAGGAATGGCAGCGCCCGGTGACGGTGGAACCCCTGTAGCTCGCTTCGGCCATGCCCCATCCAAAGGAGTAACCCGGGCGCCATTGGGCACCCCGAGGGAGGAGGAGGTGATGGGGCATGTGTTGGTGACTCCCACAGGGTAGGTTCCAGAACACCGCAGCACCTCTGAATTCCCCCCACATGTCCGTAGCGCATCCAATTGGCAACGAGCAGAACAGTTTGGCACAAGCCACCCATGACACCGGGAAGGCTGCCGGGCTCGGTTGCTCCAGAGGATAACAACCAAAGGGGTCCCAGGTCGCAGAGCGAGATACACAGCAGGCCGCCTCCACTTTTGGTGTACCGCTTGGGGGATCCACAAGAAGGAGTGTTAGGGCACGCAAGGTCAGAGGTTAGACACCAACTAAGTTGGCACAGGTGAAGCGATAGAGGCTATGGCACAATACCTGTGTATATCACAATAAACACCTGTTCACTGATGTTCCAAACTGCCTCGGTCCTCTTTCTGAAGGGTGTGAGGGATAGGCTGGGCTGGGTGCAGAGTCTGTGTCGAGTGGGGGGGGGGGGGGGGGGGGGTGCTGGCAGCCCGGTGGTATGGGGCATGGGTGTTGGTGGTGGACATGGCCCAGGGTCCCCAGGGCACTTGGAGGCCTCTCCCAGGGTCACCCTCAGAGACAGCAGAGGCCGGGGCCATATATGTGGGGGCACCATGTGGTAGGGCCTATCCTACCCTGTGAGTGATACATCACCGCACATCGCCCCAACCCCCCATCTCAGACACCGTCCCCACCCCTGCCACCTCGGGGGTTTAATGGGACCATGAGATGGAATGGCCAGCACGCATGCAGGGATCATCTGGGCGGACGGTGGAAAGTGGTAACGAGATCAGGAGTCAGACCTCGTCAGCGATGCGGAGCATCAGAGCTCATTGCGGAGTGGGTCATCACCATCATCCATCTCATGGACCAGACCCGCTGATTGGCTAACCCAGGGCCTGCACCCTGCAGAGAAGCAGGTGGGAAGCATGGAGGGGGGTGCAGGTGCCGGGGTGGGAGAGGGTTGGCGTGTGGGGGTGAACTTGCACCCATTGGGACCTTCACTGCGGTGTGATGTGGGTCCTTTGTGCACCACCATGGTTGAGTCTACTTCTCTGAGGACAGGATAGGTGGAGGAAGGGGCCCAGTGGACAGGCAGCTTTGTGACATCTGGTGGTCCTGTGGGGTGGGCTAGCTGAGGTTGTCACTGGCGCGATGTCTGCCCTGTGAGAGGCAGCATGCCAGGGTGGGTGCCAACGGCCACAGTGCATGCATCCACTGCTCGGGGCGCACTCCACCGCTCCCCTGCTGCCCCGGATGGGTGCACCAGGATGTGCCAACACCGAGCGAGCCACGGGCTGCGCTGGGTCATGCCCATCCCATTGATCGGTCGGCTGGGATCCTAGGGCGGTGGCCTGGGGTGGGAGGGGGGGAGGGAACCAAAAGGGCCGGTGGCACTCTGCCCATGTACGGGTGATAGTGGGCAGTCAGTGGGGTGTGCAAGCAGATTGCTACCTTGCAGGCCGCGGAAATGGTGGTTCGTGTCCTGACTCTTTGGTCCCAGCGGGATACTCCGACCACATGTCCAATCGCCTGGGCACCCTCTCTGCTACTCCCTCTGGCCGTGGCCCACCCCCCCCCCCGGTCAGCGGCACAATTGCCATCCCACTATTGTGCCTTTGGACAGTTGCGTCTTTGGAAACTTGGCTTACCTCCTTTCTCTCCCTCAACCGCCATGGGGCCTGTTTCCCGATTTTAAATATCACAAGTGAACCGCGCTGTCACTTCCACCTGGCAGAGGCGGAGCATCGCAGGAGACCGGAGAATATCACTCGGACTCGTTAATGATATTCTAACAGCTGTTACTGTACAACTTGCATACCCATGCCAGCAAGTGGCATTGGCTGCATTCACGCCACTATTGAGGCGCTGGAGCATGGCATTCCATTGGGGGCCCAGCTCCAACTTCGACTTTCAGCTGACGCGTAATTCTCCACCCAATTACGATTCACGATTCCGGCATCACTGGATGGAGAATCCCGCCTGGTGTCTTTGATGAATGAATGCATATGGGTTTTCTTGTGTCAAGAGTCTGCAACAATATTCTTTATAAGTGGCAGAGATCTGTAAGGAATGTGCCAGATCTGCTGACACTAACACAGTGACATTTATTGAGGAGATCAAGAGATCTTGCAGGGGCCGCACTCTAGTTGGAATCAGTTTTCAGCGAGGATGCCAGAGGCCTGTTTGGTGAGTCACTGCATTGCCCTGGCATCTGCAGCTATAGCCGCACCAAAGAACAAATAACAAAGAAAGGTATAGGACAGGAACAGGCCCTTTGGCCCTCTAAGCCTTCGCTGACCATGCTGCCCATCTAACCTGAAACCTTCTACTCTTTAGGGGTTCGTATCCCTTGATGCTCGATCAATAACTCCCGAAGCGAGATTGTAGGTCAATTGAAGGCTTTATTGGACTAGATGTTTCCCCCAGCAGCGCAGGTATAGAATGCAGCTGCTAGGGAGACACAGACTCTTATACTCCGCCTTACTGGGCGGAACCGGCAGGCAGGCTTCACCAATGACCTTACAGCATCAGGTACCTCCAACCTAGGTACCGTAATACCCCTAATACCAACTACCACATCACCCCCTGTTTAAAAAAAGAGTCTGGCGGGGGTGGTGGTCTCGTGTTATACAGTGGTGGAGGTTATGGCGGTACCCGTCGGTGGTACAGTGTTTTGCCTTTTTACATGTCACACAAATTATTTACAGGTATTTATTTAAAGGTACATTTCATAATGGAGCTATTAGTCGATCGGGGGCCCTGGTCGTCCTCTGTGATCGTCGCAGTCTCGGCGGTTATGCAGGCGCCGGGAGCATGGTGTCTTCAGCTTCATCACCCCTGGGTGGGGCCAGTGGAAGGACCGATCCCCCTGGTAAGGGGACAGCCATGGGGTGCGCCAGTGGGAGGGTTGGTGGGGCTGGTTAGGGGGGTGTGGGTGGGGATCCAGCGGGTGCCAGGTCCCAGAGGGAGACCGTATCCTGCCGGCCATCGGGGTACGCCACATAGGCGTACTGAGGGTTAGCATGAAGGAGGTGTACCCTCTCGACCAACGGATCCGACTTGTGCGCCCGCACGTGTTTGCGGAGCAGAATGGATCCAGGAGCTGCCAGCCAGGTTGGGAGCGAGGATCCGGAGGAGGACTTCCTAGGGAAGACAAGGAGATGTTCATGAGGTGTTTCGTTGGTCATGGTACACAGTAGTGATTGAATGGAGTGGAGTGCATCGGGGAGGACCTACTGCCAGCAGTAGACTGGGAGATTCCTGGACCGTAGGGCCAGTAGGACGGTCTTCCAGACCGTTCCGTTCTCCCTCTCCACCTGCCCGTTTCCCCGAGGATTGTAACTGGTCGTCCTGCTTGAGGCAATGCCCTTGCTGAGCAGGAATTGACGAGGTTCGTTGCTCATGAAGGAGGACCCACTATCGCTGTGGACGTAGGCGGGGAAACCGAACAGGGTAAAGATGCTGTGGAGGGCTTTAATGACGGTGGTTGCGGTCATGTCGGGATAGGGAATGGCGAACGGGAACCGGGAGTACTCGTCAATCATGTTCAGGAAGTACGTGTTGCGGTCGTTGGAGGGGAGGGGCTCTTTGAAGTCCATGCTGAGGCATTCAAAGGGGCGGGAAGCCTTCACCAGGTGCGCTTTCTCTGACCGGTAGAAGTGCGGCTTGCACTCTGCGCAGATTTGGCAGTTCCTGGTGACGGTCCTGACCTCCTCGTGGAGTAGGGCAGGTTGCGGGTTTTGATAAAATGGAAGAAACGAGTGACCCCCGAGTGGCAGCGGTCATCGTGAAGGGTCCGGAATCAGTCCACTTGTGCGTTGGCACATGTGCTGCAGGATAGGGCAGCAGGAGTCTCGTTTAGCTTCCCGGGACGATACAAGATCTCGTAGTTATAGGTGGAGAGCTCGATCCTCCACCGTAAGATCTTATCATTCTTTATCTTGCCCCGCTGTGCATTATTGAACATGAAAGCTACCGACCGTTGGTCAGTGAGGAGCGTGAATCTCCTGCCGGCCAGGTAATGCCTTCAATGCCACACAGCTTCTACTATGACTTGGGCCTCCTTTTCAACGGAGGAATGGCGGATTTCGGAGGTATGGAGGGTGCGTGAGAAGAAGGCCACTGGCCTGCTCGCTTGGTTGAGGGTGGCCGCCAGAGTTATTTCGGATGTGTCGCTCTCGACTTGGAAGGGAAGGGACTCATCAATTGCATGCATCGTGGCCTTTGCGATGTCTGCCTTTATGCGACTGAAGGCCTGGCGGGCCTCTGCCGACAGGGGGAAAACTGTGGATTGCATTAGTGGGCAGGCCTTGCCCGCATAATTGGGGACCCACTGGGCGTAATATGAAAAAAAAACCAGGCAACGTTTCAGCGCCTTGGAGCAGTGTGGGAGGGGAAACTCCATGAGGGGGCACATGCGTTCGGGGTCGGGGCCTATGACTCCATCGTGCACTACATAGCCAACGATGGCTTGACGATCGGTGCTGAATACGCATTTCTCCTTGTTATAGGTCAGGTTAAGGAGACTGGCGGTATGGAGAAATTTGCGGAGGTTGGTGTCGTGGTCCAGCTGGTCGTGGCCGCAGATGGTGATGTTGTCGAGGAAACATGGCCTGCAAACTGTACCGGTCAACCATTCGGTCCATCTCCCGTTGGAAGACCGAGACCCCATTTGTGACACCGAAGGGAACCTTTAGGAAGTGATAGAGCCGCCCATCTGCTTCAAATGCAGTGTACTTGCGGTCGTCCGGGCGAATGGGGAGCTGGTGGTAGGCGGATTTGAGGTCCACTGTGGAAAAGACCTTGTATTGTGCAATATGATTGACCAAGTCAGATATGCGGGGGAGAGGGTACACGTCGAGCTGCGTATACCTGTTGGTGGTCTGACTATAATCGATGACCATCCTGTGCTTCTCCCCGGTCTTTACAACCACTACTTGAGCTCTCCAGGGGCTGTTGCTAGCCTTGATAATACCTTCCTTCAGGAAACGCTGGACTTCCGACCTGATGAAGGTCTGGTCCTGGGCACTGTACCGTCTGCTCCTGGTGGCGACGGGTTTGCAATCGGGGGTGGGGTTTGCAAACAGAGAAGGTGGGTCGACCTTGAGGGGCGCGAGACTGCAGACAGTGAGGGGGTTATAGGGCCGCCGAATTTAAAGGTTAAGCTCTGGAGATTACATTGGAAGTCCAATCCCAGGAGTGAGGCAGCGCAGAGGTGAGGGAGGGTGTAGAATTGGAAATTGTTAAACTCTCTTCCCTGGACTGTGAGGTTACTTTACAGAGTGAGACCCGGAGGCCAGGGAGATTTTCTGGTTAACTGGGTGTACAGGGAGGGAGCAGCGCCTTACCGTGTTGGGGTGTATAAAGCTCTCTGTGCTCCCGGAGTCGATCAGGCAGGATGTCTTGTGTCCATTGATGAGTACAGTCGTCGTAGCGGTCAAAAGAGTTCGGGGCCGAGACTGGTCCAGAGTCACCGAGGCGAGTCGTGGCAGAAGCTGATGGATTTCCTCGGGCGGTGTACGGTCATCCGAATCGGGCTCTTGAGACTCCAGCCAAGATGGCGGCGCCCACGGGTCGCACATGGCTGGGGTTGGGCAAGATGGCGGTGCCCACGAATTGCATGTGGTCTCTGGGGAACAAGATGGCGGCGCCCGGGGTCCGCACGTGGCTTGCGGGATCGAAGTTGGCGGGAACCACGGGTCGCACGTGGCCTGCAAGAGGGTAATGGCGGCGGCCCCGGTTCACCCCCAGAGACAGCGGCGACCGCCTGGGCCTGGCATACCTCCACGAAATACCCCTTTTGTCCACAGCCCTTGCAAGTTGCGGAGCGGGCCGGGCAGCGTTGCCGGGGGTGCTTGGCTTGCCATAAAAAATAACATTGGGGCCCTCCGGGGTTGCCTGGCAGCCGCCCGGCACAAGCTTGTGGGGGGTTGGGTGATGCGTCGGAATCGGCTGCGGGTGGGGTCCACGCTGCCCATGGGGCTGCCGCGTGGTCGGGGACGTACACTCGGGCATTGCAGGAGGCTACGTCTAAGGAGCTTGCGAGGGCCCGTGCCTCTTGAGACCTAGCGTCCCCTTTTCCAGCAGCCGCTGGAGGAGCTGAGAGGACAGCATACCTGCAACGAAGGCGTCCCGGATTAAAAGTTTGGTGTGGTCGTTGGCTGAAACTTGCGGACAGTCACAGTTCCTACCTAGTACCAGCAGTACACGGTAGAATTCGTCTAGCGTTTCCCCTGGAATTTGTCGTCTGGTAGCTAGAAGATGTCGGGCGTAAATCTGATTTACTGGGCGAATGTAGTGTCCTTTCAACAGGGTCATTGTGGCCTCGAAACCGTCCGCGTCCTCGATGAGCGTGTAGATTTCTGGGCTCACCCTTGAGTGGAGAACTTGCAGTTTCTGGTCCTCCGTGGGTGTAGTTGTGGCCGTCCTGATGTATTCGTTGAAACACACCACCCAGTGTTTAAAGGTAGCTGCTGAGTTTGCCGCGTGGGGGCTAAGTTCGCAGACATTCCGGCTTGATGCGGAGCTCCATTCTTCAAACCTAGTTCAATAAATTGATGCACGATCAATAACTCCCGAAGCGAGATTGTAGTCAATTGAAGGCTTTATTGAACTAGATGTTTCCCCCAGCAGTGCAGGTACAGAATGCAGCATCTAGAGAAACACAGACTCTTATACTCCGCCTTACTGGGCGGAACCAGCAGGCAGGCTTCACCAATGATCTTACAGCATCAGGTACCTCCAACCTAGGTACCGTAATACCCCTAATACCGACTACCACATTCCTCTATTCCCATCCTGATCATGGGCAGGATTCTCCTGCAATTGGTGGAATGGCTCGACGCTGGCGCCAAGAATGGCACGAACCACTCCGGTGTCGGACCAACCAGAAGTTCCACGCATGCGCAGACCGGCCGGCGTGTTCCTGTGCATGCGCAGGGGGGTTCTTCTCCGCGCCAGCCATGGCGGAGCCCTACAGAGTCCGGCGCGGAAGGAAGGAGTGCCCCATGGCACAGGCCCACCCGCAGATCAGAGGGCTCCAATCGCGGGCCAGGCCACCATGCCCACCCCCCCGGGGCAGGGCCCCCCCCGCATCGCCCGAGGACTCTACTAGACGGCCTACAAGCCAGGTCCCGCCGTGATGGACCATGTCCATTTCACGCCGGCGGGTTTGGCCAGGAACTGACGGCCGCTCGGGGCCCGGAGAGTTGCCGGGGGGCCGCTGCCAATGGCCTCCAACCGGCGCGGCGCGATCCCCGCTCCCGCCCAAAAACCGCCGCCGGAGAATATGGCAGTCGGCGTCGGAGCGGCGGGGCCAGGTTGTCGGCGAGCATCAAAGACCTGCAGGCGCAGATGGAGAAGTCCAACCGCATGCAGGAGCAGGCGGTAGTGCTGCCCATGCGTGCCACCAGGCCAACACCGCATGGGTGGCATTAATGATGGAGACCTTGGGGGGGGGGGGGGGGGCGAGGACTTTGGCTGTGGATAAGCATGTCCAAGGCCTGGAGCATTCTGTGCAGGCGCTGGTCGAAGGCCAGGACAGGGCTGTCCTCTCATATGCAGCCATGTGCCAGAGCCACCTCGACATTGCAGCGACGCTCCTGAGCATGGCCCAGTCACAGTGGGCCATGGCTGAGAGTGCAGCCGCATTGCCAGGTGGCCCAGTCACAGAGGGAGATGGCGCAGTCACTGACTGATGTGCCGCAGTCACAGACGGAGGTGGTCCACTCCCTGTGCCGTGAGTACACAAACCCTAGTCGAGACCAGAGCAGGCTTCCAGCACTGGCAGTGCTGGATAGCGGGAGAGCCTCTGGGTTTAGCTCCGCATGCACCCCCGTCCCATGGAGTCGCCTGTGGCTATCGGGCACCCCGAGGGGGGAGGAGGAGATGATGGGACCCATGCAAGTGACTCTCACAGGGGAGATGCCGGAGCAACGCAGCATCTCGGACTCCCCCACTCTGGTTCCTGGCACATCTGACGAACAGTGGGCAGACAGGGTGGCACCACACCATCTGAGTCACCCGAGCAACAACCGGGCCCATCGAGGCCCAGTCGAAAGGGACCCAGGGTGCAGGGGGGAGTCACACCAGGCCGCCTCCACTCCTGATATACTGCCTGGGGATCCACCTAGACCTAGCACTAGGGCCCACAAGGCCATAAAATTCAACACTAGTTAGGTTGGCATAGGTGTGGGCACGGTTTAATGATGGGAACTATATACACAAATCTGTATATATGCTGTCACATTAAACATCTGTTCACACAGGGAACAGAGGAAATTACAGCACAGGAACAGGCCCTTCGCCCCTCCAAGCCTGCACTGACCATGCTGCCCTTCTGAACTAAAATCCCCTATCCTTCTAGGGACCATATCCCTCTATTCCCATCCTAGTCATGTATTTTTCAAGATGCCCTTAAAATGCAATATCGTCCCTGCTTCCACTACCTCCTCCGGCAGCGCGTTCCAGCTCCCGCCACCCTCTGTGTAAAAAAACTTTACTCGTACATCTCCTTTAAACCTTGACCCTTGCACCTTAAACATATGCCCCCTAGTAATTGACTCTTCCACCATGGGAAAACGCTTCTGACTATCCACTCTGTCCATGCCCCTCAATCTTGTAGACCTCTATCAGATCGTCCCTCAACCTCCATCGTTCCAGTGAGAACAAACCAGGTTTCTCCAACCTCTCCTCATAGCTAATGCCCTCCATACCAAGCACCATCCTGGTAAACATCTTCTGTACCCTCTCCAAAGCCTCCATAAATGATACATAAATGATCTGATATACATAAATGATCTGGACAAAGGTATAGGTGTTCTGATTATCAAGTTTGCAGATGATACTAAGATTGGTGGAGTTGCAGATAGAGAGGAGGACTGTCAGAGAATACAGCAAAATATAGATAGATTGGAGAGTTGGGCAGAGAAATGGCAGATGGAGTTCAATCCAGGCAAATGCGAGGTGATGCATTTTGGAAGATCTAATTCAAGAGCGAACTATACGGTCAATGCGGTCAATACGGTCAAAGGGGCAGCACAGTAGCATTGTGGATAGCATAATTGCTTCACAACTCCAGGGTCCCAGGATTGATTTCAGCTTGGTTCACTGTCTGTGTGGAGTCTGCACATCCTCCCCGTGTGTGCGTGGGTTTCCTCCGGGTGCTCCGGTTTCCTCCCAGTCCAAAGATGTGCAGGTTAGGTGGATTGGCCATGATAAATTGCCCTTCGTGTCCAAAATTGCCCTTAGTGTTGGGTGAGGTTACTGGGTTATGGGGATTGGGTGGAGGTGTTGACCTTGGGTAGGGTGCTCTTTCCAAGAGCCGGTGCAGACTCGATGGGCCGAATGGCCTCCTTCTGCACTGTAAATTCTATGATAATCAATGGAAGAGTCCTGGGGAAAATTGATGTACAGAGAGATCTGGGAGTTCAGGTCCATTGTACCCTGAAGGTGGCAACGCAGGTCGATAGAGTGGTCAAGAAGGCATACAGCGTGCTTGCCTTCATCGGACGGGGTATTGAGTACAAGGGTCGGCAGGTCATGTTACAGTTGTATAGGACTTTGGTTAGGTCACATTTGGAATACTCGTGCAGTTCTGGTCGCCACATTACCAGAAGGATGTGGATGCTTTAGAGAGGATGCAGAGGAGGTTCACCAGGATGTTGCCTGGTATGGAGGGTGCTAGCTATGAAGAAAGGTTGAGTAGATTAGGATTGTTTTCGTTGGAAAGATGGAGGTTGAGGGGGGACCTGATTGAGGTCTACAAAATTATGAGAGGTATGGACAGGGTGGATAGCAACAAGCTTTTTCCAAGAGTGGGGGTGTCAATTACAAGGGGTCACAATTCCAAGGTGCGAGGGGGAAAGTTTAAGGGATATGTGCGTGGAAAGTTTTTACGCAGAGGGTGGTGGGTGCCTGGAACGCTTTGCCAGCGGAGGTGGTAGAGGCGGGCACGATAGCATCATTTAAGATGCATCTAGACAGATATATGAACGGGCGGGGAACAGAGGGAAGTAGATCCTTGGAAAATAGAAGACTGGTTTAGATAAAGGATCTGGATCGGCGCAGGCTGGGAGGGCCGAAGGGTCTGTTCCTGTGCTGTAAATTTCTTTGTTCTTTGTTCCACATCCTTCTGGTAGTGTGGTGACCAGAATTGAACACTATATTCCAAGTGCGGCCTAACTAATGTTCTACAAAGCTGCAACATGAATTGCCAATTTTTCAACTCAGTATCCGGCCGATGAAGGCAAGCATGCCGTATGCCTTCTTGACTACCTTCTCCACTTTCAGCGAGCTGTGTAAATGTACACCCAGATCCCTTTGCCGATCAATACTCTTAAGGGTTCTGCTATTTACTGTATCTTTCCTATCTGTATTAGACCTTCTAAAATGCATTACCTCACATTTGTCCAGATTAAACTCCTTTTATCCTTGCTACCTTTCTTAAACAAAGGACAACATTGGCTATTTGCCAAACCTCTGGGATCTCCCCTGTAGCCAGTAAGTATACAAAGATTTCTCTCAAGGCCCCAGTAGTTTCCTCCCTTGCCTCTCTCAGTATTCTGGGGTATATCCCATCAGGCCCTTGTTGTGTTATGTACTCTGGGATAACACAGGCTGCAACTGGATGCAGCTTTAACCAAAAGATACTCCAGACCTTGAAGTTAGTTCAATCTGATTTATTGAACCAGTAGCACAGTTAGCACAGTTCTCTATGAGTTTGACTCTCTGCTAACCTAAGTGTGGTTACTCTGTCTGACTGAACTAGACTAGCTCTTAGCCACGTGCTGGAGGTGTGATACTGTACATACACCCTGACTCACTCTGTAGAT
Source organism: Scyliorhinus torazame (assembly GCF_047496885.1). Lineage (NCBI taxonomy): Eukaryota > Metazoa > Chordata > Chondrichthyes > Carcharhiniformes > Scyliorhinidae > Scyliorhinus > Scyliorhinus torazame. Next base: position 102,514,763 of record NC_092708.1, read on the forward strand.
GTTCATCAGTGGAAAGAGGCGGAGTGTGAGTGCCTTGTGCCTTTTATAGTGAGATACCACCCCTGAGTGTCCTGCCTGCTCATTGGTCATGTCCTGTTCTCTGTGTTCATTAGCTGCCTGTCTGTGCCTGTCTGCATATCATTATCTGCATGTCTGCATATCATGACATCCCCCCCTTTTGTTTTATGTTTTGTTGGCACACGGGAACATACTTACATGTGGTGGCATATATTAACATATTTACAAACAGTGGCATATGTGAACGTATTCACATGTGAAGACAGATTTCTAATGTGAGAAAACAGAACATAGCAAACAAAACAAATGTTCATAAGTCCAGTCTCTGGAGCTTGCGTCTGATCCTTGTCGACCGCCAGAGAGGTGGTGGTGGGGACGACGGCACCTTGACAGGTGGGATGGAAGCCTGACTGGTGGCCTCGTGAGTTGAGGTATCAGGAGGTGGCAAAACAACAGACGGAAACGGAGAAGAAAGCGGTTGCGGGCAGGCAACTTTGCGCAGTGCCCGTCTGTTTCGTCGCACAACAGAACCATCAGCCATACGTACAACATACGAGCGGGGCGCAGCCTGTCGAACAACGACAGCTGGAGCAGACCAGCCGCCATCAGAGATCTTGATCCTGATAGTGTCTGCCGGGGATAACACGGGCAAATCGGTGGCATGAGCATCATAGCCCTGCTTTTGCTGGTTTCGGAGCTGCTGCACCTTCTGCAGCACCGGGAGGTGATCCAGGTTGGGCAAGTATATGGCTGGAAGTGTCGTTCGCAGGTCCCTGTTCATCAGGAGTTGAGCCGGCGACATGCCAGTGGACAGTGGGGTCGCCCTGCACGCAAGCAGCGCGAGGTAGATGTCAGAAGCAGAATCCGCGGCCTTGCAGATGAGCTGTTTCACAATGTGCACCCCTTTTTCAACCTTCCCATTGGACTGCGGATATGTGGGCTGGAAGTGACATGTTTGAAATGGTATGACTTGGCAAACAGAGACCACTCGTGGCTGTTGAAGCACGGGCCATTGTCCCTCATGACAGTGAGTGGGATACCATGCCTGGAGAAGGTCTCCTTACAGGCCTTGATGACGGTCCGAGATGTGAGGTCTGAGAGCTTCTCGACTTCAGGGTAATTGGAGAAATAGTCAATAATCAACATGTAGTCATGACCATTCGCACGACAGAGGTCGATGGCAACCTTGGACCACGGAGAGGTTTTGATTTCATGCTGCTGGAGCATCTTCTTGCTCTGCGCTGGCTGGGAGCGTTGACAGGTCGCACAGTTGAGGACTATGTTCAAGATGTCCTGGCTAATACCGGGCCAGTAGACAGCCTGCCTGGCTCTGCGTCTGCACTTCTCGACGCCCAGGTGTCCCTCATGGATTTGGCAGAGCACCAAGTTCTGGAGACTGAGTGGAATAACAATCCCGTTCAGCTTGAGGAGGATACCATCAATCACCATCAGGTCATCCTCTACATTGTAAAATTGAGGGCACTGCCCTTTCTGCCAGCCATTGGCGAGGTGGTGCATGACACGCTGCAAGAGGGGGTCTTTGGCTGTCTCCTCGCAGATACGAACCACCTTCTCATCAGACACCGGGAGGGTGCTAGCACACAGCTGCACCTGTGATTCAATCTGCCGGATGCTTTCCAGCGGTTCACTAGGCAATGTGATGGAGCGGGACAATGCATCAGCAATGATGAGCTCCTTGCCAGGCGTGTACACTGAGTCAAAGTCGTACCTTCTGAGTTTGCGGAGGATGCGCTGCAACCGAGGCATCATGTCATTAAGGTCCTTGTGGATAATGTGGACCAGGGGCCTATGATCCGTCTCGACAGTGAATGTCGGCTGTCCGTAGACATAGTCGTGAAACTTGAGAATGCCAGTGAGAAGACCCAGGCATTCCTTCTCTATTTGCACATACGTTGTTTCGGTGGGCGTCATGGCCCTCGATACGTAGGCTACCGCTGCCCAGGATGAAGTGTCATCGCGTTGAAGCAGCACCGCACCGATGCCATCCTGGCTCGCATCTGTCGAGGTCTTCGTCTCCCTGTCTGGGTCGAAAAATGCCAAGACGGGTGCAGTGGTGAGCTTGGCTTTCAGCTCCAACCACTCTGCCTGATGTGCTGCCTTCCACTCAAAGGCAGTGGACTTTTTCACCAGGGCCGGTTTCATAGGGCCGTGATGTGTGAGGCCAGGTTTGGGATGAACTTGCCCAGAAAATTGACCATGCCCAGGAAGCGCAGCACCGCCTTCTTGTCTTCAGGGACCTTCATGGCTGCGATGGCCTTGACCTTGTCTGTGTTGGGGCACACACCCTACTGAAAGATCTGGTCACCTAGGTACTTGAGTGTCGACATGCCAAAACAGCATTTGGACCTGTTCAGCTTCAGGCCATTGGCATGGACACGGCGGAATACCTGCTGGAGACGGGAAACATGCTCCTCAGGGGTCGTGGACCATATGATGATGTCGTCCACGTACACACAAACCCCTTCATTGCCCTCCATCATCTGCTCCATGATGCGATGGAAGATCTCCGATGCCGAGACAATGCCAAACGGCATGCGATTATAGGAGTATCTGCCAAACGGTGTGTTGAAGGTGCAGAGCCTTCTGCTGGACTCATCCAGCTGGATTTGCCGAAATCTGTGTGACGCATCTAACTTGGTGAAAAAACGTGCATGTGCCTTCTCACTGGTGAGTTCCTCCCGCTTCGGGATGGGGTAGTGTTCACGCATTATATTCTTATTATTGAGATCCTTGAGATCAATGCAGATGCGCAGGTCTCCCGAAGGCTTTCTAACACATACCATCGAGCTGACCCAGTCAGTCGGTTTGGTTACCTTGGAAATGATGCCCTGTTGTAGAAGATCCTTGAGCTGTGCCTTCAGGCTCTCCCTCAGCGGAGCCGGGACTCAGCGTGGTGCGTGGACTACTGGCTTGGTATCAAGTCGTAGCAGAATCTTGTATCAATATGTCCATCCCGTCGAACACATCCGCATACTGAACGAAGATGTCGTCAATGCCGCCTGAAGATCCACATTGGAGGATGTTGTTGTGTAAACCCGCTGCACGAGGTTCAGCTGCTTGCAGGCATGCGCGTCAAGTAGGGATGCCCTGTCTGGCTTGACAATTTCAAAACGTAACCGTGCATGGGTGCTCCGGTTGGAGACGAGTAGATGGCAGGGTCCCAGTGCCGTGATGGCATTTCCGGTGTAGTCCAGGAGCCTGTAGGCTGCTGGAAGGACCTTGGGGGGCTTCTTGATGTATTTGAAATCTGCCTGTGAGAGGAGGTTGGCAGAAGCACCTGTGTCCAGCTTAAACTGGATGGAGAAGTGGTTGACCTGCCTCACCGCACGCCATTCGTCCACAGCGAGGATGGACTGAATTTGTGATGAGTTGGATGTGGCATATTCACATTTGGTAATGATGCCCACACAGTAGGCGGAGGCCAGGCATTCTTCCTCTGGATCCGTTGTGCTGCCAGGATCAGAATCCTGTAATTGTTGCACACTCTGAACGCGCCATCATCGGAATTGGGAGCGTTGGCCCCTGACTGGTGGTACAGACCTGCACAAGGCTGCATAGTGTCCAGGCTTCCCGCAGTTTAAACAGCGCCTGCCGCTTGCAGGACAGTGCTTCTTTAAGTGGGCGTTGCCGCAGTTTGAGCACGTCATGACGTTGGCGTCCTGACACTCCGCGCGTCATCGCACATGCGCAGTGCGGCTGTCGGCCGCTTCGTTATCCCGTTCGCATCGCACATGCGTGGAGCCCGAGAAAAGCGCTCAAAATGGCCGCTTTCATCAATGCTGAGGCACTGCATCCGGGAGATGGCCTGCACACTCTCTGCCTCATGGGAGGCAAGTTTCTCATTTTCAGCCGATTTGTACTGGGCATAGCGATTTTTGGCGTGCTCATGCACTGTGCATGTTTCAATCGTGACTGGCAGGGTCATATGCTTGATTTTCAGTAGCTGCTCTTTCAGAGGATCAGAGTGAACTCCAAAAACGATTTGGTCTCTGATCATGGAGTCAGCAATATCGCCAAAGTTGCAGGACAGCGCTAGCAGGTGGAGGGTAGTTAAGAAGGAGTTGAAACATTCATCTTTACCTTGTAGACGCTCTTTGAATATGTAGCGCCGTAGATTTCATTGGTGTCCACTTCACAGTGACTGTCAAACTTGTCCAGGATGGGAGGAAATTTTGTCTTGTCCTGGCCTTCGGTGAAGTGAAAAGCGTTGAAGAGTTCCATGGCTTGATCACCCGCTGTTGAGAGGAGAAGTGCGATCTTCCTTGCATCAGAGGCACCCACGAGGTCTGTAGCTTTGATGTACAGCAGAAACTTTTGCTTGAATGTCCACCCGTTGGCACTGAGATTGCCGGAGGTCCTGAGTTGGTGAGGAGCCTGAATCTTCTCCATGGTGCCGGGATACATTCGCTGGTCGTCACGGAACGGACTGAGGTAAACCACCTAGATTAAGCGGTCTCCTGGTAGCATGTTGTGTTATGCACTCTGGGATAACACAGGCTGCAACTGGATGCAGCTTTAACCAAAGATACTCCAGACCTTGAAGTTAGTTCAATCTGATTTATTGAACCAGTAGCACAGTTAGCACAGTTCTCTATGAGTTCGACTCTCTGCTAATCTAAGTGTGGTTACTCTGTCTGACTGAACAGACTAGCTCTTAGCCACGTGCTGGAGGTATGTGTGGTGAACCACTGTAATAGGAGATGTAAGGTAGGACCTGCACTACAGGTTTGCCGGTAGCTCCTGCCGGCTGGCTCCGCCCACGGAGAACTGTATAAATATGCATGACCTCCAGTGCCCTGCCATTTCGCCAGCTGCAGCAGGAGGCCACACATCTGACTGTAATAAAGCCACAGTTGTACCCAACTTTAGTCTTTGTGCAATTGATCGTGCATCAATTTATTACAGTCAGATTTTCACAGAATGGATATCCGAATTAAGCCCGATCGTCTGCAGCTGGATCCGCACTCGCCCGACGCCAGGAAAGACTTTACTCACTAGCTAGCATGTTTTGAGGCCTACATCAACGCGGCGGACTCCATGCCAATGGATGCTCAGAAGATAAACGTCCTGTACTCCAGACTGAGCTCCAGCGTGTTCCCGTTGATCCAAGATGCCACGAATTATACGAAAGCAATGGAACTCCTTAAGGAACACTACGCGCAGAAGGCGAACACGCTCTTCGACAGGCATGTAATCGCCACCCGCTCGCAGCCAACTGGTGAGTCCATCGAAGACTTCTGGCGTGCCCTATTTCCACTCGTCCGGGATTGTGACTGTCAGGCCGTTACAGCCGCCAAACAAGCGAATCTCTTCATGCGCGATGCCTTCGTGACGGGGATTGCGTCGGACTGCATCCGAGAACGATTACTGGAAGGGGCCACGCTCGAACTGGCAGAGACGAAAACCTTGCCACTCTCCATGACGGTCGCATCGTGTAACATACAATCATATCCCTCCCGCCCGGCTGTCTACCCCTTCCTACCCCTCCTGGACCCCGCCGAGGACCTCCTCAGCCAGGGCCCTGCCTTTGCAATATGCCTGCGCCGCACGCTGATCCGCGCACCCCGGGGGTCACCACTGCTACTTCTGCGGTCAGCAAAAGCACCCCGCCAAAACTGCCCGGCCCGCACTGCAGTTTGTAAAGCCTGCAGTAAAAAGGGCCACTTTGTGGCTGTGTGCCAGGCCCGCGTAGCCGCTGCGATCGCGCCCGCTATCGCCCCTTCCCCCACGCCAGGCGCACAATGGTAGCCGCCATCTTCTCCTCCCGGGTCCATGTGCGACCAATGGGCGCCGCCATATTGTCCCGTCCCCGCAATGTGCGCACCATTGGTGCCGCCATCTTGTCCCCCACAGGGTCTCCGGACATCCCGACATCGGAACCGCACACGCTCGCCACTCGAAGCATCTGATGGCTACCCGCAGCTCGCTTCGATGACACTGGACCAATCTCGCCCGCACAACCTGGCCACCGCGTCGACGACGGTTAAAATCAACGGCCACGCGACCTTGTGCCTGCTGGACTCCGGGAGCACCGAAAGCTTCATTCACCCAGATACGGTAAGGCGCTGCTCCCTCGTGGTCCACCCTGCCAATCAAAGGATCTCCCTAGCTTCCGGATCCAACTCCGTCCCGATCCGAGGCTTTTGTACAGTCACTCTCACGGTCCAGGGCGTAGAATTTAGTAACTTCCGCCTCTATGTCCTTCCATATCTCTGCGCTGCACTCCTGTTGGGCCTGGACTTCCAGTGCAACCTCCAGAGCCTCACCCTCAAATTCGGCGGGCCCTTACCCCCCCTTACCGTTTGCGGCCTCGCGACCCTGAAGGTCGATCCCCCCTCCCTTTTTGCCAATCTAACTGCGGATTGCAAGCCCGTTGCCACTAGGAGCAGACGGCACAGCACCCAGGACAAGACCTTCATCAGGTCCGAAGTCCAGCGGCTGCTTAAGGAGGGTATTATCGAGGCCAGCAATAGCCCCTGGAGAGCCCAAGTGGTAGTGGTTAAAACTGGGGAGAAACACAGTATGGCCGTGGAGTACAGCCAGACCAATGCAGCTCGACGCGTACCCCCTCCGACGCATGTCTGATATGGTCAATCAGATTGCGCAGTGCCAGGTCTTCTCAACAATTGACCTGAAATCCGCCTACCACCAGCTCCCCATCCGGAAGTCGGACCGGCCATACACTGCCTTCGAGGCGGACGGTCGGCTCTACCACTTCCTTAGGGTCCCTTTCAGTGTTCCAAATGAGGTCTCGGTCTTCCAAAGAGAGATGGACCAAATGATCGGCCCGTACGGTTTGCGGGCCACCTTTCCGTACTTAGATAATGTCACCATCTGCGGCCATGACCAGCAGGACCACGATGCCAACCTCGATAAATTCCTCCGCACTGCCACTCTTCTCAACCTGACCTACAACAAAGAGAAGTGTGTGTTCAGCACGACCCGGTTAGCCATTCTCGGCTATGTTGTCCAAAATGGACTTCTCGGGCCCGACCCCGACCGCATGTGCCCCCTCATGGAACTTCCCCTCCCCCACTGCCCCAAGGCCCTCAAACGCTGCCTGGGGTTCTTTTCCTACTACGCTCAGTGGGTCCCAAACTATGTGGACAAGGCCCGCCCACTCATTCAGTCCACCCAATTCCCCCTCGCGGCTGCGGCACAACACGCTTTCGCCAGCATCAGAGCAGACATCGCCAAGGCCGGGATGTGCGCAGTGGACGAGTCGCTGCCTTTCCAAGTAGAAAGCGACGCTTCACGCGTCGCCCTTGCTGCCACTCTAAACCAGGCAGGCAGACCCGTGACATTCTTTTCCCGCACCCTTCATGCCTCTGAAATTCGACACTCATCCGTCGAAAAGGAGGCCCAGGCTGTGGTGGTATGTATTAGGGGTATTAAGGTACCCTGGGATGCCGAGAGGCTATTGGTAGATAGACACTGGATCCCGATTGGATCAGCCGCCTGCTGGCTCCACCCAGTAAGGCGGAGTATAAGAGCCTGGGTTCTCCCAGCAGCCGCATTCTGTAACTGTGCTGCTGGGGAACAAGTCTGCGTAATAAAGCTATCGTTCGATTCCTTCTCATCTCGCCTCGTGAGTGATTGATTGTGCTACAATTTATTACGCAAACTTTGAAGGACATGGAGCTCCGAATCATGCCGGAGTGTCTGCGAATCAGCCTCCACGCGGCAAACGCAGCGGCCACTTTTAAACATTGGTTAGCGTGTTTCCAGGCCCCCGGCATACCTACAGAGGAACAGAAAATCCAGGTCCTGCATGCCAGGGTGAGCCCTGATATCTACACGCTCATAGAGGATGCGGAAGATTTCCCGACGGCAATCGCGATGCTGATAGGAATCTACGTCCGGCCCGTCAACCAGGTCTACGCATGCCACCAGCTCGCGACGAGATGGCAGATCCCCGGGGAATCGCTGGACGAATTCTACAATGCGCTGTTGATACTGGGGAGAAACTGCAACTGCCCATCGGTTGCAGCTAATGAACACACAGAGCTGCTGGTCCGAGATGCGTTCGTGGCAGGTATGCTTTCATCCCAAATTCGCCAGCGATTGCTGGAAAGAGACACACTAGTCCTCAAAGAGGCACGGGCCCTCGCGGCCTCATTTGATGTGGCGTCACAGAACGTCCGTGCCTACGCCTCCGACCGCGCGGCCGCCCCTTGGGCACCGTGGACCCCCGCCGCGACCGAACCCCCGGGGCCCCCCGCAGGCCTGCGCTGCCAGAGCGGCAGATCACCTGGGGGGCCCCGCTGCTACTTTTGCAGGCAGGGGAAACACCCCTGGATGCACTGCCTGGCCCGCTCGGCCCTCTGTAAACGGTGCGGGAAAAAGGGGCACTTCGTAGCAGTGTGCCAGGCCCGGAGGGTAGCCGCAATCTCCGGGGGAGAACCGCAAACTCAACCCCCCCAGCGATCCATGTGCGGCCAACGGGCGCCGCCATCTTGGGTCCCGGACTCCATGTGGGAGGGATGGGCGCCGCCATTTTGTGCTCCCCCGACAACGTGCGATCCATGGACGGCGCCATCTTGTCCATCCCCGACCGTGTGCGACCTGTGGACGCCGCCATCTTGGCTGATATCTAAAGACCCCGGGATGGACGGCCACACGGGGCCTGAAGAAAACACCCCGGTGCAGCAACTACGACTGGCTTCTGTGAGCCTGGACCTGTCGCGGCCCCGAACGCTCCAAACAGCATCAACAACGATATTTGGAAATCCTGATACAATAAGACGCTGCTCCCTTCCGATCCACCTGAGTAATCAAAAATAAATTCTGGCGGCGGGGTCCCATTCGGTAGAGCTATAAGGGTTCTACATCGCGAACCTCACGGTGCAGGGGAGGGAGTTCAGAAAATACTGGCTTTACGTCCTTCCCCACCTCTGCGCTGCCACACTCCTGGGATTGGATTTTCAGTGTAATCTCCAGAGTTTAATGTTTAAATTCGGCGGCCCTATACCCCCACTCACTATCTGCAGCCTCACGACCCTCCAGGTCGATCCGCCTTCCCTGTTCGCGAACCTCACCCCGGATTGCAAATCAGTCGCCACTATGAGCAGACGGTACAGCGCCCAAGACCAATCTTTTATCCGGTCAGAAATCCAGCGGCTGCTGAGGGAAGGCATAATTCAGGCCAGCAGTAGTCCTTGGAGAGCCCAGGTGGTAGTTGTAAAGACCGGGGAGAAGCCGAGGATGGTCGTAGACTATAGTCAAACCATCAATAGGTACACGCAGCTGGATGCGTACCCTCTCCCCCGCATATCCGACATGGTCAATCGGATTGCACAGTACAAGGTCTTTTCCACGGTGGACCTTAAGTCCACCTACCACCAGCTCCCCATTCACCCGAGCGACCGAAAATACACTGCTTTCGAATATCATTTTTTAAGGATTCCATTCGGCGTCACAAACGGGATCTCGGTCTTCCAACGGGAGATGGACCGAATGGTTGATCGGTACGGTTTGCGGGCCACGTTCCCGTATCTCGACAACGTCACCATCTGCGGCCATGACCAGCAGGACCACGACGCCAACCTCCGCAAATTCCTCCAGACCGCAAACGCCCTGAATCTCACATACAACAAGGGAAAATGCATGTTTAGCACCGACCGTCTAGCCATCCTTGGCTACGTAGTGCGAAATGGAGTGATAGGCGACGACCCCGAACGCATGCGCCCCCTCATGGAGTTCCCCCTCCCCCCACTGCTCCAAGGCCCTGAAACGCTGCCTGGGCTTCTTCTCTTATTACGCCCAGTGGGTCCCCAACTACATGGACAAGGCCCGTCCGCTAATCCAGTCCACGGTTTTCCCCCTGTCGACAGAGGCCCGCCAGGCCTTCAACCGCATCAAAGCGGATATCGCAAAGGCCACGAGGCATGCAATTGACGAGTCCCTCCCCTTCCAAGTCGAGAGCGACGCGTCTGACGTAGCTCTGGCGGCCACCCTCAACCAAGCGGGCAGACCCGTGGCCTTTTTTTCACGCACCTTCCACGCTTCAGAAATCCGCCACTCCTCAGTGGAAAAGGAGGCCCAGGCCATAGTGGAAGCTGTGCGGCATTGGAGGCATTACCTGGCCGGTAGGAGATTCACTCTCCTCACTGACCAACGGTCGGTTGCCTTCATGTTCGATAATACACAGCGGGGCAAGATCAAGAACGACAAGATCTTGCAGTGGAGGATTGAACTCTCCACCTATAACTATGAGATCTTGTATCGTCCCGGAAAGCTGAATGAGCCTCCTGATGCCCTATCCCGCGGCACGTGTGCCAACGCACAAGTGGACCGCCTCCAAACCCTCCACGAGGACCTCTGCCACCCGGGGGTCACTTGGTTCTATCACTTCGTGAAGACCCGCAACCTGCCCTACTCCATCGAGGATGTCAGGACAGTCACCAGGAACTGCCAGATCTGCGCAGAGTGCAAACCGCATTTCTACCGGCCAGATAAAGCGCACCTGATAAAGGCTTCCCGTCCCTTTGAGCGCCTCAGCCTGGACTTCAAAGGCCCCCTCCCCTCTACCGATCGCAACACGTACTTCCTCAGCGTGATTGATGAATACTCCCGGTTCCCATTCGCCATCCTCTGTCCCAACATAACCGCGGCCACGGTCATTAGAGCCCTCGGCACCATCTTTACACTGTTCGGTTTCCCCGCCTACATACATAGCGATAGGGGGTCCTCTTTCATGAGCGACAAACTGCATCAATTCCTTCTCAGCAAGGGCATCGCCTCGAGCAGGACGACCAGTTACAACCTCCGGGGGAACGGTCAGGTAGAGAGGGAGAACGGAACGGTCTGGAAGACTGTCCTACTGGCCCTGCAGTCCAGAGGTCTCCCAGTTTCCCGCTGGCAGGAAGTCCTCGCGGACGCCCTCCACCTCATCCGGTCGCTGCTGTGTACAACAACGAATCAAACACTTCACGAACGCCTCCTTGTCTTCCCGTGGAAGTCCTTCTCTGGAACGTCACTTCCAACCTGGCTGGCAGCCCCGGGACCCATCCTGCTCCGAAAGCATGTGCGGACGCACAAATCAGACCCGTTGGTCGAGAGGGTTCATCTCCTCCACGCGAACCCTCAATACGCCTACATGGCGTACCCCGACGGCCGACAGGACACGGTCTCCCTGCGGGTCCTGGCACCCGCCGGAGCCCCGCACACCCACCCAACACCAGTGACTCCCTCTGGAGCCACGCACACCCACCCAACACCGATCACCCCCTCCCTCCCGCCGGCGCACCGCACAGCCGCCCCCTTCCAGGGTGGATCGGTACTTCCCCCGGCCCCGAATAGGGATATTGGAGCAGGACGAGGCATCGCAACGCTCCCAGAGACGACGAGGCCGGAACCTGCACTGGCATCACAACCGGGGCTATAAGACGATCGGCGAGGACGACCAGGCCACCCATCTAACTCATCGAATCTGTATAATGAAGCAAGAAATGCCTCTAAATAATTTTTTGTGGTTTGGTTGCCCAGTAAAAGCGGCTTTGTAAGTAGTCAGTATCGGAGCATAGCTGCCGTGTTAGCGGCATCCTAGGTACCGACTCTGGAAACCCCTACCACCATACGGCCCACTACCCCGCCGGGTTCTTTTTTAACAAGGGGTGTATGTGGTGGTATGTATGAGGACTATTAAGGTACCCTGGGATGCCGAGAGGCTATTGGTAGATAGACACTGGATCCCGATTGGGTCAGCCGCCTGCTGGCTCCACCCAGTAAGGTGGAGTATAAGAGCCCGGGTTCTCCCAGCAGCCGCATTCTGTAACTGAGCTGCTGGGGAACAAGTCTGCGTAATAAAGCCATCGTTCGACTCCTTCTCATCTCGCCTCGTGAGTGATTGATTGTGCTACACAGGCTATCGTTGAAGCTGTGCGGCATTGGAGGCATTACCTGGCCGGTAAGAGATTCACTCTCCTTACGGACCAACGGTCGGTAGCCTTCATGTTCAATAACACACAGCGGGGCAAGATCAAAAATGATAAAATCTTGCGGTGGAGAAACGAGCTCTCCACCTATAATTACGAGATCTTATATCGTCCTGGTAAACTCAACGAGCCCCTAGACGCCCTCTCCCGAGGTATATGTGCCAGTGCACAAGTGGACCAACTCCGGGCCCTACACGACAGCCTTTGTCACCCGGGGGTCACTCGATTGTACCATCTGGTCAAAACTCGCAATCTGCCCTACTCGGTCGAGGAAGTAAGGACAGTCACCAGGGACTGCCAAGTCTGTGCGGAGTGCAAGCCGCACTTCTACCGGCCAGACCGTGCGTGCCTGGTGAAGGCTTCCCGCCCCTTTGAACGCCTCAGTGTGGATTTCAAAGGGCCCCTCCCCTCCACTGACCGTAACACGTACATTCTCAGTGTGGTCAGCGAGTACTCCAGATTCCCCTTCGCCATTCCATGCCCTGATATGATGTCTGCCACCATCATCAAGGCCCTCAGCACCGTCTTCGCTCTGTTCGGTTTCCCTGCCTACATCCACAGTGACAGGGATCCTCATTCATGAGCGATGAGCTGCGTCAGTTCCTGCTCAGCAGGTGTATCGCCTCCAGCAGGATGACCAGCTACAGCCCCCGGGGAAACGGGCAAGTAGAACGGGAGAATGGGACGGTTTGGAGGGCCGTCCAGCTGGCCCTACGGTCCAGGAACCTCCCAGCCTCTCGCTGGCAGGAGGTCCTCCCTGACGCTCTCCACTCCATCCGGTCACTATTGTGCACCGCCACTAATAACACACCCCATGAACGTGTTTTTACCTTCCCCAGGAAGTCCACATCCGGGGTGTCGCTCCTGACTTGGCTCGCTGCTCCAGGACCGGTCCTTCTCCGTAGGCACGTCCGACTCCACAAGGCGGACCCCTTGGTGGACAGGGTTCACCTGCTCCACACCAACCCTCAATATGCCTACGTTGAGTTCCCCGACGGCCGCCAAGATACTGTCTCACTCAGGGACCTGGCACCGTCAGGTTCCACCCCAACACACCCCCTCACCCATGCGCACCCCCCTCCCACCGTGCCGCCAGTATTGACCCCTCCATACCACCCCCCCTCCTCTTTTCCGCACAAGAGGACGAAGAGGACTTCAGCACGCTCCCGGAGTTCCCCGATGACTGGCCAGCATCAGCACTGCCGCCACCGCCATCGGTGCCACCTCCACCACCGCCAGCACCGACTTCGCCGCCACCGTTACGCCGCTCCCAACGAAGAACCAAAGCACCGGACCGGCTGAACCTTTGACGGACCGTCAACAGGGACTTTTCTTTTCCTACCACTGTACATAATTGCACTAATTGTATATAGTTTCACGTCACCCACGCCAGATTCATTTTTAACAGGGGATGAATGTGGTGAACCACTGTAATAGGAGATGTAGGGTAGGACCTGCACTACAGGTTCGCCGGTAGCTCCTGCTGGCTGGCTCCGCCCAGGGAGAACTGTATAAATATGCATGACCTCCAGTGCCCTGCCATTTCGCCAGCTGCAGCAGGAGGCCACGCATCTGACTGTAATAAAGCCACAGTTGTACCCAACTTTAGTCTTTGTGCAATTGATCGTGCATCAGTGTGATACTGTACATACACCCTGACTCACACTGTAGATGTTCATCAGTGGAAAGAGGCGGAGTGTGAGTGCCTCGTGCCTTTTATAGTGAGGTACCACCCCTGAGTGTCCTGCCGGCTCATTGGTCATGTCCTGTTCTCTGTGTTCATTAGCTGCCTGTCTGTATGGGGCTGGTTTAGCACACTGGGCCAAATAGCTGGCTTTTAAAGCAGACCAAGCAGCATGGTTTAATTCCTGTACCAGTCTCCCCGAACAGGCGCCGGAATGTGGCGACTAGGGGCTTTTCACAGTAACTTCATTGAAGCCTACTTGTGACAATAAGCAATTTTCATTTCATTATCTGCATGTCTGCATATCATGTCAGCCCTGGGAACTTGTCTACCTTAATGTTTTTCAAGACTCCCAATACCTCCTCCTTTTTGATATCAACATGACCCAAACTGTCTACATACCTTTCCCCAGACTCATCATCCACCAAGTCCTTCTCTTTGGTGAATACTGACGCAAGGTATTCATTTAATACCTCACCCATTTCTTCTGGCTCCACTCAAAAATTCCCTGCCCTGTCTTTGAGCAGGCCAACCCTCTTCCTGGCTACCCTCGTGCTCTTTTTATATGTATAAAAACATTGGGATTTTCCTTAATCCTGGCCAATGACCTTTCGTGACTCCTTGCTTAAGTTTCTTTCTACTTTCCTTGTATTCCACACTTGCTTTGTGTGTTCCCAGCCTCCTAGCCTTGACAAATGTTTATTTTCTCTTTTTGACAACCTGCCTCAGTGCTCTGTCAGAAGGGTATGAGGGGTGGGCTGGTCTGGACTGGCTGCAGAAGGGGCGTGGATGAGGGGATGGTGGAATGGACGGACATTGGTGGTGGGCTTGCTCAGGGACCGCAGATCAGCCAGCGGTCATCGTTCTGGTGTCCCACGGCCACTGTCCCCACCTCCACCACCTCAGGGAATCAATAGGACCATATGATGGAATGGCCAGCTCACATGCATGGATCATCCAGTGACAGTGGAATGTGCTGCCATGGTCAGGAGTCAGAAGTTGTCAAACGATGCAGTGAGCCAGACTCATCACAGAGCAGGTTGTCATCATCCTCCATTCCATGCACCAGACCCGCTAGGCCTCAAACGACACAGCACCTGCACTCCGTAGTAAGGCAGGTAGGAATCACGGAGGTTTGCAGGCGGGGAGGTGTTTGGCCGGGGGAAAGGGGTGGGGGGGTGGGATGTGGTGTCCGTGCCCCTGGCCATAACCCCACTCACCAGTTGGTGAACATGGAGGCAATCAGAGTGTCCCGTGCACGTTGGACCTGGCGCACACATTGTGCGGACTCCCGTGCCTGCCTGGGCCTATGTCCTGCCCATCCTCATCCTTCCCTGCATCCTCGTTTGAGGCCTAGCGTTTATCCTCCTCCCCCAGCACATCGCCCCTCTGCCGCACAATGTTGTGGAGGATGCAGCAGGGTGCCACGATGCAGGCGACGCTCTCAGCGCCATACTGGAAGGCCCCTCCAGAGCAGCCCAGTAACCTGAACCGCATCTTGAGGATACAAAAGCACATTGCTGCATGGGCGTCGTTACTGCAGGTCTCCGCACGGTCTGTGGCTTTTGGATAGGCATCATCAACCACACCTCCAGTGGATAACCCCTGATGCTCAGGAGCCAATCCCTCAGTCGGGGATACACGTTGAAGAGGCTGGGAATCGTCGATGGTGCCGGGATGAAGACATCATGCACTCTGCCAGGTATTGGCTGCAGACGTGCATGATGAGCCTCTGATGGTCACACACCACTGTATGTTCATCGAGTGGAACCCCTTTTGGTTCGTATAGAGTGGCCTGTCATTTCCAGGTGCTCGTAGGATGACATGCATCCCAATTGTCACCCCCTGGACCCAGGTTATCTTGATGATGGCGATGAACCCCGCTGCCCTGCCATCCTGGTGGGCTTGGTCCACATTGAAATGGATGTATTGTGCCGACTGGGCATATAGGGCCTCCGTGATGGCACGGATGCAGCTGTGCAATGAGCTCTGTGAGATCGCTGATAGGTCCCCACTCTGCGACTGGAAGGACCACGTGGTGTAAAGGTTCAGGGCAAACGTTACCTTGATGGCCACTGGGAGCTTGTGTCTTCCCCCATACTCCTGCGGTGCCAGGTGGCCATGATCTGGCAGATACGTTGCACTGTCCCGCTGGTCAGCTGAAGTCTTCGATGGCATGCCTGGTCCAGCAGGTCTTCGAATGACAGGCGCTGCCAGTATACACAAGGCCTCATGCGGCACCACCTTTGCACCTCCTCCTCCTCCTCTCTCTCCCTCATCAGCCAGGGAGCCTGTTTCTCGATTTGTAAAAGCACAAATGGACCTTGCCTTTGGGAAATCCCCCCAGTGGAGGCAGAAAATTGCAGAGGCCCCGGAGAATACCGGGTCAGGCCAACTAATGGCATGCCAACTGCATTTGCTGTAGGTGCGGAGTGGAATGCATTGACGTTATTGTCGAAACACCGGAGAATTGCGATTTGGCGTGAAACCAGCGCCTGCCATGATTTTGGCCTCCCAATCATCATTCTCCGCCCAATCATGTTTCCCGATTCCAGCGTCGGCCGAGGGAGAATCCACCCTATATTCCAAGTGTAGCCTAACTAAGGCTCTATGGCTTGCCAATTTGTATATTCAATGCCCCAGCCGATGAAGACATGAATGCCATATGCCTTCTTGGCTACCTTATCCCCTTGCATTGCCATTTTCAGTGGCCTGTGGGCCTGTACACCCAGATCCCACTGCCTGTCCATACTTCTAAGGGTTCTGCAATTTACTGTATATTTCCCACCTGTATTAGACCTTCTAAAATGCATTACCTCACATTTGTCCGGATTAAACTCCATCTGCAATCTCTCCGCCCAAGTCTCCAGCTGATCTCTGTCCTGCTGTATCCTCTGACAGTCCTCATCGCTATCCGCAATTCCACCAACCTTTGTGTCGTCTGCAAACTTACTAATCAGACCAGTTACATTTTCCTCCAAATCATTTATATATACTACAAACAGCAAAGTTCCCACCACTGATTCCTGAGGAACACCACTAGTCACAGGCCTCCATTCAGAAAAGCACCCTTCCACTGCTACCCTCTGTCTTCTATGACCAAGCCAGTTCTGTATCAATTTTGCCAGCTCACCTCTGATCCCATGTTACGTCATCTTCTGTACCCGTCTGCCATGAGGGACCCTGTCAAAGGCCTAACTGAAGTCTATGTAGACAACATCCACTGTCCTACCCTCATCAATCATCTTTGTCACTTCCTTGAAAAACCCGATCCAGTTAGTGAGACACGACCTCCCCTTCACAAAACCATTCTGCTTCTCGTTAATACGTCCACTTATTTCCAAGTGAGAGTAAATCCTACCTCGAAGAATCCTCTCCAATAATTTCCCGACCACTGACGTGAGACTCACCGACCTGTAATTTCTAGGATTATCCTTGCTGTCCTCCTTAAACAAAGGAACAACATTAGCTATTCTCCAGTCCTCTGGGAATTCACCTATAGCCAGTGAGGATTGAAAGATTTCTGTCAAGGCCCCAGCAATTTTCGCCTTTGCCTCCCTCAGTGCACTGGGGTAGATCAAATCAGTTCCTGGGGACTTATCTATCTTAATGGTTTTCAAGACACCCAACACCACCTCCTTTTTGATCTCAATGTGACCCAGACTATCTACATACCCTTGCTCAGACGCATCATTCACCAAGTCCTTCTCTTTGGGGAATATTGGTTCAAAATATTCATTTAGTACCTCACCTATTTCCTCTGGCTCCATGCATAGATTTCCTCCCCTGTCCTTGAGTGGGCCAAACCTTTACCTGGCTACCCTCTTGCTCTTTATATACGCATAAAAAGCCTTGGGAGTTTCCTTAATCCTGTTTGCCAATGACTTTTTGTGACCCCTTTTAGCCCTCCTGACTCCTTGCTTAAGTTCCTTCCTACTTTCTTTACGTTCGTCACAGACTTCATCTATTCCCAGCCTTCTAGCCCTTACAAATGTTTCCTTTTTCTTTTGGACTAGGCTCACAAAATCCCTCTTTATCCAAGGTTCCCAAAATTTGCCATACTTATCCTTCTTCCTCACCGGAACATGCCGGTCCTGAATTCCTATCAACTGACATTTGAAAGTATCCCACGTGCCAGATGTTGATTTACCCTCAAACATCCGCCCCAATCTATGTTCTTCAGTTCCTGCCTAATATTGTGCAATTAATTTTCCTCCAATTTAGCACCTTCGCCCAAGGACTGCTCTTCTCTTTATCCAACAGTACTTTCAAGCTTCCTGAATTATGGTCACTGTTCCGGAAATGCTCCCCTACTGAAACTTCAACCACCTGGCCAGGCTCATTCCCCAATACCAGGTCCAGTACGGCCCGTTCCCTAGTTTAACTATCTACATATTGTTTCAAGAAGCCCACCTGGATGCTCCTGACAAACTCTGCCCCATCCAAACCTAGCACTAAGTGAGTCCCAGTCAATATGGGGGTAGTTAAAATCACCCACCACAACAACTCTGTTGCTTTTACATCTTACCAAAATCTGCCTACATAATTGCTCCTCTATCTCCGCTGGCTGTTGGGAGGCCTCTAGTAAACCCCCAACATTATGACTGCACCCTTTCTATTCCTGAGCTCTACCCATATTGCCTCACTGCCCTCTGAGATGTCCTCCCGCAGTACAGCTATGATTTTCTCTTTAACCAGTAGAGCAACCCCACCATCCCTTTTACACGCCCTCTATCCCACCTGAAACATCTAAATCCTGGAATGTTTAGCTGCCAATCCTGTCCTTCTCTCAACTAAATCTCTGTAATGGCAACTGTAATGATATGTAGACAGACATGTAATTAAAAGGTTAATCATAACACTTCGCTATGGCACTACCACTAAAAGGCATTACAAGATCCAGACTATATACTAGCTCTCAAAGGATCTTGGGCTCTTTCCACACCGGAGTAGCTGGACAGCAGTAGTATAGTATAGTTAGATCACAGCCTAGACACCCCGTGTAGTTCAGATACAGTTTATATAGTTATATCTCATTACTTTACTTCTGGAGTTAGTTCAGTAGAGTGTCAAACTCACTTATTAGTTTCATCGTTACTTAATAAATTTGTTTACTTTACATTGAAGTCTCGTGTGTTCGCGTGGGCAGCATGGTAGCATAGTGGTTAGCACAATTGATTCACAGCTCCAGCGTCCCAGGTTCCATTCCCGGCTGAGTCTCTGTCTGTGCGGAGTCTGCACGTTCTCCCCGTGTCTGTGTGGGTTTCCTCCGGGTGCTCTGGTTTCCTCCCACAGTCCAAAGATGTGTGGGTTAGGTGGATTGGCCATGCTAAATAGCCCTTAGTGTCCCAAATAAAAGGTTAAGTGGGGGTTACTGGGTTATGGGGATAGGGTAGATAGGTGGGCTTGAGTGGGGTGCTCTTTGTAGGGGCCGCTGCAGACTTGATGGGCCGAATGGCCTCCTTCTGCACTGTAAATTCTACGATTCTATTCTTCAAGATCAAAGATCATCTGCAACCAGTAATGACAGATATTACTTTAACCAAGTAATACAGCATGCTACCAGGAGTAGCAATATAATATAACAGCAACAACATCATAGTTCCGAGTACTAATCCAAGCTCTAAGTTCATCTGCCTTACCTGTTATACTTCTCGCATTGAAACAAATGCACTTCAGACCACCAGTCCTGCTGTGTTCAGCAACATCTTCCTGCCCACTCTTCCTCTGAGTCTTACTGGCCCTATTCTCTACTTTCCCCTCAGTTATTTCACCTTCTGACCAATTGCTCCGGTTCGTCCCTACCACACTAGTTTAAAGTCCCCCGTGTAGGGTTTAAACCCTCGTGGCCAGGATATTTATGCCCTCCAATTTAGATGTGTTCCGTCCTTCTTGTACAGGTCTCATCTGCCTCGGAAGAGCTCCCAATGGTCCAGATATCTGAAACACTCCCTCCTACACCAGCTATTTAGCCATGTGTTTAGCTGTACTATCTTCCTATTTCTAGCTTCACTGGCACATAGCACAGGGAATAATCCTGAGATTACAACTCTGGAGGACTTGTTTTTTAACTTTCTACCTAACCCCTTGAACTCCTACTGCAGGACCTTGTCACTCTTCCTGCCTATGTCGTTAGTACCAATATGTACTACAAATTCTGGCTGTTCACCCTCCCCTTTCAGAATGTCCCCTGCCTGTTCAGAGACATCCTGGACCCTGGCACCAGGGAGGCAACTTACCATCTTTCACATCCAAAGAAGCACCTATCTGTGCCTTGACTATAGAGTCCCATATAACTATTGCACTTCTGCACTTTGTCCCTCACTGCTTAACAACAGAGCCAACCATGGTGCCACTGCTTTGGCTGCTGCTGCTGTTTTCCCCTGATAGCCTGTCCCCACCAACAGTATCCAAAATGGTACACTTGTTGGAGAGGGGGACAGTCACAGGGGATTCCTGCACTGACTGCCTGTCCCTTCCAGCGGTCACACATCTATCTTCCAGCACCTTGGGTGTAATCATGTCCCTGAAACTCCTGTCTATGATGACTTCCACCACCTGCATGCTCCTAAGTGCATCCAACTGCTGCTCAAACCAATTCATGCGGTCTGTGAGGAGCTGCAATTGTGTGCACTTCCTGCAGATGTAATTGTCTGGAATTCTGGAAGCTTCATGGACCTCCCACATCTTACAAGTGAAGCATTTTACCTCTCTAACTGCCATTTCTGGAATTAATTAATAAAATAATTTAAAAATAAATACTTATTAATTTATGCACTTATTGAATTATGCACCATGCACTTCTCTGTGACCATTAGGTTCTTCTTTCTCATTGAAGAGACCTCAGGATCCTCCATCTTCTTGTCTGCCAATTCCAAACCCCTTTGCTGCATGAGGCCATCTAGGGTACAGCAGACTACAATGATCCATTATGAATCTGAGGGCATGTGTTTCTCATTCGCTGAAGAGTTCATTGCAAATGGTGAAATAGTGTTTCAATGAGGATGCATGACATGCTAATCCATTACAAATAGACCCCTGCCACTTGTTGGGAAACTCAATCCACCTTTAAACTGCCACAGCTTTATTTCCCTGCTTTCAGCCTGCCATCAGGAAGCTGACATTCCACCTCCCGCACAATTAAGTGCGTTCACCTGCCTCGCTTCCTGCTGCCAGCAGCAGTCCAAAGTTCTAGGCTACTCCATGGGATTCCAGATAATTAAAATGACCTTGATTGCTCTTTTTCCATACAATTACTTGCACTCTGTGTTACCTTCCTTGCTATTGGCTACACTTGTCTCACATTTGCTCTCCAAGAGTTGTTCACTGAATTACCAGAGGCCCTGGCCAAAGAAAAAACAGATGAATCGGCTTGTCACCTGACTTTTGTCTGTGGTATTTGATTCCTGCATTTACTTACACCCAGGCTGACACTCCAGTGCGGTACTGAGACAGTGCTGCACTGTCGGAGATGCTGACCTTTGGATGAAACATTAAACCCAGGCCCCCATCTAGTTGCTCCGGTGAACATTAGATCCCATGGCACTATTTCGAAGAAGTGCTGGGGAGTTATCCTCAGTGTGGTGGCCAATATTTATCCCTCTATCAGCATTATGAGAAGCGGATAATCTGGTTATTATCACATTACTGTGTGAGAGATGCTGTGCACATTTTAGAAAGGCACAAGAGGAAAGACTTGCATTTATATAGCACCTTTCACAACCACTGGCTGCATTTCAGCACTTTACAATAAATTAAGTGCTTTTTGAATTGTTGTCAATGATCTAGAAAACACATTGCCAATTTAAACATCAACTAGAAATGACCATGGAAACTACAGGGACTAGAGTGGGCACTGAGCCACCTCAGTGTGATTCTGCGAGATTTTCAATCTCCACATCCATTTATGCATCAAACTCAAACTCCAACTTGAAGCCAGTGGGAGTGATGTTGCCAGCAGTGGGTGGGAGTTAAAGTTTAAAGGCTCAGGCCATTGCTGAGGAGCTATACAGGGGGTCTGTGACAAGGTAAGAGAAGGTTTGAGCGGGAGAATCTAACGGGAAGGGAGTCCTAATGCATGCATAGGTGGCCAGGAAGTACATTCCTGCTCCTCTCTGCTCAGAAGGAAACTTTACATTTTAAAATATATTCACTCAATTGGGCCCCCTGTGACAAGGAGCCTAGCAGATCAGTATTCTGGATGGGCCTGCAGTTGAAATGGCATGTGCATTTCAATTTTCCCATTGAAATTAGTCCCCATTCCCCTAGGGCAGCCTGCTCACCCCTGCCTTAATTCAGGCAAAATTAAATTGTGGGTTGTGGAAACGTGCCATGAATCTCCTGCCATCCTAATCCCTCTAACACATTGTTCCTGCCAGATGGTGATGCTAAGTGATGGTGGGGGTTTGAAGTCATCCATTTAGTATCAGTGGGTTATTTAGCTATGCAGCCATCACATTTAAACCTATTATCATACGCATACTAACTGTTAACAAGGCTGACTGATAGACATATTTGTATATTTTATTTCTTTCAAAGGATGGGGACATCGCTGGCTAGGCCAGCATTTATTGCCCATCTCTAATTGCCCTTGAGAAGGCGGTAGTGAGCCACCTTGTTGTACTGTTGCAGTGTATGTGATGTAGTTACACCCACAGTGCTTTTAGTGAGAGATTTCCAGGATTTTGACCTAGTGTCAATGAAGGAACTGTGATATATTTCCAAGTCAGGATGGTGAATGGCTGGGCAGCATGGTGGCACAGTGGTTAGCACTGCTGCCTCATGCCGCTGAGGACCCGGGTTCGATCCTGGCCCCAGGTCACTGTTCATGTGGAGTTTGCACATTCTCCCCGTGTCTGTGTGTGTCTCACCCCCAGAACCCAAAAAGATGTGCAGGGTAGCTGGATTGGCCACACTAAATTGCCCCTTAATTGGAAAAGAATAATTGGGCACTCTAAATTTATTTTTTCAAAAGGATGGTGAATGGCAACTTCCTGATGATAGTATTCCCATGTGTCTGCTACCCTTGTCCTTCTGGATGGTAAAGGTTGCAGGTTTGGAAGTTGTTGTCAAAAGAGCTTTGGTGAGCTGCTGTATTGCAGCGTGTAGATGGTACACGTTACTACTACAGTTTGTCGGTGGTGGAGTGAGTGGATGTTGAAGGTGGTACATGGGGTGCCAATTAATCGGGCTGCATTTGCCTGGATGGTGTCGAGCTTCTCTTACGCAAATGAGATATTAGGAACTTGGATCCAGAAATGAGATCCAAGATGTACCAAGCAATTTAGGAGTTAAACAGACTGAGGTGAAAAAAAACTGCTAGCACAGAGTCAGAGGGAAAAGCCCACACCTGGTAAAGTTACATTGTCCCAGTCAGACGTAAACTCGTTAGTGGGAATGCACTGGATGCCCCAGATACATTGTCATTTGGGACACACCTGTCTGACCAACCATTAGCCCATTATAGAGTGTGATGGCCTCTTTGTCTGTCACTGAGAAGTTAGTTGCATATCAATAGCATGGCTCTGCTCTTTTGTCTAAGCAGGAGTGGCCCATTAAACAGCCAAAATACGATGATAGGTTCAAGTCTGGAAACCCCAGAGAACCTTTATTTGAGGGGCTAGGTGGAGCTTAGAGAGAGAGAGAAAAGGAATCCTGTTTTGAGCAGGTATAGGAGAAGGCTCTGGAGATAGACTGAGAAAGGTCATGAAAGTTGCCACCAAGACAGGCTTTGGAAAAGGGGATCTGAACGAAAGTCCCTAACAGAAGAAAAATTGTTTCATAAATGCAAGCAGCGCCTTTGTCTGCCTGTGTAGGTAGCATGAGAGCTGCATGTTCTGTGCTGTTTAATGGGATCTAGAGTGTTAAGGTTAAGAAACTACATGATAATCTGTTAGTGTTAGACTTGAAGTTCAAAAGTTTAAATATTATTTTCATTTGTTTTAATAATTAAACTCTATTATTGTCACAAGTAGGCTTACATTAACACTGCAATGGAGTTACTGTGAAAATTCCCTAGAGCCTGCTCGGGTACACAGAGGGAGAATTCAGAATGTCCAATTCACCTAACAAGCAGGTCTTTTTGGACTTGTGGGAGGAAAACGGTGCACCCGGAGGAAACCCACACAGCCACAGGGAGAACATGCAGAGTCCACAAAGTGACCCAAGCAGGAATTTAACCTGGGACCCTGGTGCTGTGAAGCAATAGTGCTCACCACTGTGTTACCGTGCCACCCAATTTTGTTTACAAAATAACCAATCCCTATTTCTTACATTATCACTCCTGGAACAAATCGATCTTTCCGCACCAGCTTAAAATTTTAAAAAGTTATGATTCTGGGCCAATCTCTTAGCTACTGTTGCGAGCTGACCAGGCGTCTGAAAGACTTCTTGAGTGCTTTTGGAGCTGCACTCATTCAGGTAAGTAGAGAGTATACCATCATACTCCTGGCTTGTGCCTTATAGATGGTGGACAGGCTTCGGGGAGTCAAAGGTGAGTTATTCTTCAAAGAATTCCCAGCTTCTGACCTGTTCTTGTAGCCGCATTATTCATATGGCTGATCCAGTTCAGTTTCTGGTCAATAGTAACGCCCCAGAATGTTGTTAGATTCGGTGATGGTACTGCAATTTAATGTCAAGGGCCGATGGTTAGATTCTCTCTTGTTGGAGATAGTAAATGAGTGGCACTTGTGTGGCAGCAATATTATCTGCCATTTTCAGCCCAAGACTAAATGTTTGAATGTTGTCTAGGCTTTGCTGCATAAGGACACGGACTGCTTCAGTATCTCAGGAGTCGTGAACGCTGCTGAACATGGTGTATTCATCAGCGAACATCCCCACTTCTGCCCTTATGATGGAGGGAGGCTGATTGAAGAAGCAGCTAAAGATCCTTGGGCTAAGGATATGACCCTGAGGAACTCTTGCAATAATGTCCTGGGACCTCCAACAACCACAACCATCTTCCTCTTTGCTAGGTATTCCTCCAACCAGTGGAGAGCTTGCCCCTGATTCGCATTGACTCCAGTTTTGTTGGGGCTCCTAAATGTCATGTTTGCTCAAATGCTACCTTGATGTCAAGGGCAGTCACTCACCTCACCTCTCGAATTCAGCTCTTTTGTCCACGTTTGGACCAAAGCTGTAATGATGTCAGGTGTTGAGTAGACCTGGCGGAACCTGAGCGTGAGCGAGCAGGTTATTTATGATCAAGTGTCACTCGATAATACTATCAACAGCCATCGACATCCTGCCCTCGTCGCTGCAGTTTCACCGTGCTGCTCATGTATGCATATCTAATGAATTGACCAGGAGTTTGTGGTGTGTGTGTTTGTGGGTCAGAGAGACAGACAGGAAAGAGATTGTGTGTGTGTGAGAGAGGATCAGAAAAACTATGTCCATGTACGTATGTGAGAGAGAGGAAGAGTGCTAGAGAGATTGTGTGTGTGTCTTTGAGAGGGACGGACAAAGAATGTGTGTGTGTGTAACAGAAAGTCAGAGGGATCATGGGTGAGAGAGAAGAGCAGAGAAATTGTGTACATGAGAGAAAGAGTATGGGGTCCACACACAATTACTCTCGCTGGGGTATGGATTCCACACAGACAATATTACAGGAGGAAGTGTTCCACAGACACTGAGGTACAGTTCCTACCACATGAAGCAACCAGGACAGTTGAAAAATGTAGGTGGAGGTAAGGGTGGGGCTGTGGTTCGTGCTGCATGCCTACGTCAATGGCCGGGAGGATGGTTCAGCCAGGATCCCAGGACAGGAAGCTCAGTCGGCAGTGGCAGCGGTGGGGATAGGGTGTGGATGGGGGGAGTGGATGGGTGCAGGTGTGAACTCTTCCACATCTGAGCAAGATGGAGAAATATAGGTGGTGATAGGTAGGGAAGGAGCAGGGATTAGTGAGTAGCGGCTAAGTGGGGGTGGGAGGGAGGGCATGGATAAGCGTGTGGGTGGAGAGGGCTAACAATTGCATATGATGTCTGATGTGTTAAGTAAGTTGGTTCAACGTTGACTGCAACTGGATGCAGTGAAACTAGAAACAGGCTTCTGACACAGGAGATGGTCCAACACTGTTTTATTGAACTTCCTGATTGCTGTACATAGTCTGCTGTGAGTTGACACTCTATCAATCTAACTGATAACCTCCTACTGTCTTGACCAGACTAACTCTCTACGTCATGGTGATAGTGCTCACTGGCTTGTGCACTCTTACTATCTCAGTAGCTGTCTCCTGTAGAGAGAGGGAGAGTCTTAATGCCCTGTCTGCTTTCTAGTGGTGGTGTCCTGTCTGGTGATTGATTGTTATGTGTCGTGTGTGTTCATTGGTTATCCTGTGTGTCAATCACTGCCTGTCTGCATCTCATTATATACATGAGTGGATATTATGACATCTCCCCTTTTTGAAGTAAATTTTGGAACGTGGCGATATATATACATGCATGATTATATACAAATGGTGAATGAATGAACATATGTACATGGGAAGGTGTCTATCATGCAGATACAGAGCAAACTGAACAAAATTTACAAGATTTAAGTCTACAGATTCAGTCATTGTGGCGGGCGACGAATTCTTGTCGATCACCTCAGAGGTAGAGGGGGGGATGCCGGCACCTGGACAGGCAGGATTGCTGCCATGTCGGTGGCCTCATGGAGAGCCGGGATCACTGCCAGATCGGTGGCCTCGTGTTGCGAGATGTCGGAGGAGGCATGATGACATGCGGAGAAGTGCGGCCAAGCGGTGGGCAGGGAGCGTTTCGTAGCGCCCTCATGTTGCGCCGTAGAATGGAGCCATCAGCCATTTGGACAATGAAGGACCTGAGGGCAGCCTGCCTGGCGACAATAGCTGGGGCTGACCAGCCTCCCTCAGGCAACTGGACGCGAACAACATCGTCTGGAGCCAGCGCAGGTAGATCCTTGGCATGAGCATCATACGTGATCTTCTGCTGGTCCCTGGATCGCTGCACTTTCTGCAGCACCATGAAGCGGTCAAGGTCTGGAACATGGATGGCTGGAACAGTCGTCCTCAGGTTGCGGTTCATGAGTAGCTGTGCCGGAGACAAACAAGTCGACAGAGGGGTTGCCCTGTATGCCAACAGTGCCAGGTTGAAGTCCGAGGCTGAGTCTGCAGCCTTGCACAGCAACCGCTTGACAATATGGACCCGTTTTTCGGCCATGCCGTTTGATTGCGGGTAATGGGGACTGGAAGTGATATGCCTGAAGTGGTAGGATCATGCAAAGTCGAACCACTCTTGGCTGTAGAAACATGGGCCGTTGTCACTCATTACTGTGAGTGGTATGCCGTGCCTGGCAAACGTCTCTTTGCAGGCTTTAATTACTAACTTGGACGTGAGGTCCGACAGTTTCACCACTTCCGGGTAGCTGGAGAAGTAGTCGACCAAGAGCACGTAATCACGTCCATTGGTGTGAAAGAGATCGATCCCTACCTTGGACCACGGGGAAGTCACGATCTCGTACTGTTGCAGTGTTTCCTTGGGCTGAGCTGGTTGAAACTTCTGGCATGTTGTGCCGTTGAGGACCATGTTGGCAATGTCCTGGCTGATGCCAGGCCAGTAGACTGTTTGCCGAGTTCTGCGTCGACATTTTTCGACCCCGAGGTGACCCTCATGGATCTGTCTGAACACAATGGCTTGCATGCTTTGGGGAATGACGATTCTATCTAGTTTAAGAAGGATCCCCTCGACAACCGTTAACTCGTCCTTAATCTTGAAGAACTGGGGGCACTGCCTCTTTTGCCAGCCATGGGCAAGGTGTTGCATCACGCGCTGCAGTAGAGGATCTTTGGAAGTTTCTTCGTGTATCTGGACAACTCGTTCATCGGTGGCTGGGAGGTTGCTGGCACACAACTGCACCTGTGCCTCGATGTGGCGAATGAAGTCGCCCGGTTCACACGGCATGGTGATGGATCGGGACAGGGCATCCGCGACGATCAGCTCCTTGTCCGGTGTGTAAACGAGTTTGAAGTCATATCGGCGGAGACGAAGAAGAATTTGCTGCAGCCGAGGTGTCATGTCATTTAATTCCTTCTGGATTATGTGGACTAAAGGCCTGTGTTCTGTTTCCACCGTGAACTTCGGCAGACCGTATACGTAGTCATGAAACTTGACTATTCCTGTCAGGAGACCCAGACACTCCTTTTCGATCTGGGCATACCATTGTTCGGTCGGAGCCATGGTCCTGGAGGCATATGCCACTGGAGCCCAGGACGAGGAATCGTCTCGCTGGAGGAGCACAGCCCCAATGCCGTCCTGGCTTGTGTCTGTGGATATCTTGGTATCCTTGGTTAGGTCAAAGAACGCCAGTACTGGGGCTGTGGTGAGGTTCGCCTTCAGCTCAAGCCACTCCGCTTGATGTGCGGGAAGCCACTGGAACACTGTCGACTTTTTAACGAGATGCCGGAGGGCCGTGGTATGGGATGCCATGTTGGGAATGAATTTTCCGCGAAAATTTACCATTCCGAGGAAGCGAAGGACCACCTTTTTGTCCTCTGTGTCTTCATGGCATTTATTGCCAGCACCTTGTCAGCGTCAGGTTGCACACCCTGCTGTGAAATGTGGTCACCCAGAAACTTGATAGCGGACCGCCCAAACGAGCATTTGGCCCTGTTGAGCTGGAGGCCATTTTCATGAATCCTCTGGAAAACCTGTTTGAGGCGAGCAATGTGATCCTCGGGCGTCGTGGACCAGATGATCACATCGTCCACACAGACTCGCAACCCCTCGATGCCTTCCATCATTTTCTCATGCGATTAAATACTTCGGAAGCTGATACAATACCAAAAGGCATGCGGTTGTAGCAGTACCTGCCGAATGGAGTGTTAAACGTGCACAGCTTCCGACTGGACTCGTCCAGCTGAATTTGCCAGAAGCCACGGGAGGCGTCCAGCTTGGTAAAGAAGTTGGCGTGAGCCATTTCACAGGTCAATTCTTCACATTTCGGGATCGGGTAATGCTCTCGCATGATGTTGCGATTCAGGTCTTTGTGATCAATGTAAATGCGGAGTTCGCCAGAGGGTTTCTTGATGCAGACCATGGAGCTGACCCAGTTTGTGGGTTCCGTGACCTTTGAGGTGATGCCCTGGTCTTGGAGCTCTCGTAGCTGCGTTTTCAGATGATCCTTGAGAGGAGACGGCACCCGGCGTGGTGCATGGATGACTGGGGTTCGGCTTGAGCAATATCTTGTAGCAATATGGGAGTGTGCCCATTCCATCAAACGCACTGTGGTATTGTGTGAGAATGTCGTCTATTTCAGCCTGGAGATTCGCATTGGGCGAGGCCGTCGCCGGTGTCGAGGAAATGGCATGAACTCGTTGTCCCAGATTTAGGAGTTTGTATGCGCGAGCACCGAGCAGGGGTGCCTTGTCAGGCCGGATGATCTCGAATCTCAATGTCGCCTTGATTTCCTTGTGAGAGACACCTAGCTGACACGACCCACTGACAGCTATGGCATTACCATTGTAGTTAAGGAGCTGGCAGGCTGGTGGAAGAATGCTAGGTTGGTGTCGGATGCTGTCAAGGTCCGACTGTGATATGAGGATCGCAGACGCGCCAGTGTCCAATTTAAATCGGATGCGAGACTTGTTGACCATGATGACGGCACACCACTCGTCGTCAGGATCCACACTGAGGATCGAAAGGCGGTTGGCAGGCACGGTAGACCAACTCGCGCGTGGTGATGATGCCCACCCGATATGGAGACTCGAGACAGTCAGCATCGGGGACCGTTGGACTGTCTGGATCAGAATCCTGCATGCCTTGTTGTACGCAGCGGACTCATCTGCGCTGCACTGGGATTGCTGGCTGTTGTTCGGTGGAGCGGACCTGCAGAAGGCCGCGTAGTGGCCAGGCTTTCCACACTGTAGACATCGCCTGCCTTTGGCTGGACATTGCCGCTTTAAATGGGCGGAGCCACAATTCGGACACGTCATGACGCTGACATCAGCACGTTCTGTTCGCCATCGCACGTGCACAGTGCGGTCGGCCGACGTTCGCGCATGCGCCTCAGGGTCTTCAGCCTCATCGTCCACCCAGTCGTGGCGCGCATGCGTGGGGACCCGAGAAAAGCGCGCAAAACGGCCACTCTCCTCGATGCTCAGGCCTTGCATTTTTGCGATGGCCTGCACCCTTTCTGCCTCGTGGGAGGCAAGCTTTGCAGTTTCTGCCGCCCTGATGCGGGAGTAGCGATTTCTGGCATGCTCATGGACAACGCACGTTTCGATGGCGACGGAGAAGGTCAACTGATTTTGAGGAGCTGCTCCCACAGGGAGTCGGACTGGACCCCGAAAATGATCTGATCCCGGATCATGGAATCAGTCGCCGATTCATAATTACATGACTGCGCTAGGATGCGGAGATGGGTCAAGAAAGACTGAAAAGGTTTATCCTTACTCTGAAGCCTCTGTTGGAAGATGTACCGTTCAAAGCTCTCATTCACCTCAATGTCACAGTGACTGTCGAATTTCAGCAGAACTGTCTTGAACTTTGTCTTGTCTTCGCCATCGGCAAACGTAAGCGAGTTATAGATGTGGATGGCGTGATTCCCCGCAGTCGACAGGAGCAGCGCAATCTTTCTGGCATCCGATGCTGCCCCGAGGTCGGAGGCCTCGATGTACAGAAGGAACTTTTGTTTGAAGACTTTCCAGTTGGCGCCGAGGTTGCCGGAGATCCGGAGTTGCGAAGGAGGCTGGATCTTTTCCATGCCACTGGATGGCTGCTTGCTGGTCATTGCAGATACACTCGAGGTAGGTTCGTTAGGATTAATAGCACTCTGGTACCATGATGTGTTAAGTAAGTTGGTTCAACATTGACAGCAACTGGATGCAGTGAAACTAGAAACAGCCTTCTGACACAGGAGATGGTCCAACACTGCTTTATTGAACTTCCTGACTGCTGTACATAGTCTGCTGTGAGTTGACACTCTATCAATCTAACTGATAACCTCCTACTGGCTTGACCAGACTAACTCTCTACCTCATGGTGATAGTGCTCACTGGCTTGTGAACTCTTACTATCTCAGTAGCTGTCTCCTGTAGAGAGAGGGAGAGTCTTAATGCCCTGTCTGCTTTATAGTGGTGGTGTCCTGTCTGGTGATTGATTGTTATGTGTCGTGTGTGTTCATTGGTTATGTGTGTCAATCACTGCCTGTCTGCATCTCATTATATACATGAGTGGATATTATGACAATGTCTAGTGATGCTTTGATGCCTCGTGAGTATGTTTGATGCCTCGGTTGCATTTGATTGCATTTGATGTCAAAAGATAGTATTGATGGCTAATGAAAAACTCATTTCAAATTACACCTTTTGATGCCAAAAGATGACCAATTTTTTTTTTGAGTGCATTTGAACGCACAATTGTGCCCACATTTTCAGGGGACTGCTCCATGAAATTCCACCCCTCAATGTCTTCTTGGCTGCGATTTGTTACTTCAGGACAGACTAGGCTTTTCTAAGTTTTCTATGTTAACGTATTTCAGTTGAGATCCAGTCAGCCCACACAGGATTGATGTCGGTGGTTGCTAAAAAACACAGAAATAATTGCGAAGATGTTCTGGATGCCCAACTGACAAGATCCAGTTTTCCCAGTCAAAGCTTCATACTCCAGCAATCCTACTTATATCAGTGATGTGAACTAAGGGACAGAATTCCACAAACGTGTTTCACAAGCAAGGGAAAGAGCGGGTGATGCTCTAACAAAAGTATTCATGGTATAATTTTGAGGTGTCTGCTGCAGCCCTTTGTGGTTTTGGCAGGAATGTGGCTTAAGCAAATGTGACGTCTCTGTTAGATTGGTAACGTTGTCACGCCAGTTCAATGTTGAAAAAGGTGAAGGGGCCCACTCTAATCAAATCCATCAGTCTGTCCACCTTTAGGTTTCTTGTTCAAGCTCCCAAAAATGGCCACAGTACGATTAATTCACAAACTATCAGTAGCACAGAAACACTGCAAAAGAGCAAGACTGTGAGTAAGGATGTTCAGGTCATGTTTGTCCAGTGAATCGCCATCAATGACAAACTGCCAGATTAAAGCAAAACCGTTAATTAGAAATCATGAACCCACAGAACAAATAGACCACAGCATATCTACAAGAACACTGGAACAAGCCACTTCCACAATCACCTCAGACACACACCCCATCACCAATTTCACCCTCCTCATGATTCCAGACCCTCCCATCATTGTCCTCTGATCTTTGATTCCCAGAAGATCCTTGAATCATGACCCTACTGATCTTTGACTTCCAAAATCTCTCCCTGATATCCGTGTGGTCCTCCTGACACCACCAACCTTATTCTATTGGCCTCCTCAATCCCATCCCCACTCCTCCAATAGTCTTTATTTACAGAAGCCAGAAAATGCCACTCATCCTCAGCTGTGACCTTTTTATGAAGTGTTGCCTACCTGTATGGCAGCTAAGCCTGTTCATCTGACTGGCTTCCAGGCAGAAAATCTTCAAGGTGTCAACTGGCAGTGCCAAGGTGCCTGGGTGCCAGCCTGCCCTGTCCCCGACTACCCGGGGGTCTCTAATGGTCTGGGAGAACTCCCCAGGTGCCATTACGACTGGTCAACACTTGTGGAAACCCGTACTAAATGGCACCCTGGCGAGGTCACGCAGGTGAGGCGATTAGGTCCCGGGCACCGAGAGAATCCCGCAAATGCATATTTAAATGAGCCGAATGCCCAGTCAGGGTGAGATCTAGATCGCGATGTCTTACAAGACTCCATTAAATCCAACGAGGTGTTTCCAGTATCATAAATCGCGCCAGAGACCTCTCACAAGATTCATCGGACTCGTCCTGACACCAAGTCAGGTGCTACGAAGCTGTTAAATCGCGCCCAGGGTGAACTGGCCTTTCCTTTAAAATTTGGTGGTTTGTTTTGCTTAGAAAGGTGCTGATTTTTGTACACTACGTGGATAGGATCAGCTGCTGTGGTGGAATTTGTTGCAGCTGTCAGAAAGTGAGCAGAGTCCTTGGAGCAGGTTGTTGGATGTGGATTGGCCTGACAATCTTCAGTGAGATGGATATTTTTAATAAAAATATTTTTCTGTTTTGTAGCTGCAGAGCCTTGGGGAAGAGCTATGTAACTATAATACTGAGTGAATATGGCTTGGTGGACATATGCACTCTATTGAGTGCCATCTTCATTCTGAAACTAATTCTAGACTCTCCAACCAGGGCAAACAGCTTCTTAGCAACTACCCTGTGAAGCCTCTAAGAATTTTATGTGTTTCAATGTGACATCACCTCGGATTCTTCTGAATGCCAGTGAAATGCATCCCATTTTACTCGATCCCAGTACATTCCTGACCTTCCTGTCATCTCAGAAATCAATCTAGTGAACCATATGCTGCATCCTGCTGAAGCCAATATACCCTTACTTTGGTGAAAACAGCAGAGTTGTACACAGTAGTCTAAGTGTGGCCTTGTCACAACTCTATATAATTTCAGCAAGACTTCCTTATTCCAACTCCTTTGCAATAAAGATTAATTCATCATTTACCTTCCTAATTGATTACTATACCTGCATGTTACCTCTTTGTGATGAACTCTCAACGCTCTCTAAATGTCGGCATTGAATATTCTCTCGCCATTTAAAAGATATTCTGCTTTTCCATACTTCCCCCCCTCCCCCCCCCCCCCCCCCCCCCCCCAAGTGGATAATTTCTTACTATCCAATATTATACTCTATCAGCCACCTTCTTGCTCAATCACTTCAGTGATCTATCTCCCTTTTCTGCCTCTGTGCATCCTCCATACAGCTTAACTTTCCCACCTGGCTTTGCATTGTGACCAAACTTGGATATATTACACTCAGTCCCCTCATCAAAGTCACTGACATCGATTGTAAATAACTGAAACCCTAGCACTGTCCTTCCAGCACTCCACTCTGCCCGTTTATTTCTGTTCTCTGTTTTTGATCAGTTAACCAGTCTTCATTACGTGCTAATATTTTAATTCAAATCCAAGAGTTCAAATCTTGTCATGACCTCTTGGGTGGCAAACCTATTGAATTATTTCTGAAAATCTAAATATATCCAATTTTTACTTCCTTATCTATCATGTTAGATACACCCTGAGAAAGCTCTAATAGATTTGTCAGAGATGATTTCTCTTTCATAAACCATGTTGACCCTGTCTAATCATTTTGTGATTTTCCAAGCCCCCTGTTATCACATCCTTAATAATAGATTACAGCATTTACCTTACTGCTGATGTCAGCTTAACCGGCCCACAGTTTCCTGTTTTCTCTCCCTCTTCTTTCTTGTGTGTGATGTTACATTCACTACCTTCCAATCCCCAGGAATCGTTCCAGAAACTAGGGAATTCTGGAAGATCAAAACTAATCCATCCATTATCTCTGCAGCCACTTCTTTTAAAATCCTTGGGGATTTCTCGGTTTTTAGTCCAATTAATTTCTCCAATATTTTATCATTACTAATAATTACTTTAATTTCTTCACTCTAATTAGTCCCTTGGTTCCCACAATTTTTGGGATGTTCTTTGTATCTTCTACTGTGAAAACAGATGCAAAATATTAATTTAACATATCTTAGCATTTGCCATTCTTTATTTCCCCCATTATACTTTCTTCATTCTCTGCCTTATTTACTTTTGCTAATCCCTATCAATATATAGGCTTTTAAAAGTTCTTACAAACTAATTTTATAATTCTTGCTATTCTACTCTCATATTCAATTTTCTCTCCGTTAATTTATTCATTATCCTTTGACAATTTTTTAAATCATTCCGTTCTTCAGGTTTCACCTCTTCATTAATCTAATAATCTAATTTGCCCAGTTTGCCAAGGCTGTACCATAATTCAGTGGAGTTCATATTCCTCAAGGAAAGGTATATTTGTTGGAAATTATTAACCATTCACCTGAGGAAGGAGCAGAGCTCCGAAAGCTAGTGATTTGAAACAAACCTGTTGGACTTTAATCTGGTGTTGTAAGACTTCTTACTGTGCGCACCCCAGTCCAACGCCGGCATCTCCACATGATGGGAATTATTAAGTTTTAGTTAAGTGTTTTCCTGGCTTACCTACCATCATTGTAATTTAATATTGCAGTCAACATCATCCAGCAT
Organism: Scyliorhinus torazame; assembly: GCF_047496885.1. Lineage (NCBI taxonomy): Eukaryota > Metazoa > Chordata > Chondrichthyes > Carcharhiniformes > Scyliorhinidae > Scyliorhinus > Scyliorhinus torazame. The sequence goes on from NC_092708.1 coordinate 102,549,528, forward strand.
GCCTTATAGACCACTGTAACTAACTTTGAACTCTATTTCTGGACTTAATCACAATACTCTCAAACATAACATGACTTACTCCATATTATGATCACTCTTCCCCAGAGTATATTTTATTACTAATTAACCCAATGTCATTATACAATACTAAATCTAAAATAGCTGTTCCCTGATTAGTTCTTCCACATATGTTTTTTATTTTTCTCTCCACCTAATTTGTAGCTTTTATTTTATTCTTTCATCTGATGTGCACATCACTGGTGAGGCCAGCATTTGTTGTCCATCCCTTATTGCCCTTGATCTGAATGGCCTGAGAGGCCATTTCAGAGGGCAGTTAGCCACATTACTATCAGACTAGGTCATTTCCTTCCCTGAAGGACATTGGTGAACCAGGTGGCTTTAAAAAAAATGTTTTTATTGAAATTTTTCATTTATGACAGGCACATCAAATAAATATATAATTCAATTACACAGTTTTGTCAATCATAGCAGAAGTTATAAATAAATTACACCCTTTTACTGTACATACCCGAAATATGATCAAATTTTACACTTGTGTTAACCAAAACAAATTACAAAAAAAAGACAAGAGGACAGTAGTCTATTTATATTGTAGTAGCCAGCATGGTAAAGATATAGTCAGAGCTGCCCCTTTGCATCCTGAGGCGGCAAAACTGGAGATGAGATATCGCCCGGCGATTACACCTTTTGCATGGCAGTATTACGGAAATTAAATGAAAATTGCTTATTGTCACAAGTAGGCTTCAAATGAAGTTACTGTGAAAAGCACCTCGTCGCCACATTCCGGCGCCTGTTCGGGGAGGCTGGTAGGGCAATTGAACCGTGCTGCTGTCCTGCCTTGGTCTGCTTTAAAAGCCAGCGATTTAGTCCTGTGCTAAACCAGCTCCTACTGTATTGCCGTTTGTGAGCATCCCCCCCCCCCCCCCCCCAATGGTATTGTGAAGATTCCACCTTCTCCTTGCTGTGGTGTGGGTGGTCCCTCCTCCCCTCCCTCTTGCCTGACCCCTAACCTCCTCCCCCCCCACCCCACTCATTTTTTCCCTGGCTATTCCTCCCCTCCCCTTCCCACCTCCCCCACCCGCACGCACCTCTGCCCACCCCAGTTTCTGGTAATGAACAGGTCTTCGAAGGTCTTCCACGTGTGCAATTCTTTCATGCTGTGCTGGCAAATTTTATTTTTTCTAGTTTTCGGAGCTCTGCTAAGTCGGATAGCAAGTCTGAGGCCCTTGGTGGCGCAGTCGACCTCCATCTGAACAGGAGTCTCCGCTGGCAATCAGGGAGGCAAAGGCTTGGGTGCCGGCCCCTCTCCCCACAAAGAGCTCTGAGTGCTCCGACAACCCGAACACCATCACCAAAGGGCATGACTATTTTCATCCCCACCACACTGGACCTGGCTTTGAAGAAGGTGACCTGGAACCCAATGAGCTTGGAGATTACCCAGAACATGTGGGTATGGTTGGCCGGATCCTCCCCGGCACCATTCGCACTTAACCTCCACCTACGGGAAGAACCCGCTCATGCGTGTCCTGATCAGATGCGCCCTGTGCTCCACCTTTAACTGCATTAGGCTCAGCCCTGCTAATGAGGAGGTAGACTTTACTTCGAGTCCAGAGTCGTCTCCCTATCTCCAACCCCAACTTCTCCTCCCATCTTTCTCATGTATAGTCCCATTGGGGCTCTTACCTCTTCTAACAGTCATCCATAAATGTCAGCACATTTACCATCCCCTAGTTCGTCCTAAACTAATAATCTGTCCAGTAGCATGTGCTCGGGTATCTGGGAGAACCTCGTGGTCTCCTTGCGTATGAAGTCCCGTAGCTGCAGGTAACGGAGTTTGTTCCTTTTGGGAGCTGAAGCCTCTCCACTAGTTCCCCCAGGGTTGCCATTTTACTGTCCACGTACAGGTCCCTTACTGTCAATTCCCCTTCGTCCTTTCTCCATGCTTTGTACATAGCGTCAATTTACGCTGGGACGAACCTATGGTTTCTGCAGATGGGGGCCGTAACAGACATGCCGCTGAGTTTGAAGTGGTATCTGAGCTGGTTCCAGGTCCTTAATGTGGGTACTACCACCGGGCTCCTCGAGTACTTGGCTGGGGGGAATTGGAGTGGGACGGGGGCCATTGCCCGAAGGTATGTCCCAATACAGGAGGGCTCTTCCATCTGCACCCACTCCGCCCCTGTCTCTCCCAACCATTCTCGCACCCTCTGTGTTTGCTGTCCAGTGGTAGAATAGGAAGTTTGGCAGAGCTAAACCCCCCTGTGCCACCCTCTTTGTATCCTCGGGTTCTTTACCGCCCAGATGAAGGCCTTGATCAGTTTATCCACCCTTTTAAAGAAGGGTTTGGGATGAAGATCGGGAGTGATCTGAATAAGAAGAGGAACCTTGGCAGCACATTTATTTTTATCGTCTGCACTCTTTCCACCAGGGAGAGTGGGAGCGAGCCCCACCTTCGTAGGTCCCCCTTCATCTCCTCCACCAGGCTGGACAGGTTCCACTTATGAAGCTGTCCCCAGTCGTGGATCCTGAGGTACCTGAACTTGGTTTGGGCCAGTTTGAATGAAAGCGTCCCCAGCTCTGCTCCTACCCCCTGGGGGTTCACTGCGAATATTTAGCTTTTGCTCAGGTTTAGTTTGTATCCCAAGAAGGCTCCGACCTCACTCAGGAGCTATGTTTCTTGCCCATGCTGGCTAGGGTGGTCGAGGCGTAGAGGTCATCCGCATAGAGTGAAACCCTGTGCTCCCTGTCTCCTCTCTGAATGCCCGATTACCCCTTCGCTGATCTAAGAGCGATGATCAGTGTGAACAGCAATAAGGACAACAAGCATCCTTGCCTTTGTGCACCCAGACATATTCTGACCTGGTGGTGTTCATTTGTACGCTCGCTATTGGAGTGCTCTACAGTAGATTCACCCACGAGGTGAACCCTGGCCCAAACCCAAATCATTCAAGAACCTCCATGAGGTACGTCCATTCTACTCGATCAAAAGCCTTCTAGGCATCCTGGGAGATGATCACTTCTGGTGTCTCCTCCCTGGGCGTGGTCATCATCATGTTCAGCAGGTGTCTGATGTTCATCATTAGCTCTCTGCCCTTGGCAAACCCGGTTGGATCTTCCACGATTAGTTCTGGCAAGCAGCTCTCCAGTCGCATTGCCAGAACTTTCATCAGGACTTTGGCGTCAGAGCTCAGTTGTGAGATGGATCTGTATGACCTGCACTCTGTGGGGTCCTTGTCTTTTTTGGGGATCAGTGAGATCAAGATCTGTGCCAGCATGGGCAGCAGGACCCCCTTGACAGTGAGTCATTGAACATTTCCAGCAAGTGCGGGGCCAGTGCTGCCACGAACCTCTTGTAGCAGTTCACCGGGAATCCTTCCTGTCCCGATGCCTTCCCTGACTGCATGGAATTAATGCATTCCATGATCTGTTCCAGTCCTAGTGTTGCTTCCAGTCCTGGGCTGGATTCTCCGCCCCGCTGCGCCACATTTCTGACCCGACCCGCCGGTGGGATTCTCCGTTACACCGGACAGTCAATGGGATTTCTCACAGTGGGGCAGCCCCAAGCCGCCGGGAACCCCTCCCCCCCGGCACTGTCTAAATGGAGAATACCATCGGCGGAGAATCCCACCCCTATCTCTTTTCCTCCCCTACAACTGCTATGTCCAGCCCGTCGAGGAAATGTTTCATCTTCAAGACCATCTCCGGGGGCTTGGAGGTGTACAGTCTCCTGTAAAAGGTTGCGAAGGCTCCATTGTTCTCCTCTGGAGCCTAGACCACCCTACCATTCCCGTCCCTAACCTGTGCTATCTCTCTTGCAGCAGCCTCCTTCCTCAGCTGGTGTGCCAGTAGGTAGCAGGCCTTGTCTCTGTGCTCATAGAAGATCCCTCGAGTGAGGCGGAGCTGGTTCACTGCTTTCCCAGTGGAGAGCAGGTCAAATTCCATTTGAAGCTTTTTCCTCTCTGCCAACAGCTTCACAGTTGGGGCTGAGGAGTACCTTCGATCCGCTTCCAACATGGAGTCGATCAGCCGGTGCCTTGCTGCCCTTTCCTTCCTGTCTCTAAGAGCCTGTATGCTATAATTCCCCCCCTGATAACCGTCTTCAGTGCCTCCCAGAGCATGGAGGGCGAGACATCCCCATTTTGGTTGCAGGTTACATACCTGTGGATGGCTTGTGACATAAGCCTCTTATGTCTGTCCTGCCAAGCTTTTTCTTCCCCTCAGTCGGTCCTTTTCTCTTAAGTGCATCTGCTATATAAAGACTACATCGACACTCATTCCTTTTAGATGGTGAAGGCTCTGGATCTTTTCACCGGTCAGTTGAGTCCCCTCACGTTACAGGTGACTACTCTTCAGTCTAACACTCTCCCAACGGAGCTGTTTCAGTTCCAGGTGATTATTCTGATGTGGGGTTTCTGTCCTTCCTCCTCCTCCTCCTGTGGGGTCAGCCATGCTTACTTCATGGACATGCCCCTGCACCCTTTGTGCATGGACCATCCAAGATGGCCACCATCATCTCTCTCCTTCCGTCCTATCCATATAACCAGCACTCAACCCTCCCACTCCTCTCCCTCCTGCTGTCACCCCCACACCACCATGCCCCTTTGCCCATGCTGTTCCCCTTTCCTTTTCCCCATTGCGCCATTATCTCCCCCACCCTTATCCAACCTCCCTTACCTTGCCTCCTTCCCCCTGCCCCCCCCCCCCCCCCCCCCCCCCCCCCCACTCGCTTATCTAACCCCGTCTCCTGCTAGGCACTTCCTACCACTCAGGAGGTACGCCATGCCCCACCCCACTTTCTTCCCGTGCACTAACCTGCTCACTGTTGTGGTGGCTCCCCCCTGCAAACAACTATTCCTTGTCCTTTCTACCCATTGAATTCCACCCCTCCCAGACCCCCAAGTATAGTTACCCTTTTTCCCCATTGGTTTGTGTGGGTCCGCACTTTCCTTGGTCTCCCTCACTGCTTCATCCCGGGTCTGTTCTTTTGAACAAACTTATTTTCTGCCTCCGACATGGTGAAATAAAGTTCTTTGTTGTTGAACATGACCCAAAGTCTTGCCGGGCACAACATGCCGAAATGCACTTTACTTTTAAACAGTGCGGATTTGACACTATTAAACTCTGCCCGGCACTTTGCCATGTTAGCTCCAATGTCCTGATATATACAGATTGTGTGTCCTTTGCACTTGCACGACCGCATCCTCCTCGCCCAATTCAGAACCCGTTCCTTGTCCTGAAACTTGTGAATTTTGCAATTATTGCCCGTGGTGGTTCTCCCAACTTGGGCTTTTGTCGGAGTGACCTGTAGGCCCGGATCATTTCTGAGGGCTTGGCAGGACCTCTTTTCCTGGTCGCCCACCTTCCCCTTTAGTGCTTTCTGGGTCGTCCCAGACCTTGCCACCTCAGCTTCGAGCGAGGTGATCCGGTCATCCTGGTTGGTGGGTGCCTTTTCCAGATCCCGCAGTCACCTATTGGGCCTCCAGTCTTCGCTCCCCTCTGTCCATTGCTCTCTGTATAGGGGCCAGCACGGTCTCTATTGCCGACTTCATTGCCAACATGAGGTCCTCCTGCGCCACTTCTCTATGCTTTAGTAGCTCTGCGGAGATGACCTGCATTAGCTTCCCTGTTGGCGATTGGGCCGGGGTTGGCGATCTTGGTGTGTGCGCCATGCTTGGTTCTGGCTCGCCACATGTGTCTCCCCATTCAGCGGCTGGGGTTTTCCTTTCTTTGCTTTTGCCAATCTTGCGGCTTGGCTGCTGGCTCACCGGCACCTCAGTCGGTTGGGTGGTAGGTGGGGGTTAAGTTGGGGAGAACGTTTTGGTATTTTTGGTGCCCGTTTGATAGGTTATCAAGGTCTAATAGGATGACATAAGCCTCTTATGTCTGTCCTACCCAGCTTTTTCTTCCCCTTTTCTGGGAGAGAGACACCTTTTGTGTGAGCGCTCAGCTCATGGCTGGCACTGGAAGTGATTGCAAGGTGGGATTTGAAGACAGTTGATGATGGTTTTATTACTGACGCTATCTTTTAATTCCAAATGTTCATTAACTGAATTTAAATTCCACCAGTTACCATGGTGGGACTTGCACCCATGTCCCCATGTCCCCTTGCCCTCTGGAACCCTAGTCCACTGCTCCACTGTCTCCCTGTCAACATTTCCTGTTAACATTAAACTTACTTCCTGTGTCACTGAACTCGAACAATATTTGCTGTTACCTTGAAACCACAAGGCTCCTAACATTTTGGTCAATTCTTTCAGGTCTAGTACAGCAGGAATGTTCCCCTTCAGCATCATCTCCCTTTCCCCTTTGTGTTTTTCAAATGTTGGTTCTGTACGGAGACACTTTAAACATCCTTTCCCCTCCTACCTGTAACTCCTTGCCTATCTAAGTTGGCAATTCTGCCCATGCTACTACATTTGCAAGCTTTTCCTTACTGCTCTCTGACATGTTCTCCCCACCCGAAGACATCACTCCTATTTTCAGTGCTTGCAGTGATTCTGCCACTTTGGTCATTCCTTCCTTTACCTTTTCCTATAATTTTCTGAACGTGGTTAAATGATCTCTTGATAAATCAATCCATTTTAGTGAATTCATCTGATTTTCTACATCTTTCACAAGTAGGCTCACATTAACACTGCAATGAAGTTACCGTGAAAAGCCTCTAGTGGCCACTTTCCGGCGCCTGTTCGGTTACACAGAGGGAGAATTCAGAATGTCTGAATTACTTAACAACATGTCTTTCGGGACTTGTGGGAGGAAACTGGAGCATCCGGAGGAAACCCACGCAGACACAGGGAGGACATGCAGATACTGCACAGACAGTGACCCAAGTCGGGAATCGAACCTGGGACCCTGGAGCTGTGAAGCAACAATGCTACCCACTGTGCTACCATGCTGCCCACACTCTATGGAATTCGGTAAATTCATTAAATTATCTCCGACTGAGTTTAACAAATTGAATGCAACAAATGAATTAAATAATTTATTCGTGAACTAATCAAATCTAGCGAATTCATTAAATAATGTGTCTCTCAGTGAATGCAATCTACCCAATTTACTAAACCATCTACTTGTGAGTCAATATAATTCAACAAATCAATTAAATAATGTCTCCTTCAGTAATACAATCCATTAAATTTGTTACAGAACCTATGGCCAGGGTTTAATGGCTTCTCCCGTTGGCAGAGGCGGATGACCACTTAAATTGCCCTTTACTTCAGTGGGACCGTAATGTCCCAATGGGCGGGAGAGGCTGTAATATCCTTGTTAATCCAGCAAAAACAGAATTACTATGTCCATTTCATAAGACCATATCAACACAAGAACTGGGAGCAGGAGTAGGCCATCTGGCCCCTCGAGCTTGCTCCGCCATTCAATAAGATCATGGCTGATCTGTTTGTGGACTCAGCTCCACTTACCCGCCCGCTCAGCAGAACCCTTAGTTCCTTTACTGTTCAAAAATCTATCTATCTTTGCCTTAAAACATCTAACGAGGTAGCCTCAACTGCTTCACTGGGCAGGGAATTCCACAGCTTTACAACCCTTTGGGTGAAGAAATTCCTCCTCAACTCAGCCCTAAATCTGCTCCCCCTCATTTTGAGGCTATGCCCCCTAGTTCTAGTTTCACCCGCCAGTGGAAACAATCTCCCTGCTTCTATCTTATCTATTCCCTTCATAATTCTATATGTTTCTATCAGATCCCCCCTCATTCTTCATAAATCACTATATTTTGACTTCCTGTCAGAAATATGACCAAGAGATTTTCTATTCCTGTATGCAAGTTACATCCTGTAAACATCATGTTTGTTATGGTTACTTCCTGCAATGTCACACTTTGTGTCACACATCTCCTATCAGACTTTGTTGATTGACAAAAAGTACAATAGCAACAAATTTTTTTGTCCCTACCATTATGAGTCTAGCCATCTGTTCCTAGCAGAGGTGGCGCTAACTTTGTTCACACAAGTGCTCCCAAACCTGGCCACTCTGTGCACTCCCAGAACGAATTTCATATGAAGGAGTAAGTAAATTAGTTTGGACCAAACCATAATTTAATAAAAACAATAGCAGAAAATGTTTATGCACAGTTTACTTCTTTATTGAGTGGATTTGACTGCAATAAGGGCCAGAATTTCCTTGGCACTTTTCCCAATCAGATAGCAACAGTGATGGAGTGGGAACAGCGCCGATGAAATTCCCAGTCAGTATAATTCCATTTTCAGAATTAGAGAGTGGAAATGAACAAAGCAAGTATCATGGGAATAAAGAGACACAAATGATGATAGATTCCAGTAACTTCCCACAGCTAATGTTTAACTGACTGTAGCCACCTATATTTCTCATCTCTTTCCTTAAATAATGGTGTGACATTTGCAATTTTTCAATCCAAAGGCACAATTCCTGAATTTAAAGAGACTTGGAACATTATGATTAATGTACCTTAATGGGTGGCACGATGGTTAGCACTGCTGCCTCACAGCACCAGGGACCGGGGTTCAAATCCGGCCTTGGGTGACTATCTGTGTGGAGTTTGCATGTTCTCCCTCTGTCTGCATGGGTTTCCTCTGGGTGCTCCGGTTTCCTCCCACAGTCCACAAATGTGCATATTAGGTGGATTACCCGTGCCCCTTAGTGTCCAAAGATGTGCATCTACTGATGTAGCACTATACTCTGTATGCTTCACCTGATGTCTATGTCCATGTATTTACATTGTGTATTTATCATATGTCCTATGTTTTTCATGTATGGAATGATCTTCCTGGACTGTACACAGAACAATACTTTTCACTGTACCTCAGTACACGTGACAAAAAATCTAAATCTAATCTAATGATAGATGAGGCTACGGGGATACGGCGGGGAGTGAGCCTAGGTAGGATGCTCTTTCAGAGGTTTGGTCCAGACTCAATGTTTTGAATGGCCTCCTTCTGCACCACAGGGATTCTATAATACCTCCAATTTATTCCAATAATTAGATTTAATCCCCTTGGGTGGAACCCATCAAGTCCTGAAAATTTGGCTATCTTAAGTCTCATTATTTTCTCCTTCATGAATTTTTACTTGTATTTAATCCACTAACTACGACACTGCCATTTTGAAGTCAGTTTTGGACTGTGGCATATGTTATTTTAATAAGCAATAGGCCAATTAGAACTTCACATCTCTATGAATAGAGAATATAGAAAGGGAACAGCTTCTACTGCTTCCACATCATTGGGACAGCTCTGCCTGGATTACAAATACAGGATTCGAAGAAAGGAAAAGCTTTTCAAAAGAGGCAGCCGCTATGATGAATGACAGTATACTTTTGCTATGCTCTACCTAGGAGTGAAGCCTTCTTAGCATTACTCATATTACTGAATTCCCCCAGGCTGGGAAAATAATGAAAGGTAAAGAAAATAGCTTTATAAATTGTTTCAAAGCAATTATGAATGCAAAAGTTGCTATTCTTGCATATGAAGTTGTTTTAATTAAAAAAGGAAATGCTTCTACTATTTTTGATGAATGTAAGTTATTAGTACAGGTAAATAGGTGAATAGATTTTAGAGATTGGCCTAGTGCTAATTCAATCCATGCAGCAAGTCCAGGACAACATTCAGTCTTGGGTTGATAAATCGTGTGTAACATTTGTACAACACAAGTGTTCGGCAATGACCATCAATAAGAAAGAATCTACCATCTCTAAATGACATTCAATGGCATTATCATGTTGATTCTACAACCAACAACATCCAGGAGGTTACTATTCACCAGAAACGTAACTAGACCAGCAATATTAATAGTATGGCTAAGAGCAGGGCAGAGGTTGGGTATTCTTTGGCCAGTAACTAACCTCCTGATTCCCAAAGCCAATCCATCATATACAAGTCACAAGCCATGAGTGTGATTTGCTTGCATGAGAGCATCTTCAGCAACAGTCAAGAACCTCAGCATAATCCAGGACAAAGCAGACCACTTGATCTGTACCTCATCCACCTTCTTAAGCATTCACTCTCTCCACCACCATCACACAGTGGCAGCAGTGTGTCCTATTTACAAGAGGCACTGCTGCACCTTACCAAAGTTTCTCAGACAGCACCCTCCAAACCCACAACCTGTACCACCTAGAACAGTGTTTTCCAAGGACCCATTTTTACCAACCGGCCGACCTTTGTGACTCACGCCAGCCGACTTTCATGACCCAGCATTTTTGCTTACCTATAATACGACAGATGAGCCTGCTGGGCCTCACGATCTCACTTGCTTTGTCATTCAATGTTACATTTCTGCATGGGTTGTTATCAGAGGCCCTGGAGCTCACACCACCACTGCTTTGTCCTGCTGTGGACTCTCCTGTACAGCTCACACCACCACTGCTTTGTCCTGCTGTGGACTCTCCTGAACAGCTCACACCAACACTGCTTTGTCTTGCTGTGGATTCTCCTGAATCACTCTCTCCAGAAGATATAGTTGTGAGATCCTGGCCTCTTTGTGTCTCTGGCCCTCTCTTCCTTATTACAAAATGATCCATTTTAAATGTTACGGTCCCTGTTGCTTGTTTGCTGCTGACAAAATGGAGGAATTGCAATCGCACCCAGAGTACGTGATGTCAGTGTTCAGGACGTGTGGCCTGCTCTCTGCCATCACTTCAGGCAGGAAGACTGCATTGAGTTAAAGAAAATCTTCTCCTGAGTTAGCGTGCTTTGAAAATGACTGACCTAGAAGGACATTGTCAGTAGGTGCCTGAGAACGCCACTACCTGCAGGTTCTCCTCCAAGACATATACCACCTTGACATGAAAATATATTGACGTTCCTTCACGGTCACTGGATCAAACATCTGAAACTTCCTTCTTAACAGCACTGTGAGTGCACCCACACCACAGGACTGCAGTGGTTCAGGAAGGCAACTCACCATCATCACCTTCTGAAGGACAATTATGGGACTAAATGCTGGATTTATAAGTGATGCTCACATACCATGATCAATTTTTTTAAAGTGACAAATATTTCCTCATTCAAATCTTCTACTTTAATCAGGAAGCTTACACTTAATAACGTACATCAACGATGTAAACAAATTTAATAAACATATGGTGCTTGTTATGTTTCTACTACTGGTAGCATGTTATATTACCATTCGTGGTAATATGTTGTGTTCTTTGTCTTTTCTTCCGGAATGATCCGATGTGTTGTTGACAAAGAATCCACCAATCAAAACATTGAAACAAAACTAATTTATTATATAACTATTAATTAAATGAAGTTCGCACACTCTACTGAGCTGCAGTTAATAATTAAGTAACATTGATCTGTCTGGCAGTCCTCAATAATCTAAATCATCACAAACTACACTATAACCTAACCTTGTGTTAACTCTGTTTAATCTAATCTTCTCCTAATGCTACTCCTTCCAGTTTTTCCCAGAATTCCCTCAGGGCCTGACTTAAATACAGAGAAGTGCTAACACCCTCTAGTGTTTGATTTACACAGAGGTGTAATTATTAACCCTTCACTAACATGACTATATACATATCATTACAGAGCCGATAGCAACAATGTAAAATAAAAAGTTACATACAAAATGAGGATTTGTTTGTGGAGTAGTTAGGTTCATTAGTCAATTGTACTGCAACAAAATTGATAACTCTCCGTAATCATGTTTTTTTTATTTGTTTATGGGACATGGGTGTCACAGGCTGGGCCAACATTTATTGCCCATCCCTATTTGCCCTTGAGGGAGAAGTTAAGAGTTAACCATGTTGCTGTGCATCTGGAGTCACATGTAGACCAGACCAGGTAAGGATGGTAGATTTCCTTCCCTAAAGGGCACTAATGAACCAGATGTTTTTTTTATGGCAATCAACAATAGTTTCATGGTCATCATTAGACTTTTAATTCCAGATTTTTATTCAATTCAAATTTTGCCATCTGCTGAGGTGGGATTTGAACCAGAGCACTTGATCTCTGGTTTACTAACCAGTGACAATACCACTATGCCACCACCTCCATATTTCAAGATGTAACCACTGAACTTGTTACAGACACCAGTGCCACTGGGATGGGAATAAAGATGACCTTTGCCTGTGGTTAATGTCCGAATCCAAGGTATAACATTTTAGATCACCGTTAAACTGGCTGGTCCTCATGTAGCCTAATGGCAATTTTATCTTATATCTGCAATGAGAGTTGAAAACTAGAAATAGTTTACACTTCTTTCATTGTGGAAAAGGATCCTGATCATTCAGGCATGATTGTGAGCACTATTTATCTTCCAAAGACAAATTTCCACAGGCCATGATGCTGTGGTAGACATTTAATTGTGACATAGTTCGTGGTTTGTAACAGTTCATCTTTTCAATGGTACAATCTACCTTAGATTATAACAAGGATAACGACAACAGTATTTTTAAAATGCAAAATGATGATATCTTATCTACCTGTAATATTTTCCTAATAGTGCAAATAAAACACTACTTTTTTTCCATTTATACCACACAGTAACTTATTTCCTTCCTTCGTTGCCAATCTTTAAAATCGAGTTCTGATACACCTTCAATTCACCAAGAGGCCGAGAGAGCGAGTGAACATAAGGCTTTATTAGTTGTGAACTTGCCTAGCCAGAGTCGGTTGTGCAGATGAGTGCCACCCGCAGGTGGCCAGGTTATATATGGCCCCGGTGAGGGTGGAGCCAGAGGCGGAGCCCACCAGGGTTCCAGTACAGTACCTGGAAGCAGCTCGTATCACCACTTCCAGGTCAAAGGTTACATTAGGTGGATACAATGGTTACAGTGTCATGCATTATAGTGAACACATTCACCACATTCATCCCCTGTTAAAAAATCAAGTCCAGAGGGGTTGATGTGGGGTCATTACATATTGAGTCCCTCTGGAGTCTGGATCGTTCTCTTCAACCTCCTCAGCTCTGGCGGTGCGGCGGGCACAGTTGTTGCAGGTGGTGACTCCAGGGGTGTTGTGTCTGGAGCTGGAGCCTCAGTCCGGCGAGTCGGAGACGGTTGGGGTGTGGGGGTGGACAGGGGGGTGGTGGGTGGAGGCAGTGTTGGCACGGGGCAGTACAAGAGACCCAGTGGGGCATACGGGACGCTGGGGGTGGGGGTGGGTAGCGGGGGGAGCGCGTTGGCAGGGCAACCAGCTGGTGCCAGGTCTCGTAGGGAGACCATATCTTGCCGTCCGTCCTGGTGCGCGATGTAGGCATACTGGGGGTTGGCATGGAGCAGCTGGACCCTCTCGACCAGCGGGTCAGTCTTATGGCTCCTCATGTGCCACCGGAGAAGGACAGGTCCCGGAGTTGACAGCCAAGATGGAAGAGAGACCCCGGAGATGGACTTCCTGGGGAAGATAAACAAATGATTGTGAGCGGTCTCGTTCGTGGCTGTGCAGAGGAGTGATCTGATGGAGTGGAGAGCATCGGGGAGGACCTCTTGCCAACGGGACATTGGGAGACTTCTAGACCTGAGGGTCAGAAGGACGGCCTTCCATACTGTCGCGTTCTCCCTCTCCACCTGCCCGTTTCTCTGCGGGTTATAGCTCGTAGTCCTGCTCGAGGCGATGCCTTTGCTGAGCAGGTACTGGCATAGCTCATCGCTTATGAACGATGTACCCCGGTCACTGTGGATGTAGGCAGGAAAACCGAACAGTGTGAAGATGCTGTGCAGTGCTTTTATTACAGTGGCCGAGGTCATGTCGGGGCAGGGGCCAGCAAAGGGGATGCGGGAGTACTCGTCGATGACGGTGAGAAAATATATATTACAGTTGGTGGAGGGAGGGGCCCTTTGAAATCGATACTTAGGCGTTCAAAGGCCGGGAGGCCTTTACCAGATGGGCCTTGTCTGGCCGGTAGAAGTGCGGTTTGCACTCTGCGCAGATTTGGCAGTCCCTGGTCATTGCCTTGACCTCCTCGGTGGAGAAGGGCAGATTGCGGGCCTTAATAAAGTGGGTAAGCCGGGTGACCCCCGGGTGACAGAGGTCATTGTGGATAGCCCGAAGTCGGTCATTTTGCGCGCTGGCGCATGTGCCGCGGGACAGGGCATCTGGGGGCTTGTTGAGCTTCCCAGGACGATACTTGATATCGTAATTGTAGGTGGAGAGTTCGGTCCTCCACCTCAGGATTTTGTCATTTTTTATTTTGCCACATTGTGCGTTGTCGAACATGAAGGCGACCGACCGCTGGTCGGTGACGAGGGTGAACCTCCTACCGGCTAGATAGTGCCTCCAGTGCCGCACGGCTTCCACTATGGCTTGTGTTTCCTTCTTGACCGATGAGTGTCGGATTTCGGAAGCGTGGAGGGTCCTAGAGAAGAATGCTACTGGCCTGCCCGTCTGGTTGAGCGTGGCGGCCAGGGCGCATCACTCTCTACCTGGAAGGGGACGGACACGTCCACCGCGTGCATCGCGGCCTTGGTAATGTCGGCCTTGATGCGGCTGAAGGTCGAGCGGACCTCATCCGTCAGGGGGAAACTGGTGGTTTGAATAAGTGGATGGGCTTTGTCTGCGTAGTTGGGGACCCACTGGGCGTAGTAGGAGAACAACCTCAGGCATCGCTTTAGGGCTTTGAGGCTGTGGGGAGGTGGGAGTTCTTTGAGGGGGCGCATACGGTCGGGGTCGGGCCCTAGGACTCCGTTCTCCATTACGTAGCCGAGGATGGCCAGTCGGGTAGTACGGAAGACACACTTTTCTTTGTTGTATGTAAGATTGAGGGATTGGGCAGCCTGGAGGAAGCTCTGAAGGTTGACGTCATGGTCCTGCTGATCATGGCCGCAGATGGTCACGTTGTCCAGGTACAGGTATGTCGCCCGCAAGCCGTACTGGTCCACCATTCGGTCTATTGTTCTCTGAAAGACTGAGACCCCATTAGTGACGCCGAAGAGAACGCTGAGGAAGTGGACGAATCGGCCGGCTGCTTCAAAGGCAGTATAGTGGCGCTCTTCCGGGCGGATTGGGAGCTGGTGGTAGGCCGACTTCAGATCGACCGTGGAGAACACACGGTACTATGCGGGGGAGCGGGTACGCATCCAGTTGCGTGAACCGGTTAATTGTCTGGCTGTAGTCCACAACCATCCGGTTCTTTTCCCCGGTCCGGACAACCACTACTTGCGCTCTCCAGGGGCTGTTGCTGGCCTCTATGATCCCTTCACTCAACAGTTGTTGGACCTCTGACTTGATAAATACCATGTCTAGCGAGCTGTACCGCCTGCTCCTGGTGGCAATGGGCTTACAATCAGGAGTGAGATTCACAAAGAGTGAAGGGATGGAGACCTTGAGGGTTGCGAAGCTGCATACTGTGAGGGAGGCCAAGGGTCCGCCGAATTGTAGGGTCAAGCTTCGGTGATTACACTGAAAATCCAATCCGAGCAGTAGGGGGGCGCAGAGGTGGGGGAGGACGTAGAGCTTAAAGCGGGTATACTCCGCGCCATGCATCGCGAGATTGGCGATACAGTACCCCCGGATCTGGACCGAATGAGACCCGGAGGCAAGGGAGATTGTTTGTGAGGCGGGGTAGGTGTGGAGGGAGCAGCACATTACCGTGTCGGGGTGGACAAAGCTCTCCGTGCTCCCGGAGTCGAAGAGGCAAGGGGTCTCGTGCCCGTTGACTCGGACGACCATCATGGAGTTCTTTAGCGGTTTCGGCTGTGACTGGTCGAGAGTCACCACGCCCAGTTGGGGTAGCCTGCGTGGTCGGTGAAGTCACAAGATGGCGGCCCCCATGTGTCGCACGTGTCCGACGGAATCGAAGATGGCGACTAAGCTGGCCACCCCCATCTGTCGCACGTGTCGGTTGGTGCCGGGGCCAGCGGGCAAGATGGCGGCCCCCATGAGTCGCACGAGTCGGTCGGTGTTGTGGCCGACGGCCAAGATGGCGGCCCCCATGATTCGCACGATGCTGATGACGCATTTGGAGGGGGCGTTCCGGGCAGGTACGCAGCCACATTGCGGGGTCTGTGGGGCTGCGAGTCCATAGTTCGGGCCTGGTGCGTCTTTGATTTCTGGGCCTTAGGTCGGCCCAGACAGACTCTCGCATAGTGCCCCTTTTCCCGTAGTCACTGCATGTTGCCAAGCGGGCTGGGCAGCTCTGCCGCGGGTGTTGGCCCTGGCCGCAGAAGTAGCATTGCGGTTCTCCGGGCTGGGCTGGCAGACGCGCAGCGCAGGCCGCGACGTAGACGGGTCCGACGAGGGCCGCGATGATAGTGTCCACGATGGGTACGTCGGGCCCGCGGGAAACGCGCTAAGGTTCTGGTAGGCCACCTCTCGCGAGGTAACTAGCTTTACCGTGTCCCGCAGGTCGGAGGTCCCGTTTTCCAGCAGACGCTGCCTGATATAGTTCAAGTGGACCCCCGCCACGTAGGTGTCCCGGATCTGTGAGTTCATATGCTCCTCCGCCGTCACATCTCGATAGCTGCAGTTCCTCGCGAGTAGAGTCAGGGTTTGCAGATACTCGTCAAGCGATTCTCCGGCGCGTTGACGGTGAGTAGTGAGGAGGTGTCTAGCGAACACCTCGTTTACGGGCTTCGCGAAGTGCGCCTTGAGAGTTGCGACCGCCTCCTCGTACGTGGCCGCTTTCTCAATCATTACCGAGATTCGATGGCTCACCCGAGCGTGGAGGAGTCGCAGTTTGAGGGTTTCCGAGGGAGCCATTGTGGAGGAGTCGATGTAGACCTCAAAGCATCGAAGCCAATGTTCAAATATTTCCTTGGCTTCGGACGCGTGGGCGTCGAGTTCGAGCCTGTCTGGTTTAGAGCGGCTTCCATGGTGCTGTCGATGACTAATAAATTGATATACCTTCAATTCACCAAGAGGCAGAGAGAGCGAGTGAACATAAGGCTTTATTAGTCACGAACTTGCCTAGCCAGAGTCAGTTGTGCAGATAGAACATAGAACATAGAACAATACAGCGCAGTACAGGCCCTTCGGCCCACGATGTTGCACCGAAACAAAAGCCATCTAACCTACACTATGCCATTATCATCCATATGTTTATCCAATAAACTTTTAAATGCCCTCAATGTTGGCGAGTTCACTACTGTAGCAGGTAGGGCATTCCACGGCCTCACTACTCTTTGCGTAAAGAACCTACCTCTGACATCTGTCCTATATCTATTACCCCTCAGTTTAAAGTTATGTCCCCTCGTGCCAGCCATTTCCATCCGCGGGAAAAGGCTCTCACTGTCCACCCTATCTAACCCCCTGATCATTTTGTATGCCTCTATTAATGGGTGCCACCCGCAGGTGGCCGGGTTATATATAGCCCCGGTGAGGGCGGAGCCAGAGGTAGAGCCCACCGGGGTTACAGTACAGTACCTGGAAGCAGCTCGTATCACCACTTCCAGGTCAAAGGTTACATTAGGTGGATACAATGGTTACAGTGTCATGCATTATGGTGAATATATTCACCACAAGTTCATATTTAGATACCTTCAGCAGCATGGACCTGTCCCATTTGGAACACGTTGCATTTCTAAGTGTACAATGAATGAATATTTCAGGCATGCATGGACCTCATTTAAATATGAATATTGTACAATTAAGTGTTGCATTGAGTTCCACATTGAACCTGGAAAGACTTCATTCATGTAATGTGTAGCTTACGATATAAGATGGATGGACTAGCGATCCAGGCTTATTCAAGTAAACTTTATAAATGTAAATTGATATAGCACAGTTGCTTTGACGAGCATCTTTTTGAATATTCTGTGAGATTTTGCTGGGTATTTGCGATGGAGATAATTGACTTTTGCTGGACATTTAATTATTTTTTTTGTCAGTACTTCTATTTGTTATTCTTTGTTAATGTTGACATTTAAACAGGATGGGAATTCCTTTGGGGAATACGATAATGTTGGGCGTAATTCAACAGAAAAGTTCAAATTCCGGTTTTGGGCATGTTTGGCGGAGTGTTTCACGATGACCGTGTTGGTCAGATCGCGGCCCGTATTCAGAAGCACTCAGTGCCAAACTGAGCCCCCACAAGGTTCTTGACATTTCTGGCTGCCTCGCCATCTGATTAGACCGACTTGCACCTCAGCAGCTCACCGCTTACAATGGGAGCTGCTTTTAGAACGGTCCCTCACCACTCACTCCCAGTCAACGCACAAGCATGTCGGCACGCTGACCCGCTCCTCACTTTTGGGATGGCAACGTCACAAGGCTTCTCGACGCTGTGAATGAGAGGCGGACCACCCTGCTCCCCCGAGAAGGTCAGAGTACTAGCATCAGGGTCAGCAATGGGAGGAACTTGCTGTCAGTGTGGGTAGCATGACCAGGAGGCATCAGTTCAACCTGCCACCCGTAAAAATCATGGAGGGGGGAAACAGGATGGTTGGGGAGGGGGGTGGTGTGATGGGGGAGTGGAAATGGGGGGGGGGGGGGGAGAGGAGAGGGATGGGGGAGGGAGATCAATGGGGGAGGGGCATGGGACAGAGAGAAATGGGGCAAATGGAGGCAAATGGGGAGGGGGATGCCGAGCTGATGGACACCGCCTCATCCTAAGAGAATCTGGAGACAATGAGGGGCTCCCGGGTCCTCCTCGCATGTAGTACCCTTGCCGCCGCCTGTCCTCCATCTTCCAGTTCCTCCTTGGGTTCATCCTCCAGCCCCTCCTCCTTCTTAGATGAGTCCCTCCTGCCTCCTCCTACTCTTCTCCTCCAGCATGTTGCCCCGCTGCTGTGCTAGATTGTGGAGGGTACAGCCAATCACCGCAAAGTGGGAGACTCTCTAGGGGGTGTACTACAGGGCACCACCAGAGTGGCGTATGCATCGGGACCGCATTTTCAACAGGTCAGTGCACCACTCAATGACAGGGCAACCGACCACAGTCTCCCTAATGTTCTCAGCAGAGGTCTGAGGTCTAGGGGCTCCAGATGTGGCCAGAGTGGGTGCGCAGAGCAAGGTTTGCTAGCACAACGGGCTTGCTGGATGGCTCTCTGAGAGCAGGTGGGACACGCAAGGGTGGGGGATCCTTGGGGGATTTGAGGGTCCCAGGGCGGAAGCCCTGTTTAAATGCAATGGGCCTCGTTTTATCGGATCTCCGCCTCAGTCTCAGGCCTTCTCACCGGTGTCATCAACCATGACCTCGGCAGGCATATCTTGTGCCCCACGTGCCAACCCATCATCCTGGGGTGGCCCTCAAAGATACTGGAAATCTCTGAGTGCCCTAGGATGTAGCTTTCATGCACACTCCCTCGGTAGCGGGCATACACATGCATGATTCGGAGACAATGGTCGCACACGATCTGAACATTCAGAGATTGGAACCCTTTCCTGTAATATGCCCCAGTGCTCACAGGGTGACATGAGTGCCATCAATTGCCCCCTGGACCTGGGGCATCCCGGCGATGGCAGCAAATCTTGCAGCCCAGGCATCTTGGTGGGCGCAGTCCAGTTCAAAGATGATATAATTGGAAGCCTAGGCATACAAAGCATCCATAACCTCCCGGATGCCCCTGTGGGTGGAGGTTTGTGCTATGTCACATAAGCTCTGGAATGACCAGGTGACATAAAAGTTCAGAGCTGCAGTGACCTTCACAGCTACAGGCAGGGGAGTCCTCCTCCACGGGGTACCAAGTCCACAAAGACACACTGTCACTCTGCTGGGATGCAGTCTTCTGCAGCACATGCTTCCGTCAGTTCATTGAGTGACCAACGTCTGTACACCTTAGACCATTGTTGGCCTCCCCTTTGTGTCCCTCCTCAGCCCGATGTGCAGCCAGGTCCTCGAAATGTGCAGCGGCCCCCTGCACATGTGGTACTGCCTCCAGTCTGTGTTGGTGTTGCTGCCGTCTTCAGCATCTGCCCACCTCTTCTGCCACAAGCAACGCGAGGGCAGCCTCAGCAGGATCAACTCCAGCAAATATACATGTATCTGTAAGGAATTGGAGAAGGAGAGAAACTGACAATCAGTTAGTGCTTCCACCCCAGGACTCCCAAATCCCCCAAGGATCCCCCACCCTTGCGTGTCCCACCTGCTCTCAGAGAGCCATCCAGCAAGCCCGTTGTGCTGGAAAACCTTGCTCTGTGCACCCACTCTGGCCACATCTGGAGCCCCTAGACCCCAGACCTCTGCTGAGAACATTAGGGAGACCGTGGTCGGTTGCCCTCCGCTCATGAACACACTAACCTTTGGTTGTGAGAAGATAGACAGTGATGAAGCCCTGTTTTTAAGTATTTGTTTGTTGGCTGCTGGCTCTATGGTGCTGATGCTCCCAGAGGACAGGCACACAGTTCAGGCATCAAAATATGCTTGACGTGTAATGCACTAATCATCCTGTGAGACATGGTATGTGTGTCTTTGTGGAGGTACTTGAGAGATGAGGCGCATAAAGAGCTATCACAACAAGGCTAATTCCTCATTTGAAATAGTCTTCACCCAGGCATTACCTTCTTCCAGACCCTCCCATCAGGCAGAAGGTACAGAAATCTGAAGACTCGCACATCCAGACATAGGAACAGCTTCTCCCCCACAGCTACAAGACTCCTCAACGACTCCCCCTCGGACTGATCTGTTCCCTATAAGAACACTATTCACGATGCTCTATGCTGGTCTTGCTCATATATTTGCTTTGTTTGGCCCCTTGTTCCACACTGTAACCAATCACTGTTTGTCGATGTACCATTTGTCAATGTTCTCTGTTGATGATTCTTTTGTCTACTATGTACGTACTGTGTACGTTCCCTCGGCCGCAGAAAAATACTTTTCACTGTATTTCGGTACATGTGACAATAAATTAAATCAAAATAAAATAAAATAAAATCTTCAGCTGTGATGCTTGAGGCTGCTCACAGTCGAAGGGAGTGAAATTAAATTTCAACGTAGAACCAAGAGCAGGGCTCTGTACTGGAAGTGTTTGGTAGGACAGACAGGTTGCAGCTGTGGTTGTCCTTATGGGTCTCCACAATATTTAAAGATGGTTTTAAGGCCTCAGAGACACAAAGCCCCTAACCCTCTGGCCCAGGGGTAACCCCCGACCCCAGAACACTTCAGCCCCTGACCAAGCCCAACCACTCTCCCTCCTTCTTCTCCTCCCCGCACCCCTCCCTCCCAAGCAGGTAAGGTAAAGATGAACATAGGCTACTTTCCCCTTTGAGGGGTGGTTTAACCTGAAGATCACTAAACCTCACGTGAGTGGCGATGTTGAGAAGGTGGGGCCTTCATGAATAACCTGAGCAGGTATGGGAATTGAACCCGCACTGCTGGCCTTGCTTTGTATCACAAACCAGCTGCCCAGCCAAGTGAGTTAAACCAGCCTCAAGCACTGGGGTAATAACTCCTTGA
Source organism: Scyliorhinus torazame (assembly GCF_047496885.1). NCBI lineage: Eukaryota > Metazoa > Chordata > Chondrichthyes > Carcharhiniformes > Scyliorhinidae > Scyliorhinus > Scyliorhinus torazame. The sequence continues at coordinate 102,570,813 of NC_092708.1, forward strand.
GCTGTATGCCGGTAAATTGAAATGGCTACTCACCTGTTCACTTCCCCTCAGCAACTATTGCGACAGCTTCAGTGTTTTTGAGAAGGAGTACTAAATGACACCCACGTGATATCCGCTGGGGAGTCGGGTAATTCCTGGGAGGCCGCTGCATTCAACTTCAGTCTTGTTAATGTGATTGACATGAATGTAAATGAGGGTTAATAATATTTTTGGGTGTGATCCGGAACTCGCCATCCGGAGCGGATAAGGAAATCATAAAGTGGTCCATGCCTGGCACGAATCTCAATTTTGCCCTCTCCCACTATTCACCCGGTGTGTCTGGATCCCCGCTGGGCTAGGAACAGAGTGCTTGATTGATCTCACAAGGAATGTACACAAAAGTGAAGAGAACTCTTACTTTCTCCTTCCCCCGAATAGCAGAAAACCTTGACCCATCTACAGCTAGGTGTCAGAGTATCTCACATCTGGGTATCTCAGAGACCAATTAACCTGCCCCCAGTGCTTTTACTTGAGGTTGATCTTCAGCCCTAAACAGCTCCGCCACCTTTTGGTACACTTTCTGCAGCAGAATCACCAACTCTGCACTATGAAAGAAATCAGGTTGCTAATAGTCGTTGTGTCATTATAACCATTGAATGATTGTTTTGACCAAAGGGTGAAATCAGTTGTAGTTGGATACTGTGCATTAAGATTAGCCTGTCTGAAAATTCAGATTTGGCAAACTATTTTGCTCCCAATTGCTGTTCACCATCATTTGCAATCAGCTGGAGGTGCTAAACCAGACACCTGAAGGTTTAGCACTTAAGTGCTGATTTGAGGAAAGTTTTGTCGAGCAATGCATGTGGGCTCCTCACACCCACTTCCACTGAAGATGTGGCATGCAGTGCCTGGGCACAGTGGAATGTTACATGATGGCTCAGAAAGCAAAGGATATGATGCACAGATTCATGGATGTAGAACTGGAGGTCGTTGTGGAGGAAGTCCAGAGGAAAAGGGATGTCCTGTATCCACCAGGTGGGCAGGACATCACCTACCTATCCCATTCAGCATTCCTGCAGGAGCTAGTGCTGCTATGTCTGATCTCATGTCCTCCTGCTATTTGCAGAGCAAAACCTCGCAAGATGCTCATGACCAAATATTTCCTTTACCCAGGTGAATCCTATAATGTGTAGCAGCGCAACACTTACTCCTTTTAAGTGAAATTCTCAGAATTTCCAGAATAGATGTTGCTTGATTGTAGGTGAAGCAAAGTTTCCCAGAAAGCCTCCCAATGTGTTTCAGCGGTCCTCTCCACAGCTCCATCGGCAAGATGGTGACTATCCCTTTAAGTGGCATTTAAAATCATCAATAACATTGCTTTTATTCTCAAACAGCTGGTCATTGTTAGATGAGGGAGTTATTTGAAGTGCGAGCCAACAAATTGCTGTAGAGTCCCTTTAATAATCTCTAACAGGCATCTTAAACGACAACCAGCTGTTTAATGGGCCTGCGTTCCTAGTGTTGGCTTCAACTCTTTCACTGCTAAATGTAGTCTAACCTGGCAGTTCAGCTGAAGATCTCACATTGGCCACATCAGAGGAATGTTAGCGCCTGAATGCACTATTGAAATTCAGCCACTCTCTCCGTTTTTATGCAAACACTATTTTTCATGCTGATTTGCAGCCCTGTAAGAGTTGATGCTTTACCAGATTTTATGCGCTCCAATTTAGCCTGTGACAGGCGAAGGGTTATGGGAAGAAAATGTGTGCTGGTAGTCTATTTAAATCAGGGAAAGGACACCAAAGCCAGAGCAATAGGATTACTGCTATAATAAAATGTAGCTTGGGCCTGTTAGATGTCAAGCGGTGTTCAACAATATATTTGCCAATCATCTGTATTCATAGATTACATCTCCACATCCATCAGATAACCTGGCCACTCAACTTCAATGTCAAAATCATCATAATAAAACCTTTTGAACATCAATGTGAAGTTAAGCTCATGCAAGTGTCATTTGTTTGTAACAATTTGGGAACAGCATGTTGGTCTCATACAGGTGAATCTTCTCCACTTTACGCCTTATAACATTTCTGGGCAGTTACCATGAGTGGGTGAATGAAGTATCTCAAAAAAATGAAAAAATCAACTATCATATAATTAAAGCCTCTTTAGTTCATGAAGGATGTACATTATTTTCCTCCACACTCATTAAAACTAGGCTCATCAAAGTATTATTGTTTTAGAATGTCATCATTGGAGATGAAGGTGGAGAAGATGAGGGCAACTTCCCTCAGCTGCTTGAAAGTACGTGTTGAAAAACCCTTTTACATCCAGTTGGAACCTCAGGTGAAGTTGGCATGTACAGCACTGTGAAGGCAATCCTCTGAAATGTGTTTCCAAATAGACGTCATAAGGGCTGGAGAAGCCAGTAGAACCTATAGTGTGCTTAGGAATCTGTGCAACCCAACTAATTCATGTTGGGCTATCTACAGAACAATGGTTTAAGATGGACTGAAGCAGAGCAGCTGGTGGGGGCCTTTCTGTGCCAGTTTACTAATTCATTCCTTGGCACAACGTATCCGCATCGGACCACCTGGCCTTTGACATGATTAAATATCTTAGATTTTGTCGATGTACTTGGCTACATCATACTGTATGTTCCAAAAATTAATTTAGTTCCATTACCAGCAGAGTTTCTGTGAGAATGCTGCTTCGGCTGGCTCAGCGATAGCTACCACTCCATTTATCTAACAAATCTAGTTGCCTGTATGTGGCTGCTTAAGTCAGGCGGAATTATCTGCTCCTGCCTGCAGTAGGAATTGTGGCAGGCAGGGACAATTAATTTGGCATGAATTACAAAACAGTTTCCCAGTGGCAGAAAAATAGTTTGGATTTTTGTTCTCCTGATGTCCAACGCGGGTTCAAAACGGGTTGATTTTCACAGTGCGAAATATCAGGAACCCTGGGCGAAATTCTCCGTTATCGGCGGAAAGTCCGCCGATCGGCGCAAAAAACGGCGCAAATCCGACTTGCGTCACGTCGGAAAAATGGGTCGATAGTCTCCGGCACGAAATGGGCTAGCAGCGACGTAACGGGATCAGCGCTTGCGCAGTGGTTCACGCCGTGCAGCGTCATACGCGCCGCACGGCGTGACGGCTCATAAGGCGGCGCTGCTTCCCCCACCCGACCGCAACACCCGACCGCAACACCCGACTGGATGGCTGGCCGTCGCTCAGCCCCGAGGTTCGAGTCACGCGATGTGGAGGCGCTCCTGGACGCGGTGGAGCAGAGGAGGGACGCCCTGTATCCCGGGCACGGCGGCAGAGTTGCCCCACGCCACAGCCGGCGTCTGTGGAGGGAAGTGGCAGAGGCCGTCACCGCTGTGGCCCTGAGACCACGGACAGGCACCCAGTGCCACAAGAAGGTGAACGACCTCGTCAGAGCAGACAGGGTGAGCCTCCCCCATATCCCCCCCTCCCCCATATCCCCCCCTCCCCCTTATCCCCCCTCCCCCATATCCCCCCTCCCCATATCCCCCTCCCCCATATCCCCCCTCCCCCATATCCCCCCCTCCCCCATATCCCCAAGTAAATCCAGCCCTAACCTTAACCTCTGCAATTCACACGCAACCGATGGCGTGCTTTCATATACCTGCCTAACAGTGTTGCCTTTTACCCCTGTCACCCACCCCTCCCCCCCCCCCCCCCCCACAGGAGAAGCGCGCACACAACAATAGGGAGCATGTGAGGACTGGAGGAGGCCCCGCTGATGAGAGGCCACTGACCGAACACCAGGAAAGGGTCCTGGAACTGGCTGGTGGACCTGAGGACCGGGAGGTTGCTGATGCAGAGGTCGGGGGCGTAGTAGCAAGTGAGCCACCGACAGCCCGTCCCCATATCCCCCCTCCCCTATATCCCCCTCCCCCGTATCACCTGATCACTGCCTGATGTCTAACCATGCATGCTTCATTGTGTATCGCAGGACCAAACGTCCAGGCACCCATTCCCGCAGATGCAGACCGCCCGCAGGATGCCCCTCGGAGGCCACGGGAAACGGAGAGACCCGGACCCTCCGGCATGCGACGCCCGCAGGATGCCCCTCGGAGACCACGGGAGACGGAGAGACCCGCACCCTCCAGCATGCGACGCCCGCAGGATGCCCCTCTCACACCACGGGAGACGGAGAGACCTGGAGCAACAGGGAGACGACACCCCCGTCACGTGCGGGAGCGACCACCCAGCGATGAGGGGGGCAGCCACAGGCCCCCGTCACATCCGAGCCAGGACACCACTACCCAGGACACCACTACCCAGGACACCACTACCCAGGACACCACTACCCAGGACACCACTACCCGGGACACCACTACCCGGGACAGCAGTACCCGGGACAGCACTACCCAGGAAGTCGAAATACCAGACAGTGACTCAGAGTGGATGGGTGGAGACGAACCCCCACCCCAAAGTGCCATGGACTCAGAGTGGGACGAAGAGCACGACACAACGCCACTGCTGTCACCAACACCCTCCACCATCGCAGAAACACTCACCTCGGTTGGGCACTTTAGTGATGAGGCGTCTGGTACACTCACTGGTGCGCACAACACAGCCGTCCCGGGTACAGCAGAGGGGCGGGGCGGTCGGAGGGCAGCCCAGCCCAAGCGAACATCTGCCGCCCAGATGGATCCCGGGTTTCTGGAGTTACCACACCCACACATAGATCCGATGCAACCACCGACCCGGAGACAAGCGAAGAGGGTGACAGGCGGCTTGCGGCGGCTGCAGTCGCAGGTGGAGGAGTCCACCCGCGTCCAGGAGCTGGGAGTGGTGCCGGTCATGCGTGCCACCCAGGCCGACACCGCACGGGTGGCGTCCGCGGTGGAGGCAATGGGTGCAACGGTGTCAGACATGGGGAACGGTTTGCGAGGCCTGGGGCCTTCCGTGCAGGTGCGTCTGTGGCCCAGGAAATGGCTGCCCTCTCACAGGAGGCCATGAGCCAGTGCCAGCGCCAGATGGCAGAGGCGATCAACGCCATAGCCCAGTCTCAGCAGGCCATGGCCCAGTCTCTGCAGGCCATCGCTGAGGGCATCGGCGCCAGTGGCCATGTGCGAGCCGGCGTCGCACTGTCACAGACAGGGTTTGCCAACCCCCTGGGCTCCATGGCTGCAAACATGCAGACCCCTGTCGATACCAGCACGGGCCTCCAGGACTGGCAGTGCCAGATGTCGGGGGGGCGTCGGATGGCCAGTCCGTTCGCATCCCCCACCCATGTAGAGGCCTGGGGGCCATCGGGCACCCCGAGGGAGGAGGAGGTGGTGTGGTCCGTCCCGGCTCCCTCTGTAGGGGAGGTCCCAGTACACCGCGACACCTCGGACTCCCCCCCTTCCGTCCCAGGTGCATCGGGTGGGCAACAGGCAGGACTGGCTGGCAGCTCGCCATCCCAGTCGCCCGGGCCGCAGCCTGGCCCATCTAGGCCAGGACGCCCCAGGAAACGGCCGCCAAAGGGATCCAGTGTCAGAGGGCAGGAATCACAGGAGTTCACCTCCAGTTCTGCTGTACCGTCTGGGGAACCACGTAGACGTAGTCAAAGGGCCCGTAAGGCCAAACAATTAGACACTGAGTAAGTTGGCACGGTTGCAGGGCACAGATGAGTTTTAGGGGCTAGGGCACGTGCATGAACTCCTTTGGTTATTAAAGTCAATGTTACCCCTACAGAAGCTGCCTTTGTGCTCTGTCCAAAGTGTGCGGGGGTGTCATGTACGTTGAGCGCAAGTGTGTGTGTGAGGGGTGGTCTTACTTCAGCCCCAGGTGAGTCTGCCCCCTTACCCCTGGGCCGCCATCAACATCCCCCGGGCAGAGGACGGGACCGTGAGCTGCAGTGTCACAGCCGCATGCAGGGATGGTCCGGGTGGATGGTGGTACTGTGGCCATGGGTCAGACATAGTCCAACGATGTAGAGCCAGGAGCTCACCGCAGGGCGGGTTGTCATCATCCTCCATGGCCTGCGATAGACACGCGTCCACCCGCAACTGTGTGAGCCCGGCCTGTTGTGCCGCAGGTGGATCGGCAATGGGGGGGGGGGTGGTGTGCATGCGGGTGGGGTGTGTGGGGTTGGGGAGGGGGGTGAGGGTGCTGGGTGGGTGGATGGGTGGGGGGTGTGGGTGGTCGGCTGTTGCCATGGTTTGCGGCCTGTGGCCATACTACCCGATTCCCACGCCCATCTAGTCAGTGAAGCGGGCGTCTATCAGTCTGTCCCGTGCCCGCTGGGCCAGCCGGTAACGGTGGACAGCCACCCGCCTGTGTCTACCCCGTCTGCCCTGACCATTACCCCCATCCCCCTCATCTGGGGAGGACTGCGCCTCTTCCTGCTGCTCCTCCACTCCGCCCTCCTCTGCCTGCGGCACATCGCCCCTCTGTTGGGCAATGTTGTGCAGGACGCAGCACACCACAATGATGCGGCCGACCCTATCTGACCGATACTGGAGGGCGCCCCCAGAGAGGTCCAGGCACCTGAAACGCATCTTCAGCACGCCAAAGCACCTCTCTATCACTCCCCTTGTCGCTACATGGGCATCATTGTAGCGGTTCTCCGCCTCATTGCGTGGCCTCCGTATAGGCGTCATCAGCCACGATCGCAATGGGTAGCCCCTGTCGCCCAACAACCAGCCCCTCAGCCGGGGATGGCGTCCCTCGTACATGCCGGGGATGGATGACCGCGACAACACGAATGAGTCGTGTACACTGCCTGGGTGACGGGCGCAGACGTGCAGGATCATCATGCGGTGGTCGCAGACCACCTGTTCGTTCATCGAATAGGTTCCCTTCCTATTAGTGAACACGGCCCTGTTATCTGCAGGTGGCAGCACGGCGACGTGCATCCCATCGATCGCGCCCTGGACCATGGGGAACCCGGCCACGGCAGAGAAGCCCACGGCCCGGGCATCTTGGCTGGCCCGGTCCACGGGGAAGCGGATGTAGCGGTGCGCCATGGCATATAGGGCATCTGTCACTTCCCAGATGCACCGGTGCACCGATGTCTGCGATATGCCGGACAGGTCCCCACTCGGTGCCTGGAATGACCCCGTTGCATAAACGTTCAGGGCCACCGTAACCTTGACGGACACGGGGAGAGGGTGTCCCCTGCCAGTGCCACGCGGTGACAGGTGTGCCAGCAGGTGGCAGGTGTGTGCCACGGTTTCCCGGCTCATCCGGAGTCTCCTCCTGCATTCCCGGTCCGTGAGGTCCTGGTATGACTGCCTGGGCCGGTACACACGGGGCGCCCTCGGGTGCCTCCGTTGCCGTGGGGCCGCGACGTCCTCCTCCCCCTCCTCGTCCTGTCGGTCGGGTGTCCCTCCAGCCTGGGCGGCTGCCGCCTGCCCCTCTGCAGCAGCCTGCGCCGCCTCTCTGGCACGCTCCTCCTCCTCCTCCTCATCCAGGGCAACATAGACATGAGGTGGCATGGACCGCATGAGTCCAACTGTTGGAGGCTGGCACCTGGCCAGGTGGACCAACTCACTTGCCCTCCCATCCCCCTCCCCAGCAGGGACCCCCCCCAGCACGGACCCCCCCGCCCCAACCTCCACCCCGGCACGGACCCCCATCTCCCTCCCCAGCACGGACCCCCCCCCAACCTCCACCCTGGCACGGACACCCCCATCCCCCTCCCCGGCACGGACACCCCCCCCAAACCTCCACCCCGGCACGGACACCCCCCCCAACCTCCACCCCGGCACGGACACCCCCATCCCCCTCCCCGGCATGGACCCCCCCCCAACCTCCACCCCGGCACGGACACCACCATCCCCCTCCCCGGCACGGACCCCCCCCCAACCTCCACCCCAGCACGGACACCCCCATCCCACTCCCCGGCACGGACCCCCCCCATCCCCCTCCCCGGCACGGACCCCCCCCCAACCTCCACCCCGGCATGGACCCCCTCCCCAGCACGGACCCCCTCCCGGCACTCCCCCGGAGCCCAGCCTATTCTAACCCCCCCCCCCCCCCCCCCCCCGCCGCACACACACACACACAAGCCGAGACACACCTCTCCTCACGCATTCAGACTGTGGCCACGCCATCGCCTGCCCAGAGCCAACCCCCCAGGCCGTCACTCACCTCCACGCTGGTCGGCGTGAACCTGGAGCACAGGGTCACGCCGATGAAAAGGAGGTTTAATTTACGTCGACGTGAACGGTCATCACGTCGACGGGACTTCGGCCCATCCGGAAGGGAGAATATCGGCAGGCCGAAAACCGGCTGCCTTGCGCAGACCCGTGACATTCTCCGCGGCAGCGGCGCCATTAACGCCCCACCGACTTTTCTCCCTTCGGAGACTTCGGCAACCGGCGGGGGCGGGATTCACGGCGGCCAACGGCCATTCTCCGACCCTCTGGGGGGCCGGAGAATGACGCCCCCTTTTTCCATTCATTAGCATCTCAATAATTCTCATTGAAATGCCAACTCTCTGGAATCATGTTCCCCCCTCCAAATTAAGTGCCCTGTCAGTGGGTAATTCTGTTTTATCACCATCTCTAAGTTGCCCAAACTTGAGAGCTTCACTTCATCCATGCTTTGGAGGTTGGTAAACACTACTTTCATCATCTTACCACACCGTGACTGAGGTATATCGATTGGGTGCCTGCAGCGCAAGCTGCGTCATAGCTGGGCACGAGACACACAACCAGTCGGGTGGAGTGAAACGGAGGCAGGACTGTGGAGAGGGTGGGGAGAGAGGAGGCTCACAGACCAGAGGGAAACAGTGGGATGGAGGAAAGGTTTGGGGAAGGGCAAGGACAGAGTGGATTGGCGGAAGACTATCCGGTAAGAAATTTTAATAGACTGTCCAGGGAAGGATGACACACTGTCGAGCATGTTCAAGCGACTGTCCTGGGAATGAGTCCACACGGTATGGGACATGTTAGAGGGCTCGGCATGACACATGTGGCTTGGCCCCGGCCTTAGACGGGGGAAGGCCTCTCTGGACAGTGTAGGGTGTGGTCAGATAACTAACCTGGGCAGCAGAAGGCGCAGTTACATTCAGGGGAGGCATTAGGATTTGGTAAGTCAGTAATTGCAAAGTCATGGGGATATTGAATAGTCTCATGAAGGTGGTGGTATTGGAAAGTTAGGGCGCAGGTGGCCTCAAGAAGGAAAGCTCAGATCAATAAAGAGCATGGGGACATCAACATTGATGCGAATAGGGAGAACAGGAATACTACGTGAACAATGATGGATTCAAGGGTAATGGGGAAAGGCTGGTTAGGAATAGGAGGGTGGGGATTAGGAGGTGGTTACTGTGGAAGAGGACACCCACTTGGTGGATGACAGAGGTAGTTTGGAAGTGATTGGCCACATACACAAATTTTAGGAACACCACCTTTACAGAGTCATGAAATAGTTGGAAAATCAAGCTTGAAATAAATGATATGGGAGGGGTCTCAAGACATGGGGAGGAATTCAAAACTAATATTTTGGGTGGAATGAAGGGGCATTCAATGAATTATTTGTTCAAGCCACAGAGGGCAAGGCTCATCTGAGTACTGTTTTTAAAGGTCAAATGCACATTGAAGGAGCATTGCTCCTTTACGAATGATGTGCATTCATGTGAGAATCCATTACATTTTGGGACTACGTTTGAGTTGGTCTGATTGATCATCCATTCCTGACAGATGTGTAAAAAGGGAAGGAGGATCAAACAATCAAGGGCCACAGCTGTTGGACAGATCAACATGCACACTACGAGCCTCAATATTCCCATTGTAATGGTCATGGTTTGCAAGGCACAGTGCTTACAGTCATGACATTAGTATAAGGCTTTGTATCGATAGTGAGTGTCTAGGCAAATGGACACAAGCTGACAAAAGCCTGACTGGGGATTATAACACATAGCTGTATTCACCCTGACCAAAACCCTCTTTGCGAATGAGCAATCATTTCTGAAGGGATGCTTAGCCACCTGCGGGTCTCTAGACTCTTATTATCCTGCAAGGATGGCCTGGGGATGCTATGTCTAGAGTGAGGGCAGGCCAAGGAGCTTTGCATGGGCTTCCTGGCTTGGAGATACAAGGAGTGGAGAATGCAGGGTGCTGGCAACATTGACTTGTGATGGCTGTAATTCGAATGAGGAGAAGAAGGGCCCATCACCGACTAGCACATGTCTGGGAGGAGCATCAGCCTGAGCAGCCAGTGGAAGCAGACTGACATGAGTGCATGAGTCCCAGAAGCTCCCTAAGAGTGGAAAAATCCACAAAGACATTTGGCGTGACCAAGAGTTTATAGAAGACTAGAATATGGAGATGAGTGAAAGACAATGCTGCAGGTGTCTTTACTTATCTAGGGATGTGGTAGCTCACATTTGCCACCCACTCCATGAGGACCTAATGCCATAACGACTTGGATGGTGTCTCAGACTGGTGGTTTTGATTACCACACTGAATCCTTTTTGCCAGTGTATGTCCTTCCAGGACTCCATTGGGAACCTTTGCGGAATATCAGAATCGGCAACACACAAATGCATAAGGGATGTGACAGATCCCCTTTGCAACAAAGCTCACCATTATGTCCAGTTCCTCATGGATGGTGCAAGCCAAGCTGCAGTGGTGTTGAATTTACAGCCATCTCAGGTTTCTCACAAGTGCAGGTCACCACTGACTGTACAGATGTGGCCTTCAGAGCATCCTGCTAGCTACAAGATTCCAGGAGGAGTAAAGTGCTGCATGGAATATTCCATCACCTTCGATCTCAGCGAGAAAATCTCCTGAAATTTCAATGCTCTCAGAATAATGGAAATATCAGTACTAACCATATGCCCTAATGATGAGAACATCCGGAGAAGAGATTAAACCATGCTTTGGCAATATATGGCGGCTGTATACTTGGGCAGTATGGTGGCACAAGTGGATAGCACTGTGGCTTCACAGCGCCAGGGTCCCAGGTTCGATTCCCTTCTGGGTCACTAACTGTGCAGAGTCTGCACGTTCTCCCATGGCTGCATGGTGTTCCTCCGGGTGCTCCGGTTTCCTCCCACAGTCCAAAGACTGTGTTCCATAGGGTGGAAGCGAGGGGTTAAGTGGGTCGTGCAGACTCGATGGGCTGAATGGCCTCCTTCTGCACTGTATGTTCTATGTTCTAGGTGGAATCAGATTAGCACTCCCTTCACACACATCCTTAAGCTACTAGACATAGAATAGTCCTTTCAGCCATGGCCTCACCAAGTCAGTGTAGTTGGCAGCTTAGCAGCGCGAGGCAAGTGCAAATTACACAGGGGTGCTACATAAGACCACACATATCGCTCTTTCAGACATAACTGCATGGATAGCTCAACAGGGCGCAGCGTCATGCAGGGTTTCATATATCCCATCGCCAGCACTCCTCAATGCAGAGTGCTGAGTATCATCTTGTTACTGCCTCCAATCGCCATTTGCACATTAGGAAGCAGTAGCCATTAATATCTAGAGCATGCAGTAAAGATTCAAAGCAGCCTTGAGGAGGAGTTTGTAGAATGTATCCATGATAGTTTCTTAGAACAGTATGTAATGGAACCTACGAGGAACCTACAAGCGATCCTAGATCTGGTCCTGTGTAATGAGACAGGAATGATTAATGATCTCATAGTTAGGGATCCTCATGGAAGGAGCGATCACAATATGGTAGAATATAAAATACAGATGGAGGGTGAGAAGGTAAATTCAAACACTAGTGTTTTGTGCTTAAACAAAGGAGATCACAATGGGATGAGAGAAGAACTGGCTAAGGTAGACGGAGAGCAAAGACTTTATGGTGAAACAATTGAGGAACAGTGGAGAACATTCCAAGCGATTTTTCACAGTGCTCAGCAAAAGTTTATACCAACAAAAAGGAAGGATGGTAAAAAGAGGGAAAATCGACCGTGGATATCTGAGGAAATAAGGGAGAGTATCAAATTGAAGGAAAAAGCATACAAAGTGGTAAAGACTAGTGGGAGACTAGAGGATTGGGAAATCTTTAGGGGACAATAGGAAGCTACTTAAAAAGCTACAAAGAGTAAGATATATTATGAGAGTAAACTTGCTCAGAATATAAAAACAGATAGTAAAAGTTTCTACAAATATATAGAACAAAAAAAATTGGTGAAGGTAAATATTGGTCCTTTAGAGGATGAGAAGGGAGATTTAATAATGGGAGATGAGGAAATGGCTGAGGAACTGAACAGGTTTTTTGGGTCGGTCTTCACAGTGGACTAATGGAAATGAGGCTATGACAGGTGAGGACCTTGAGACGATTGTTATCACTAAGGAGGTAGTGATTGGTAAGCTAATGGGGTTAAAGGTAGACTAGTCTCCTGGAATGCATCCCAGGGTACTAAAAGAGATGGCTAGGGAAATTGCAAATGCACTCGTGATAATTTACCAAAATTCACTAGACTCTGGGATGGCCCCGGCGGATTGCAAATTTGCAAACGTGACACCACTGTTTAAAAAAGGAGGTAGGCAAAAAGCAGGTAAATATAGGCCAGTTAGCATAACTTTGGTAGTAGGGAAGATGCTGGAATCTATCATCAAGGAAGAAATAGCGAAGCATCTGGGTGGAAATTGTCCCATTGGGCCAGACGCAGCATGGGTTCATAAAGAGCAGGTTGTGCTTAACTAATTTAGTGGAATGTTTTGAGGACATTATCAGTGCGGTAGATAACTGAGAGCCAATGGACGTGGTATATCTGGATTTCCAGAAAGCTTTTGACAAGATGCCACACAAAAGGTTGCTGCATAAGATAAAGGTGCATGGCGTTAAGGGTAAAGTAGTCGCATGGATAGAGGCTTGGTTAATTAATAGAAAGCAAAGAGTGGGGATTAATGGGTGTTTCTCTGGTTGGCAATCAGTAGCTAGTGGTGCCCCTCAGGGATCAGTGTTTTGCCCAAAATTGTTCACAATTTACAAGATGATTTGGAGTTGGGGACCCAGTGTAATGTGTCCAAGTTTGCAGACGACACTAAGATGAGTGGTAAAGCAAAAAGTGCAGAGGACACTGGAAGTCTACAGAGGGATTTGGTTAGTTTAAGTGAATGGGCTAGGGTTTGGCAGATGGAATACAATGTTGACAAATGTGAGATTATCCATTTTGGTAGGAATAACAGCAAAAGGGATTATTATTTAAATGATAAAATATTAAAACATGCTGCTGTGCAGAGGGACCTGGGTGTGCTAGTGCATGAGTCGCAAAAAGTTGGTTTACAGGCGCAACAGGTGATTAAGAAGGCAAATGGAGTTTTGACCTTCATTGCTAGAGGGATGGAGTTTAATACTAGGGAGGTTATGCTGCAACTGTATAAGGTGTTAGTGAGGCCACACTTGGAGTATTGTGTTCAGTTTTGGTCTCCTTACCTGAGAAAGGAAGTACTGGCACTGGAAGGTGTGCAGAGGAGATTCACTAGGTTAATCCCAGAGTTGAGGGGGTTGGATTATGAGGAGAGGTTGAGTAGACTGGGACTGTGCTCATTGGAATTTAGAGGGATGCGGGATATCTTATAGAAACATATAAAATTATGAAGGGAATAGATAGGATAGATGCGGGGAGGTTGTTTCCACTGGTGGGTAAAAGCAGAACTAGGGGGCATAGCCTCAAAATAAGGGGAAGTAGATTTAGGACTGAGTTTAGGAAGAACTTCTTCACCCAAAGAGTTGTGAATCTGTGGAATTCCCTGCCCAGTGAAGCAGTTGAGGCTCCTTCATTAAATGTTTTCAACATAAAGGTAGATAGTTTTTTGAAGAATAAAAGAATAAAAAGTTATGGTGTTCGGGCAGGAAAGTGGAGCTGAGTCCACAAAAGATCAGCCATGATCTCATTGAATGGCAGAGCAGGCTTGAAGGGCCAGATGGCCTACTCCTGCTCCTAGTTCTTATGTTCTTTGCATTGTCCTCCAGACAAGTCCGTTCGGGTGAAACCTTGATCAGTCATTACTGATAGAACAACCAATGACTACCAGTAATTCTTTGCTTCATGGACCCTGCTGAGGCCTGTGGAGAGTTACTTATGCATTGCTTTGAGAGCATCAGAGCCCTCAACATGGTCCCGCTCATAAAAGTCATTCTTGTCCAGATAGCCATTTCAATGAGAGCATTGTCATGCAATGAATTCCACATCGTGTTGTATGCTATACCTTGCACCAACGAGCACGTCAAACTCTGCAAAGCAGCCATGCGGGTGCAATTAACGATCATTGGATGTAAGGAGATGACTTCATCAAGATGAACATGTATCTCTTACATCACACCCTCAAACCTCTTTTGCAGGGAAGTATAATGCTCCCAATGGATCCTTACTTCCCCAGTTCAGCGTCATGCATAGAGTGGGAAATTCAGCAAGGAATGACATTCAGTCTTAAACACGGACACTTCAGTTTCCTACAGAGAGGCATGGAAACTTATGGGTTTCGAAGGTTTGTAGTACATTTTTCAGAAACTGAATTTCATAAAGTAAAAGCCATTCTAAAAGACACATTGGACATATGAATATAACATGAGTCACGGTGACTAATTGTGCCATCTACAAACCAACAGACATCAGTGTAACAACAGCAGTTAATTCACCAACCTTGATGAGCATTTACCTAGAGCCCAAGCATGAATGTCTGAGGATATAGGCTAACAGGTGTATTGACTAGGCAGCAGTGTCACAAATGATGTGCATTGTCCAATATTGTGGATGTGGAATTATGGACAAATCACTATGGTGAGGTTATATGTGAATTTATACAACTGAAGATCCAGGTGGAATTTCATTGGAGGGTTACATTTTGAACCCTAAAATGACCGCGAAATGTAGAAGCCAGTTGAATATAAATGGAATCCGTGAGACTTGGAGAAGGATAGATGCAACATATATTTATAAAGTGAAAAGTTTACACAATAAGTGAACACACGTGCCACTAATGCACATTCAAACCGTCTTAACCTTTTTAACCCTATTGCTACATCTGAATGCAGCTCCAACCAACATCCATAGCAGAGTTGGGGGCAGCTGCTGACTGCTATGGCCTGTTGTCTGAGAGGACTTGTCGAGTATCTCCTGGTAACCCGAGGCCTTGAGGGTCCCGGACTGCAAGGCGTCTCCTGCTCAGGTGCCGGTGCACCCTCCTCAGACTGACTTGTTAGGATTGATGAGGTTACTGGCAGAGGGGAGTTGGAGTGCCAAGGCACCCATGGAGTGTTCCGAGTGGATGCACCCAGGGTGCCTTGCTGGACCTCCCCCTCCCTTTGGGTGCCTGTCCAGGGCTCCTTGAGGGGAAGACATTGAGATGCCCTGACTCCCTCTAGCCTAACCACTGCAGTAACGCAACAAATGGCTGGAGCAAAGTTGTGCAGGTATGAGCCCACACCGGCAGAAGCTGCTGGGTCTGGGTCTCCAAGTCAGCCCCTACACTTGCAATGGGGACTTCAATGTGCTCACATGCCAAAGCCAGAGCAGCAGACAGAATGTGGACAGACTCCTCCAATCTTAGGTCAGTCTGCAGATGACATCTGACAAATCTGTCTGATGTTCCCGCTCTTGTCTCTGCATCTCCAATAGGTTTGTTAAGGTCAATTCACAGGCTCATCATCAGATTCAAACTCAGCAGGTGCCTGGCCTACAGCAGTCCTAGTGTCAGAGACCTTGGCTGTCACGGCCTCCAACAGCTGTGGACCCATGTCTATGATGTGATCATCAGATTGTGAACCCAAGTCTATCATAAAACTAGGTCCCACTGCGATTTGTGTATCTGTGCTGGTGGAGAGTGCAGGTGACTTGTTAGGGGAGACCAATCTCACCTTTCGCAGAGGAACAATTTCTATCCTCTTCTGTGATCTCTGTGACTTTCTCTTCAAAACCTGATTGGGTCTGGATCTCAGGATCTCGACACATTCTCTTTTGTTATGGGCAATTTTCATAGAATAGAATAGAATTTACAGTGCAGAAGGAGGCCATTCGGCCCATCGAGTCTGCACCGGCTCTTGGAGAGAGCACCCTACCCAAGGTCAACACCTCCACCCTATCCCCATAACCCAGTAACCCCACCCAACACTAAGGGCAATTTTGGACACTAAGGGCAATTTATCATGGCCAATCCACCTAACCGGCACATCTTTGGACTGTGGGAGGAAACCGGAGCACCCGGAGGAAACCCACGCACACACGGGGAGGATGTGCAGACTCCGCACAGACAGTGACCCAAGCCGGAATCGAACCTGGGACCCTGGAGCTGTGAAGCAATTGTGCAATCCACAAGGCTACCGTGCTGCCCTAATTTTGTGCTGCATAAAGACAGAACGATTGACTGTGAACCCAATGGATGAATAAGCATTGGATCCATAGAATCCTTACAGTGCAGAAGGAGACCATTTAGCCCATCGAGTCTGCACCTACCCTCCAAAAGAGCACTCTACCTAGATGCACTCCCCCGTCTTATCCCTGTAATCCCACGTATTGATCATGAGCAATACACCAAACCCGCACATCTCTGGACTGTGGAGGAAACTGGAGCACCCAGAAGAAATCCACACAGACACAGGGAGAAAGTTGCAAACTCCACATAATCAATGGCCGAAGGCTAGAATTGAACCTGGGTCCCTGATACTGTGAGTCAGCAATGCTAACCACTGTGCCGTTCTAAAAAGAGCAGCTCTGAAGCATGCATGACTTTGTCTCTGCCAAGCCCTCCCCAGTAAAGGATTGCGATGTCGGCTGACCAGGAACGAGATGGTGAGCTTAAAGTAGCTGGCACTCATTCAATGCTGATGTCCCATCTGCTGGTTATGTGTGACATCCCTGTGGCATCAGTATTGGGACAGGAGGGAACTGTACTGTAGGGGCGGTGTGCATCTGAACCGAACTGGGACCAGTGTCCTTGCGGAAAGGATAAATAGGGTGGTCACAAGGACTTTAAACTAGCAAATGAGGGGGAGGAGGTGGCCTCAGGGGAATTCAATATAATTCCAAAAACAAGTAGCAGGGCAGAATGCAAAGAAATAGTCAGGAACCCAACTCCAGGGACTGCAGCCAATGGCAAAATTACAAGAGGTATACTGGTTAAACCAAAAGTGAAAAATAATAAACAATTGATAAAGCATCAGTGCTGAGGGACAGGTTCAGGGATATAGCCAAATTAAGAGTTCTATATCCTAATGCATAAAATATAAGGAATAAACTAGATGAGCTGCAGGTGCAAATTCAAATTGAAGCTATAACGGAGCCATGGCTGCAAGATGTGTGGGACTGGGAACTAAATATACCTGGTTATAAAGTTTACAGGAGAGTCAGAGAATATAGCAGATAGGGTGGAGTAGCCTTCATGATTTGAAATACTATCACTTTAGTGGTGAGGGAGGATATAATGAGGGGAAACATCTAGTGGAGGCCATATGGGTGGAACTGAGGAACAAAAAGGGATCTAAAACTGTGATGGGCGTTGTGTATCGAGCCCTTGGTAGCACTTCTGAGGTGTTAGATAGTATAAAGGCAGACATTCGGCAAGTGTGTAGCAAAATCAGAGTAGTATTAATGAGGGATTTTAACTTAGACATAGATTGGGAGAGGCGAACAAGCGCCTGTCTGAAAGGTCGGGTGGGGTTACGGGGATAGGGTGGAGGTATGGGGTGTTCTTTCCAAGGGTTGGACAGATTCGATGGGCCGAATGGCCTCCTTCTGCACTGTAAATTCTATGTCTATGTCTATGAATGGGATAAATACAAAGACCAGCAAAGGGTCACAAAGCAGCTTCTGAGAGTTACTAAAAGGGATTATGAAAGGAAACTTGCAAGGCACATCAAAATCAATAAGAAGAAATTTTATAGTTGTGAAAAGGGAAAATGGGTGGACAAGAGCAATGTAGGTCCATGTAGTTATTGATAATGGGAAAATGACAGACATTTTGAACAATTACTTTGCCTCAGTACTTGCAGTTGAAAAGGAGGATAACTTTTTTAAAATTTTACGGTGGCCAATTATTATTTTTTCCAATTCAGGGCAATTTAGCGTGGCCAATTCACCTAGGCTGTACATCTTAGGGTTGCGGGGGTGAGACCCACACAAACACGGGGAGAATGTGCAAACTCCACACGGACACTGACCCTGGGCCGGGATCGAACCCGGGTCCTCAGCACCATGAGGCAGCAGTGCTAATCACTGTACCACCGTGTCGCCTCTGAAAAGGAAGATAACTTGAATTAAGTCAGGGACTTAATATAATTAACGTAACTAGCATCAGTAACAAGGAAATTAATGGATCTAAAGAGTGACAAATCCCCAGGACCTGACGGTTTCCACGCAAGGCTGTTAAAGGAAGTGGGCGAGCACATTGTTGATGCCCTAACTATAATCTTTCAAAGTTCCCGAGATTCAGGAATAGTCTCTCTAGATTGGAAAATTACACATGTCACTCCACTTTTTAAGAAGGACGAAAGGGGGAAACCAGGGAATTACAGATTGGTTAGCCTAACATCTGTGATGGAAAAATTGCTGGAGTCTATAATCAGGGATGGGGTATCTGAACACCTCAAAAAGGTTTGATCGATCAGGGAGAGGTAGCATGGATTTGTGAAGGGAAGGTCATGCCTGATGAATCTTGCTGAATTTTTTGAAGAGGTGACTACGGTAGTAGACAGGGGAATGTCTATGGATGTTATTTATATGGACTTCCAGAAGGCATTTGATAAAGTCCCACATAGGAGACTGTTAACTAAGGTGGAAGCCCATGGGGTTGAGGGCAAATTATTGACATGGTGAGGAAATTGGTTAAGTGGCAGGTGGGAACAATAGGTAAGTACTCTAAAGGCAAAATGTGACTAATGGTGTACCACAGGGATCTGTGTTGGGCCTTAATTATTCACATTATTCAGTAGACTGTCATAGATCCAAATTTGCTGATGATACAAAGTTAGGTAGCGTTGTAGACAGTATAGATGATAGCATAAAATTGCAAGGAGATAGTGACAGACTAGATGAATGAGCAGAATTGAGGCAGACAGATTTCAATGTAAGCAAGTGTGAGGTTATCCATTTTTAACCCGAAAAAGGATAGAGCAGAGTATTTTCCAAATGAAAGAGGTTAAGTACAGCAGATGTCCAAAGAGATTTGGGGTTCAGGTGCATAGATCTTTAAAATTACACAAACAACTGCAGAAAATAATCAAAAAGGCTAAATGAATGCTAGCCTTTATATCTAGAGATTTGGAGTATAAAGACACACAGGTTATGCTGCAGTTTACAAAATCCGGGTCAGACCCCACTTGGAGTACCGTGAGCAGTTCTGGACACCACACCTTAGAAAGGAAAGTTTGGCCTTGGACGAAGTGTAATGTAGGTTAACAAAAATGATACCTGGACTATAGGGGTTAAGTTATGAGGAGAGATTACACAAATTAGGCCGGTTTTCACTCGAATTTAGAAGATTAAGGGCTGATCTGATCGAAATATTCAAAACATTAACAGGGAAAAACGATGTAGATACAGATAAACTATTTCCACTGATTGGAGATCCAAAAGCTAGGGGGCAAAGTAGCAGGATTTAGATTGTTTGGAGACTTGGGTGGAGAGATGGCAGATGGAGTTTAATCCGGACACGATGAGAGGTTAAATAAACTTGGTTTGTTCTCACTGAAACAATGGAGGTTGAGGGGCGGTCTGATAGAGGTCTACAAAATTATGAGGGGCATAGACAGAGTGGACAGTCGGAGACTTTTTCCCAGGGTAGAGGGGTCAATTACCAGGGGGCATAGGTTTAAGGTGCGAGGGGCAAGGTTTAGAGGAGATGTACGAGGCAAGTCTTTTACACAGAGGGTAGTGGGTGCCTGGAACCTGCTGCCGGAGGAGGTGGTGGAAGCAGGGACGATAGTGATGTTTAAGGGGCATCTTGACAAATACACGAATAGGATGGGAATAGAGGGATACGGACCCCGGAAGTGTAGAAGATTGTAGTTTAGTCGGGCAGCATGGTCGGCGCAGGCCTGGAGGGCAGAAAGGCCTGTTCCTGTGCTGTACTTTTCTTTGTTCTTTGTTTTTTTTTTATTGTCTAAAAATTAGAGCCAGACATTCAAGAAAGATGTTAGGAAGAACCTCTTTACGCAAACGGTGGTAGAGGTTTGGAACTCTCTCCCACAAACAACAGTTGAAGTTAGAACAGTTGTTCATTCAAATATGAGATAGGTATATTTTTGTTCAGCAAAGATAGTAAGAGATATGGATCAAAAGCAGGTACATGGAGTTAGGCCACAGATCAGCCATGATCTCATGAAATGGCGAGAAAGGCTTGAGGGGCTGAATGGCCTACTCCTGTTCCTACGTTCCTATGTTCCAAGAAGGAACTGGATATAGCTCTTGGGGCTAAAGTGATCAAGGGATATGGGGGAAAGGCAGGGTTTGAACTAGATGCTCAGCCATGATCATAATGAATGGCGCAGCAGGTTCGAAGGGCCGAAGGGCCTCCTCCTGCTTCTATTTTCTATGTATGTTTCTATGTATGTTCCTGACCCTTAGATTGCCTGATGCCCTCATGAGAGTGTGAGTTTTCAATGAGTTAGACGTTGTACTTAGCATAGCTGAAATTAGCATAAAAATAGCATTAAATTATTCATGTATTTCCTGCACTGCAGGGAGGTCCCTTTTGGGCCCCACAGGCGCTAACCTCTCCAGTGCACTTCCTTCTGGTCAGATGGAAGTGTCTCCTGCTCCAATTCCTCATAAAGAGAACCTCCCACCTTTCCTGGGTGGCATGGAGGAGAATCCTCGGGGAGGCTTCGTTAAAAATGGGGCCGGAGGTGGCTTACGTTTCGATGCCATAGTGTATGTCTTGTCTACAGTAATTGGCTTGAAATGAGTGAATGTTTGTCCGGGTACCGTCTAAATATGGCATCAAGACCTTTGATCCCCATGAGGATCACATGATTCTCCATGCTCCTCGCTGATACATAATTAATGGGCTAGAAAATGGGAGATCGGCCGTCCCACCATCCAGCAGGAATCACGCCAACTTTCCCCACGTGCCACTGCACTTCGTCTTCAGAACGGGAAATACTGCCTGTTGAAAAAAGATACTGAAAATGGACACAGCAAACAGACCCCAGCTGGTAATTGTACAAGTTCTTCATAATATCAGTTGTTCTACTTGATTCTAATTGTTACATTTTGTGTTGAAAGTAAAGTAAAGCAGCGTCAATAATAAATGGGGAGCAATCCACAACCGGTGCTTAATTGGTTGTCCAGATATGAATTCTGTGTTTGAAAAAAACGGAAGTGCATTTTAGATAAAGCAATTGTATAGACAACACATGTCATTTGAGTTGTAAAGGTTTGTATCATATCGTTGCACAATTCCACCTTGATCAATTTTACTTGCTGGATGAGTTCTGCATAGTCAAAATGAAGATGTTTTGTGGAGTGTCACAGGGTAGAAGAATATTCCATTCCAAAGGGAAGTACTGTCAAGATCCATCTTACCCCACAAATAACACCTGCTGTTGTTTGATTATGGATCAACTTTGCCGGCACGCGTGTAGACATCTGCAGGTCAGGGCAATGGGCCCCCTCGGCTGAATGGAAAGCATGGGGCAGGTGGCAGCCATGCAGACCTAAACCATGAGAAATGAGTTAAAAAAACATAAATACAGAAAGACAAACTATCAAATCATTATTTGAACTCAAGCAGTGCATCTGTGCGCCATCCTCAGGGCGTATTCTGTGCACATGGGGGCTCTCCCCTGGATTCTCCCGGGTTAGCTCTTCAACATAAAGCCCCTGGGTGTAAATTGGAGAATGATTCAACATAGCTCTGATTGCTTAAGACAGCAGTGTGGATTGGTGTACTCAGCAATAAAGACTTGTCAGATTCCTGCATACTTTAGGCAACATTATTGAACATGAATGGAAGGTTGATCTGAATTAACAAATGCAAAATGAGAATGCATATGCTGTTTTCAATTGAATTATTTTTATAGTTGCCATCTCAAATGTAGCTTCACTTATTCCAGAATAAACCTCCTACTATATGGTTAAAAATCTAAATAGTTTACGATCAAGTAATGGAGCATACTCATGGGCTATAAAATAATATGTCTTGGCAAAAATGCACTATGTGGATGATGTTGCTGGAGCTGGTTGCATGAACAGTGCGTGTGCCCGAGGCATTAAACTAAATCATGTTTCCCTGCTCTAATTTTGTGCAAATGGGACTAACATCAGAACAACAGCAGTTATTTAAGGTTTGGGTAATCAAATTTATTTCAGTTTCTCATGTAAACTTACAGAAGCAGACCTGTGCACTCTGAGGCTGCAATAGCCCTTGACCAATATCCTACATGTCAATTTCTGTTCAAATTCATTAAGTTAAAATCGACTAACCAGTGATCTCTGTGCATTTGGGTTGATACAGATGCGCACCCATTAGTAAACGGATTACTGAAATTAAATTTAGGTAACTTTTAACGTAGCAAAATAAATCACTGTTAAATCTTTCTTTTCCTCTAGATGTTCTCATCATTGTGCCTTAATCTTTGCAAACATGACATTTAATCCATTGAAAAAAGACATTTTAAACTCTTGCTACCAAAGGCAAAATGCGAGACAGAACACAATGAATCAAGAGCTAAAGCATGTTAAAATACTGCATCCAGCTAATAAATAATGGAGTACCCCGAACAGATAATTGTTCTCTTAATGTGCAAATAATTGGTTCAGCTGCTATAGGAAAAATTGTGAAACTATATAAGATATCAGTTATGTCACATATGGATAATTCATTCTTTAGTTAACACCATCAGTTGGTGACATTTTTAGATCCAGGTTATAGCTGCAGCAAATCTGAAGTGACATTTAAATTTGATCTGATTTAAATTAGACCACCTATTTCCACCTCCGCAACATCGCTTAAGACCATAAGACATAGGAGTAGAATTAGGCCAGTCGGCCCATTGAGTCTGCTCCACCATTCAATCATGGCTGATATTTTCTCATCCCCATTCTCCTGCCTTCTCCCCATAACCCCTGATCCTCTTATTAATCAAGAACCTATCTCTGTCTTAAAGACACTCAGTGATTTGGCCTCCACAGCCTTCTGCGGCAAAGAGTTCCACAGATTCACCACCCTCTGGCTGAAGAAATTCCTCCTCATCTTTGTTTTAAAGGATCGTCCCTTTTGTCTAAGATTGTGTCCTCTGCGTCTAGTTTTTCCTACAAGTGGAAACATCCTCTTCACGTCCACTCTATCCAGATCTCGCAGTATCTTGTAAGTTTCAATAAGATCCCCTCTCATCCTTCTAAACTCTGACGAGTACAGACCCAGAGTCCTCAAACGTTCCTCATATGACAAGTTCTTCATTCCAGGGATCATTCTTGTGAACTTCCTCTGGATCCTATCCAAGGCCAGCACATCCTTCCTTAGATATTGGGCCCAAAACTGCTCACAATACTCCAAATGGGGTCTGACCACAGCCTTATACAGCCTCAGAAGTACATCCCTGGTCTTGTATTCTAGCCCTCTTGACATGAATGCTAACATTGCATTTGCCTTCTTAACTGCCGACTGAACCTGCACATTAACCTTAAGAGAATCGTGAACAAGGACTCCCAAGTCCCTTTGTGCTTCTGCTTTCCGAAGCATTTCCCCATTTAGAAAATAGTCTATGCCCAGATTCCTCCTTCCAAAGTGCATAACCTCACACTTTTCCACATTGTATTTCACTTGCCACTTCATTGCCCACTCTCCTAGCTTGTCCAAGTCCTTCTGCAGCCCCTTGCTTCCTCAGTACTACCTGTCCTCCAGTGATTCCAGGGAGGCAGGAAGGGTCCCAGAGGACTGGAAAGTGGCTATTGTAACACCATTATTTAAGAAAGGAGGGAGGCAGAAGATGGGAAATTATAGGCCGGTTAGCCTGACTTCAGTCATTGGTAAGATTTTAGAGTCTGTTATTAAAGATGAGATCACGAAGGACTTGGAAGTGCATGATAAAATAGGACTGAGTCAGCACGGCTTTGTCAAAGGGAGATCGTGTCTGACAGATCTATTAGAGTTCTTTGAGGAGGTAACTAGGAAGTTAGACAAAGGAGAACCAGTGATCATGATTTATTTAGATTTACAGAAGGCCTTTGACAAGGTGCCGCATAAGAGACTGTTAAATAGATTAAGAGCCCATGGTATTAAGGGTAAAATCCTGGCATGGATAGAGGATTAGCTGACTGGCAGAAGGCAGAGAGTGGAGATAAAGTTTTTTTTCCAGGATGGCAGCAGGTGACTAGTGGTGTGCCTCAGGGGTCTGTGCTGGGACCACAACTTTTCACAATATACATTAATGATCTGGAACAAGGAACTGAAGGCACTGTTGCTAAGGATGCAGATGATACAAAGATCTGTAGAGGGACAGGCCCCATTTCCATTAATACCTTTGGTTAACATCTATCTGTCTCATATTTCAAATTGTCACTGTGGTAAACCACGTTATTGTCTTATATTCACTGTGCTGTATTGTAAATGCCTGGGCTTGTTCAGGCTGGCTCCACCTGTGGCTGCTCCCCTCAGGCTTCTGTATAAAAGTGGCAAGTCTCCGCCTCCGGACCAATTTTGAGTCCAGAGGCAGGAGGCTTGCTGTTTAGTGTATTAAAGCCCCAGTTACGTTTATCACTTGTCATCTATTACTGATGGTGTATCAATTTAATACACTAAACATCTAAAGATGGACTCTTCACTCAAGATGAGCTCCTCACTCAAGCCTGATCGCTTGCAACTGGACCCACAAGCAGCTGACGCTACAGAGACTTTTCAACACTGGCTAAACTGCTTCGAGGCGTACCTCGCATCTTTCAACGAAGACTTCACAGACCTCCAGAAGAAGCAGGTCCTCCACGCACGGGTGTGTCTTTAACCTCATCAGGGATGCCCCCTCGTATACGGAGGCAATAACACGGCTGAAGGGACATTACGTGAAATCCGTTAACCAGGTATATGCTAATCACCTCAGCGCCACGAGACGGCAACGCCCTGGGGAATCACTCACGGAATTCCTGTGTGCTTTGCGCATCCTCTGCCGGAACTGTGACTGCCGGGCGATATCGGCTACCCAGCACGCAGAGCTGCTGATCAGGGACGCCTATGTCGCGGGCATGCACTCGAACTATATCCGCCAACGATTATTAGAAGGGGGGACACTCGGCCTCCTAGAGACAATCCAGCTCTCAACTCACTGGAGGTGGCCTCCCAGAACATGGGGGCCTACCCTCCGACTGCGCGGCACCCTCGTGGGCCTTGTGGGCACAGCCATCAACCGACCCGGGTGCGACGCTGCGGTCAGAGTAATCACCCCTGACTACGCTGCCCGGCACGGAACGTGACCTGTAACGGCTGTGGGAAGAAGGGACACTCAGCAAAAGCCTGCCAGGCCCGACCCCCCCCTAAACCTTCTAGGCCCAGCAGCGCTGCCTGCTGCCTGTCGGGGCCACCTCTGCGTCACCCGCCATTTGCGACCCGTGGGCGCCGCCATTTTAACTTTGGCCGACACGTGCAACCCAAGGGGGCCACCATCTTGGATGCCATCTTATACCCCACCCGCCAAGTGCGACCCATGGGGGCTGCAATCTTGGACGCCATCTTGGGACCACTCCGCGGCCTCCCGCGAGCCCTGCTCACCCGACCGTACGCTGGCCGCCACACCTCTGACCGGCCTACCGACCGCCTTCCGACACTCGCCACCGTCACACTCGACCAGTCCCAGCCGCACCATCTCGCGAAGTCCACAATGACCGTGCGGATCAACGGTGCACGAGACAGCCTGCCTTTTCGACTCCGGGTTCACAGACAGCTTCATACACCCAGATACGGTAAGACGCTGCTCCCTCCCCACCCTTCCTGCGACCCAGAAAATCTCCCTGGCTTCCGGATCCCACGCAGTGGAAATCCGGGGTTACTGTGTCGCGACACTCACTGTGCAAGGCGTAGAGTACACCAACTTTAGGCTCTACGTCCTCCCCCATCTCTGCGCTGCCCTATTACTGGGGCTCGACTTCCAGTGCCATCGCCAGAGCCTTACCCTAAAGTTCAACGGACCCCTGCCCCCCCCTCACTGTCTGTAGCCTCGTGACCCTTAAGGTCGCCCCACCCTCCCTCTTCGCAAACCTCACCCCGGACGGTAAGCCCGCCGCTACCAGAAGCAGACGCTACAGTGCCCAGGACAGGGCCTTCATCAGGTCAGAGGTCCAGCGACTCCTGCGAGAGGGAATCACCGAGGCTAGTAACAGCCCCTGGAGAGCCCAAGTGGTGGTCGTCAAGAATGAGGAGAAGTACCGGTCATCGATTATAGCCAGACCATCAACCGATACATGCTGCTCGATGCGTACCCCCTCCCCCGCATATCTGACATGGTCAATCAGATTGCGCAGTATCGAGTCGACTTGAGGTCTGCGTACCACCAGCTCCCTATCCGCCCAGAGGACCGCCAATACATGGCCTTTGAGGCAGACGGCCGCCTCTATCACTTCCTCAGGGTTCCCTTCGGCGTCACAAATGGGGTCTTGGTCTTCCAAAGGGAAATGGACCGAATGGTTGACAAGTATGGGCTGCGGGCCACGTTCCCGTACCTAGACAATGTCACCATCTGCGGCCGTGACCAGCAGGACCATGACGAGAACCTCCAGCGCTTCCTCCACACCGCAAAACTCCTGAACGTAACTTATAATAGAGAGAAATGCGTCTTTTGCACAACCCGCCAGGCCATCCTCGGCTAAGTCGTGGAACACGGAGTCCTAGGGCCTGACCCCGACCGCATACGCCTCCTACTGGAACTCCCCCTCCCCCGCTGCCCCAAGGCCCTGAAGAAATGCCTGGGGTTCTTCTCTTACTATGCCCAGTGGGTCCCCAACTACGCGGACAAGGCCCGCCCACTGATCAAGTCCACCACGTTTCCCCTGACGACGGAGGCCCGACTGGCCTTCGATCGCATCAAAGCAGACATCGCCAAAGCCGCGATGCACGCTGTGGACGAGTCCATCCCTTTCCAAGTGGAGACCGATGCGTCGGACTTTGCCCTGGCCGCTACACTCAACCAGGCAGGCAGGCCCGTGGCTTTCTTCTCCCGTACCCTCCATGCCTCCGAAATTCGACACTCCTCCATCGAAAAGGAGGCCCAAGCCATAGTAGAAGCTGTGTGACATTGGAGGCATTACCTGGCCGGCAGGCGATTCATTCTCCTCACTGACCAACGGCCGGTTGCCTTCATGTTCAATAACACACAGCGGGGCAAGATTAAGAATGACAAGATTCTGAATTGGAGGATCGAGCTCTCCACCTACAGCTATGATATCTTGTATCTACCCGGGAAGCTCAATGAGCCCCCAGATGCCCTATCCCGTGGTACATGTGCCAGTGCACAAGTAGACTGACTCCGTACCCTCCACAGCGACCTCTGTCACCCGGGGGGTCACCCACTTTTTCCACTTTATCAAGGCTCGCAACCTGCCCTACTCCATCGAGGAGGTCAGGTCCGTGACCAGAGACTGCCAGGTCTGCGCGGAGTGCAAATCGAACTTCTATCGGCCAGACAGAGCACACCTGGTAAAGGCCTCCCTCCCTTTTGAGCGCCTCACCATGGACTTCAAAGGGCCCCTCCCCTCCACTGACCGTAATGTGTACTTCCTTAACATCGTTGATGAGTACTCCAGGTTCCCCTTCGCCATCCCCTGCTCTGACATGACCTCTGCCTCCGTTATCAAGGCCCTGCACAGCCTTTTCATCCTGTTCGGGTTCCCCGCCTACATCCACAGTAATCGGGGCTCCTCCTTTATGAGCGACGAGTTGCATCAGTTCCTGCTCAGCAAAGGCATCGCCTCCAGCAGGACGACCAGCTATAACCCCTCGGGAAACGGACAGGTGGAGAGGGAGAACGTGACGGTCTGGAAGGCCGTCCTCCTGGCCCTACGGTCGAACAGTCTCCCAGTCTCCCACTGGCAGGAGGTCCTCCCTGATGCGCTCCACTGCATCCGGTCGCTTCTATGTACGGCCACTATCCAGACTCCTCACGAGCCTATGTTTGCCTTCCCCAGGAAGTCTACCTCCGGGGTCTCACTCCCGTCCTGGCTGACAATCCCGGGGCCCGTCCTTCTCCGCAAGCATGCGAGGAGCCATAAAACCGACCCCCTCACCGAGACGGTCCTGCTGCTCCATGCGAACCTCCAATATGCCTACGTGACACACCAGGACGGGCGGCAGGACACGGTCTCCCTTCGGGATTTGGCTCCTGCAGGCTCCCCGGCGACCATCACCACCACACCCCACCCTACACTGTCTTCCGCCACCTCCGCCCACCTCCCTGAACTGACTCCCGCAGGCCCACCGAGGACAGGCACCACCACCTCCACCCATACACCGCCCCCCCCCCTTCGCCGACTCAATATCTGGGTGAAGAAGAAGTCAACACGCCCCCGGACGCGCAGGTCTCAACGCCGGCGCCCACACCACAGCCGGGACTGAGGCGGTCACAGCGGAAGGTCAAGGCCCCCGACAGACTGGACCTTTAACACCACTTCACCCCCGCCGGACTTTTTTTAAACAGGGGCTGAATGTGGTAAACCATGTCATTGTCTTATATTCACTGTGCTGTATTGTACATGCCTGGGATTGTCTAGGCTGGCTCCGCCTGTGGCTCCTCCCCTCAGGCTTCTGTATAAAAGTGGCAAGTCTCCGCCTCTGGACCCAGTTCGGGTCCAGAGGCAGGAGGCTTGCTGTTTAGTGTATTAAAGCCTCAGTTACGTTTATCACTCGTCATCTATTATTGATGGTGTATCAGTCACAATGACTGGAAATTGACCTGTGAGACCTACCTGCAACTTCACCAGCTAACCACAGACATATTGAACTGTTTAAAGAAGACCGTTTCTAAATAAAATACAAGCAAAAACACTGATCACAAAATGGTTGCTACGAGTTACCTGATGGTTGACACTGTAAAGTTGACAACTTCGAAATGCACTGCAAAACCTTCACATGGAATTTCACGGAGGAGAGAGGTGAAGGTCCATTTCAAAAAAGGACACTCTTGAACAGAAGGTGTTAAAGATGCAAAGTACTGGACTTTGATCAGATACTCATCAGATATTCAAAACCTCCCTGGAGGACAAAAAAATTCTGTGGTTGATTTATATCTTGAAACGAGTCAAAAGGTTGGCGATGCAAAGATCAAAAATTTGGATTATTTGGGCTGCAACAAGGACTGCAGGGCATGCTGATTGACTTGCCTTCTGCGACCATACAGAGAGGAGTTTTTAAAATTGGTGCAAGCAAGCAGGATAAGAAAGAAGAAGAAGGAGGAAAAGAAAAAACATCATCCAAAACTCCGCTGGAAAAAAGCAGCAATGGCCTCTCTTCCTGTGTGTGAAGCTGAGTGTCTTCAACAAAAGTGAAGGCCTGTACAGTCAAATCCAAAATTCTCGAGGAAACCACCTAACTTCAAACGCCCACAGCGTATAACAAGCTACATCTCAAAGTCAAGAAAAGGCAAGACAAGATCTCGCATATTCTTTTAATTTTATTGGACATTAACATTCTTTCTGAGATCCGGGTGTGTGTGCCATTGCGTCTTTATATTTTCTCTTGGGTTTAGTAACAAATAAATCTGTTCTTTCCTTCACTCAAGCCAACATGCTTTGATTGGTTCCTTATTAGCAAGCAAATGCATTTGGATTGGAAAATTAAAGGGGCTGAATAAAAAGGGAGCCAGCTTACTCCATCACAGCCGGTCGTAACAAAATTAAAAATTGGATTAGCATCAAGTGTCATTTGATGACCAGGGAATCCAAGGGGTCGTAGCCCGCTGGCCACTCAGGGGAGGGGCTGGCTGGTCGGGGGTTTTCAGAGGGTTCCAGGGGGCTCAGGGTTTCTGAGGGGTGGGGGTGGGACGGGGGGGGATGGGGGGACGGGGGGGGGGGGGGGACGGACGGGGGGGGGAGGGGGGGGGAGGTGAGAGATAAAATGAAAAGGTTTTGGGGGCATAAGGCTGCACTCACAGGGCAGGATGGGTTGTGGTTGGTGTGGGTGGTCCTGACGTCTGCTGTCTGTGTCGTTCAAATGAGATTTTAGTGCTGTGTGAGTCTGCAGTCTGTGGCACGGGAGCATGTGGCAGGATCAGCTCCAGGCCACATGGGATGGGGTGTGATGAGAGTCAAGAAGCCAGGGCCAGTGGGCTGGGTGGATGAGACCCTGAAAGAGGTCGTTCTCAACCTCTGCAGTAGCTGTGTAGGAGGCTTGTGTTGTGGCATGACAGCAGTGAGATTTCTGAATGTGCAGCCTGAGTAATAAGGGTGCCTATTGGCTCTGCCTATTCCTGAAGCAGAAAGCAATTGTGCTCTCGAACATTCCTAAGACTCAAGCATGTCACAATTTGGCCAGTTGGATAACGAACTGGCTAACCGATAGAAGTCAGAGAGTGGTAGTGGATGGCAAATATTCAGCCTGGGTCCCAGTTACCAGTGGCGTACCGCAGGGATCAGTTCTGGGTCCTCTGCTGTTTGTGATTTTCATTAATGACTTGGATGAGGGAGTTGAAGGGTGGGTCAGTAAATTTGCAGACGATACGAAGATTGGTGGAGTTGTGGATAGTAAGGAGGGCTGTTGTCGGCTGCAAAGAGACATAGACAGGATGCAGAGCTGGGCTGAGAAGTGGCAGATGGAGTTTAACCCTGAAAAGTGTGAGGTTGTCCATTTTCGAAGGACAAATATGAATGCGGAATACAGGGTTAACGGTAGAGTTCTTGGCAATGTGGAGGAGCAGAGAGATCTTGGGGTCTATGTTCATACATCTTTGAAAGTTGCCACTCAAGTGGATAGAGCTGTGAAGAAGGCCTATGGTGTGCTCGCGTTCATTAACAGAGGGATTGAATTTAAGAGCCGTGAGGTGATGATGCAGTTGTACAAAACTTTGGTAAGGCCACATTTGGAGTACTGTGTACAGTTCTGGTCACCCCATTTTAGGAAGGATGTGGAAGCTTTGGAAAAGGTGCAAAGAAGATTTACCAGAATGTTACCTGGAATGGAGAGTAGGTCTTACGAGGAAAGGTTGAGGGTGCTAGGCCTTTTCTCATTAGAACGGAGAAGGATGAGGGGCGACTTGATAGGGGTTTATAAGATGATCAGAGGAATAGATAGAGTAGACAGTCAGAGACTTTTTCCCCGGGTGGAACAAACCATTACAAGGGGACATAAATTTAAGGTGAAAGGTGGAAGATATAGGAGGGATATCAGAGGTAGGTTCTTTACCCAGAGAGTAGTGGGGGCATGGAATGCACTGCCTGTGGAAGTAGTTGAGTCGGAAACATTAGGGACCTTCAAGCAGCTATTGGATAGGTACATGGATTACGGTAAAATGATATAGTGTAGATTTATTTGTTCTTAAGGGCAGCACGGTAGCATTGTGGATAGCACAATTACTTCACAGCTCCAGGGTCCCAGGTGCGATTCCGGCTTGGGTCACTGTCTGTGCGGAGTCTGAACGTTCTCCCCGTGTCTGCGTGGGTTTCCTCCGGGTGCTCCGGTTTCCTCCCACAGTCCAAAGATGTGCAGGGTAGGTGGATTGGCCATGATAAATTGCCCTTAGTGTCCAAAATTGCCCTTGGTGTTGGGTGGAGGTGTTGAGTTTGGGTGGGGTGGTCTTTCCAAGAGCCGGTGCAGACTCAGGGGGCCGAATGGCCTCCTTCTGCACTGTAAATTCAATGATAATCTATGATTAATCTAGGACAAAGGTTCGGCACAACATCGTGGGCCAAAGGGCCTGTTCTGTGCTGTATTTTCTATGTTCTATGTTCTATGTTCTAATTGGCCATCAAGAGTTAAACCTTAAAAATGTCAGCTCCCAGTCTCAAAGTCAAGGAATAGAATGAACAATCAGGGTTCGGGTTCAATGTCTGGTTGCATGGGGTCAAGAGGCACTGGGTTTGCTTCTCTGCCAGGACACCAATGCCTGTCAGTCAGGATCCAGTAGCCCCCAAGGTGGACATCACCATCCAGTTGACCCTGGCCATTAGGGATGAGTGAGCATATGACCCTCCTGTCAGAACCCCCAGTGTTGGAGAGCCTAGATTATCATAGAATTTACAGTGCAGAAGGAGGCCATTCGGCCCATCGAGTCTGCACCGGCTCTTGGAAAGAGCACCCTACCCAAGGTCAACACCTCCCCATAACCCAGTAACCCCACCCAACACTAAGGACAATTTTGGACACTAAGGGCAATTTATCATGGCCAAACCACCTAACCTGCACATCTTTGGACTGTGGGAGGAAACCGGAGCACCCGGAGGAAACCCACGCACACACGGGGAGGATGTGCAGACTCCGCACAGACAGTGACCCAAGCTGGAATCGAACCTGGGACCCTGGAGCTGTGAAGCAATTGTGCTATCCACAATGCTACCGTGCTGCCCCTAAGGGAAGGGAGAGCCAGATGGGAGGCTAAAGGTGATTCTAAGTGGGCAAGGGCACAGGCCAGGGCCAATCCTTTTCTCGAGATGGGAAAGCTCCTGAGCTGTGAGTGAGTGGTGACTGTTAGCTAAAGTCTGGGACTGGCAGCTTCCAGGTGTGAAAGGCCAACGGGTCACGGAAAGAAATGATGGTCAGCAGATCATCACACCAAACTGGCTCGCTCTCTCCCTCTCTCTGATGACGAGTGCCAGGGAGTGAGGAAACTCATGGGAAGTCGGATGCTGTGGCCCTGCAAGGTGACAACATGTGGGATTGAGGTGACATTCTGAGGAGTGCAGAGAGGATACAGGGGGCACGTATCCTGACAGAACAGAGTAGGTCATTCACCTTCCTGCGATACTGCACCCCCGTCCTCTTGGTCAGGCTGCTGGCACTGACCAGTTCTGTGATCGTATCCCACAGTGGCCGATGCTGTGACTGTCTCGAAACTGACCATTGCTGTGACTGTCTCGAAACTGACCAGTGCTGTGGCCATCTCCCACACTGACCAGTGCTGTGGCCATCTCACACACTGACCAGTGCTGTGGCCATCTCTCACACTGACCGGTGCTGTGATCGTATCCCACACTGACCGATGCTGTGATTTTCTCCCACACTGACCGGTGCTGTGATTGTCTCCCACACTGACCGATGCTGTGGCCGTCTCGAAAACTGACCAGTGCTGTGACCATTTCCCACACTGACCGGTGCTGTGATCGTATCCCACATTGACCGATGCTGTGGCCGTCTCTAACACTGACCGATGATGTGACTGTCAAAAAACTGACACGATTTGTGGCCATCTCCCACACTGACCAGTGCTGTGGCCGTCTCACACACTGACCAGTGCTGTGGCCGTCTCCCACACTGACCGGTGCTGTGACCGTCTCCCACACTGACCGATGACGTGATCGTCTCCCACACTGACACGTGCTGTGGCCGTCTCCCACACTGACCGATGATGTGACCGTCTCCAACACTGACCCGAGCTGTGATTGTATCCCACACTAACCAGTGCTGTGACTGCCTCTCACACTGACCGATGATGTGACCATCTCGCTCACTGACCAGTGCTGTGACCGTCTCCCACACTGACCGGTGCTGTGACCATCTCCCACACTGACCAATGATGAGACCGTCTCCCACCCTGACCAGTACTGTGGCCGTCTCACACACTGACCAGTGCTGTGGCCATCTCCCACACTGACCAGTGCTGTGGCCGTCTCACACACTGACCAGTGCTGTGACCGTCTCCCACACTGACCGAAGCTGTGACTGTCTCCCACACTGACCTGTGCTGTGACCGTATCCCACACTGACCGATGATGTGACTGTCTCCCACACTGACCAGTGCTGTGACTGTCTCGCACACTGACCAGTGCTGTGACCGTCTCCCACACTGACCGATGATGTGACCGTCTCCCACCCTGACCAGTGCTGTGGCTGTCTCACACACTGACCAGTGCTGTAGCCATCTCCCACACTGACCAGTGCTGTGACCGTCTCCCACACTGACCTGTGCTGTGACCGTATCCCACACTGACCGATGATGTGACTGTCTCCCACACTGACCAGTGCTGTGACTGTCTCGCACACTGACCAGTGCTGTGACCGTCTCCCACACTGACCGATGATGTGACCATCTCCCACACTGACCAGTGCTGTGGCTGTCTCACACACTGACCAGTGCTGTAGCCATCTCCCACACTGACCAGTGCTGTGGCCGTCTCACACACTGACCAGTGCTGTGACCGTCTCCCACACTGACCGATGACATGATCGTCTCCAACACTGACCTGTGCTGTGGCCGTCTCCCACACTGACCGATGATGTGACTGTCTCCCACACTGACCAGTGCTGTGACTGTCTCGCACACTGACCAGTGCTGTGACTGTCTCTCACACTGACAGATGATGTGACCGTCTCGCTCACTGACCAGTGCTGTGGCCGTCTTCACACTGACAGATGCTGTGACCGTCTCTCACACGGACCAGTGCTGTGATTGTTTCCCACACTGACCGATGCTGTGAAAGTCTCCCACACTGACCGATGCTGTGACTATCTCCCACACTGACCGATGCTGTGAAAGTCTCCCACACTGACCGATGCTGTGGCTGTCTCCCACAGTAACCAGTGCTGTGCCCGTCTCACACAATGACCAGTGCTGTGACTGCCTCCCAAACTGACCAGTGCTGTGGCCGTCTCCCACACTGACCAGTGCTGTGACTGTCTCCCACACTGACCAGTGCTGTGGCCGTCTCCCACGCTGACCAGTGCTGTGACTATCTCCCACACTGAACAGTGCTGTGGCCGTCCCTCATACTGACCAGTGCTGTGATTGTCTCCCACACTGACCGATGCTGTGACTGTCTCCCACACTGACCGGTGCTGTGATTGTCTCCCACACTGACCGATGCTGTGACTATCTCCCACACTGACCGATGCTGTGACTGTCTCCCACACTGACCAGTGCTGTGACTGTCTCCCACACTGACCGGTGCTGTGATTGTCTCCCACACTGACCGATGCTGTGGCCGTCTCACACACTGACCAGTGCTGTGGCCATCTCACACACTGACCAGTGCTGTGGCCGTCTCACACACTGACCAGTGCTGTGACTGTCTCCCACACTGACCGATGCTGTGGCCGTCTCACACACTGACCAGTGCTGTGGCCATCTCACACACTGACCAGTGCTGTGGCCGTCTCCCACACTGACCGGTGCTGTGACTGTCTCCCACACTGACCGGTGCTGTGACCGTCTCCCACACTGACCGATGACGTGATCATCTCCGACACTGACCCGTGCTGTGGCCGTCTCCCACACTGACCCGAACTGTGATTGCATCCCACACTGACCAGTGCTGTGACTGTCTCTCACACTGACCGATGATGTGACCATCTCGCTCACTGACCAGTGCTGTGACCGACTCCCACCCTGACCAGTGCTGTGGCCGTCTCACACACTGACTAATGCTGTGGCCATCTCCCACACTGACCTGTGCTGTGACCGTCTCCCACACTGATCGATGACATGATCGTCTCCAACACTGACCCGTGCTGTGGCAGTCTCCCACACTGACCGATGATGTGACTGTCTCCCACACTGACCAGTGCTGTGACTGTCTCGCACACTGACCAGTGCTGTGACTGTCTCTCACACTGACCGATGATGTGACCGCCTCGCTCACTGACCAGTGCTGTGGCCGTCTCCCACACTGACAGATGCTGTGACCGTCTCTCACACTGACCAGTGCTGTGACTGTCTCCCACAATGACCGATGCTGTGAAAGAGTCCCACACTGACTGATGCTGTGACTATCTCCCACACTGACAGATGCTGTGACCGTCTCCCACACTGACCGATGCTGTGACTGTCTCCCACACTGACCGATGCTGTGAAAGTCTCCCACACTGACCGATGCTGTGACTATCTCACACACTGACCGATGCTGTGACTGTCTCCCACACTGACCAGTACTGTGGCTGTCTCCCAAATTGACCAGTGCTGTGGCCGTCTCCCACGCTGACCAGTGCTGTGAGTGTCTCCCACACTGACCAGTGCTGTGGCCGTCTCCCATACTGACCACTGCTGTGATTGTCTCCCACACTGACCGATGCTGTAATTATCTCCCACACTGACCGGTGCTGTGAGTATCTCCCACACTGACCAATGCTGTGACCATCCCCCACACTGACCAGTGCTGTGATTGTCTCCCACACTGACCGATGCTGTGACCGTCTCCTACATTGACCGGTGCTGTGACTGTCTCCCACACTGACCGGTGCTGTGATTGTCTCCCACACTGACCGATGCTGTGACTATCTCCCACACTGACCAATGCGGTGACTATCTCCCACACTGACCAGTGCTGTGACTGTCTCCCACACTGACCGAATCTGTGGCCGTCTCACACACTGACCAGTGCTGTGGCCATCTCACACACTGACCAGTGCTGTGGCCGTCTCACACACTGACCAGTGCTGTGACTGTCTCCCACACTGACCGATGCTGTGGCCGTCTCACACACTGACCAGTGCTGTGGCCATCTCACACAGTGACCAGTGCTGTGGCCGTCTCCCACACTGACCGGTGCTGTGACTGTCTCCCACACTGACCGGTGCTGTGACCGTCTCCCACACTGGCCGATGACGTGATCATGTCCGACACTGACCCGTGCTGTGGCCGTCTCCCACACTGACCGATGATGTGACCGTCTCCCACACTGACCCGAACTGTGATTGCATCCCACACTGACCAGTGCTGTGACTGTCTCTCACACTGACCGATGATGTCACCATCTCGCTCACTGACCAGTGCTGTGACCGACTCCCACACTGATCGATGACATGATCGTCTCCAACACTGACTCGTGCTGTGGCCGTCTCCCACACTGACCGATGATGTGACTGTCTCCCACACTGACCAGTGCTGTGGCCGTCTCCCACACTGACAGATGCTGTGACCGTCTCTCACACTGACCAGTGCTGTGACTGTCTCCCACAATGACCGATGCTGTGAAAGAGTCCCACACTGACTGATGCTGTGACTATCTCCCACACTGACCGATGCTGTGAAAGTCTCCCACACTGACCGATGCTGTGACTATCTCACACATTGACCGATGCTGTGACTGTCTCCCACACTGACCAGTACTGTGGCTGTCTCACACAATGACCAGTGCTGTGACTGTCTCCCAAATTGACCAGTGCTGTGGCCGTCTCCCACGCTGACCAGTGCTGTGAGTGTCTCCCACACTGACCAGTGCTGTGGCCGTCTCCCATACTGACCACTGCTGTGATTGTCTCCCACACTGACCGATGCTGTGATTATCTCCCACACTGACCGGTGCTGTGAGTATCTCCCACACTGACCAATGCTGTGACCATCCCCCACACTGACCAGTGCTGTGATTGTCTCCCACACTGACCGATGCTGTGACCGTCTCCTACAT
This sequence comes from Scyliorhinus torazame, assembly GCF_047496885.1. Lineage (NCBI taxonomy): Eukaryota > Metazoa > Chordata > Chondrichthyes > Carcharhiniformes > Scyliorhinidae > Scyliorhinus > Scyliorhinus torazame. The sequence goes on from NC_092708.1 coordinate 102,608,181, forward strand.
TGACCGGTGCTGTGACTGTCTCCCACACTGACCGGTGCTGTGATTGTCTCCCACACTGACCGATGCTGTGACTATCTCCCACACTGACCAATGCGGTGACTATCTCCCACACTGACCAGTGCTGTGACTGTCCCCCACACTGACCGGTGCTGTGACTATCTCCCACACTGACCGGTGCTGTGTTTGTCTCCCACACTGACCAATGCTGTGATCGTCTCCCACACTGACCGATGCTGATACTATCTCCCACACTGACCAGTGCTGTGACTGTCTCCCACACTAGCCGGTGCTGTGATTGTCTCCCACAGTGACCGATGCTGTGACTATCTCCCACACTGACAGGTGCTGTGATTGTCTCCCACACTGACCAATGCTGTGAACGTCTCCCACAATGACCGGTGCTGTGATTGTCTCCAACACAGACCGATACTGTAGCCGTCTCCCACACTGACCGATGATGTGACTGTCTCGAACTGACCAGATCTGTGGCCATCTCCCACACTGAACAGTGCTGTGGCCTTCTCACACACTGACCAGTGCTCTGGCCATCTCCCACAGAGACCAGTGCTTTGGCAGTCTCACACTGACCAGTGCTGTGACTGTCTCCCACACTGACCGGTGCTGTGATTGTCTCCCACACTGACCGATGATGTGACCGTCTCCCACACTGACCGGTGCTTGACCGTCTCCTACACTGACCGGTGCTGCGATTGTCACCCACACTGACCGGTGCTGTGATTGTCTCCCACACTGACCGATGCTGTGACTATCTCCCACACTGACCGATGCTGTGACTATCTCCCACACTGACCACTGCTGTGACTGTCTCCCACATTGACCGGTGCTGTGATTATCTCCCACACTGACCGATGCTGTGGCCGTCTCACACACTGACCAGTGCTGTGGCCACCTCACACACTGACCAGTGCTGTGGCCGTCTCACACACTGACCAGTGCTGTGACAGTCTCCCACACTGACCGATGCTGTGACCGTCTCCCACACTGACCGGTGCTGTGACCGTCTCCCACACTGACCGATGACGTGATCGTCTCCGACACTGACCCGTGCTGTGGCCGTCTCCCACACTGACCGATGATGTGACCATCTCCCACAATGACCCGAGCTGTGATTGTATCCCACACTGACCAGTGCTGTGACTGTCTCTCACACTGACCGATGATGTGACCATCTCGCTCACTGACCAGTGCTGTGACCGTCTCCCACACTGACCGGTGCTGTGACCGTCTCCCACACTGACCGATGATGTGACCGACTCCCACCCTCTCCAGTGCTGTAGCCGTCTCTCACACTGACTAGTGCTGTGGCCATCTCCCACATTGACTAGTGCTGTGGCCGTATCACACAATGACCAGTGCTGTGACTGTCTCCCACACTGACCTGTGCTGTGGCCGTCTCCCACACTTACCAATGATGTGACTGTCTCCCACACTGACCAGTGCTGTGACTGTCTCGCACACTGACCAGTGCTGTGACTGTCTCGCACACTGACCAGTGCTGTGACTGTCTCTCACACTGACCGATGATGTGATCGTCTCCCACACTGACCGAAGCTGTGACTGTCTTCCACACTGACCTGTGCTGTGACCGTCTCCCACACTGACCGATGACATGATTGTCTCCAATACTGACCCGTGCTGTGACTATCTCCCACTCTGACCGATGCTGTGGCCGTCTGACACACTGACCAGTGCTGTGGCCGTCTCCCACACTGACCAGTGCTGTGACTGTATCCCACACTGACCGGTGCTGTGACTGTCTCCCACACTGACCGGTGCTGTGACCGTCTCCCACACTGACCGATGACGTGATCGTCTCCGACACTGACCCGTGCTGTGGCCGTCTCCCACACTGACCGGTCATGTGACCGTCTCCCACACTGACCAGAGCTGTGATTGTATCCCACACTGACCGATGATGTGACCATCTCGCTCACTGACCGATGATGTGACCGACTCCCACCCTGACCAGTGCTGTGGCCGTCTCACACACTGACCAGTGCTGTGGCCATCTCCCACACTGACCAGTGCTGTGGCCATCTCACACACTGACCAGTGATGTGAACATCTCCCACACTGACCGATGCTGTGACTGTCTCCCACACTGACCTGTGCTGTGACCGTCCCCCACACTGACCGATTACATGATTGTCTCCAACACTGACCCGTGCTGTGGCCGTCTCCCACACTGACCACTGATGTGACTGTCTCCCACACTGACCAGTGCTGTGGCCATCTCCCATACTGACCAGTGCTGTGATTGTCTCCCACACTGACCAATGCTGTGACTATCTCCCACACTGACCGGTGCTGTGGCCGTCTCCCACACTGATAGATGCTGTGACCGTCTCTCACACTGACCAGTCATGTGATTGTTTCCCACACTGACCGATGCTGTGAAAGTCTCCCACACTGACCGATGCTGAGACTATCTCCCACAGTGACCGATGCTGTGAAAGTCTCCCACACTGACCGATGCTGTGACTATCTCACACACTGACCGATGCTGTGACTGTCTCCCACACTGACCAGTGCTGTGGCCGTCTCACACAATGACCAGTGCTGTGACTGTCTCCCAAACTGACCAGTGCTGTGGCCGTCTCCCACGCTAACCTGTGCTGTGACTGTCTCCCACACTGACCAGTGCTGTGGCCATCTCCCATACTGACCAGTGCTGTGATTGTCTCCCACACTGACCAATGCTGTGACTATCTCCCACACTGACCGGTGCTGTGAGTATCTCCCACACTGACCAATGCTGTGACCTTCCCCCACAATGACCAGTGCTATGACTGTCTCCCACACTGACCAGTGCTGTGGCCGTCTCCCATACTGGCCAGTGCTGTGATTGTCTCCCACACTGACCGATGCTGTGACTATCTCCCACACTGACCGGTGCTGTGAGTATCTCCCACACTGACCAGTGCTGTGACCGTCTCCCATACTGACCGATGACGTGATCGTCTCCAACACTGACCCGTGCTGCGGCCGTCTCCCACACTGACTGCTGATGTGACTGTCTCCCACACTGACCGCTGATGTGACTGTCTCGCAAACTGACCAGTGCTGTGACTGTCTCTCACACTGACCGATGATGTGACCGTCTCGCTCACTGACCAGTGCTGTGGCCGTCTTCCACACTGATAGATGCTGTGACCGTCTCTCACACTGACCAGTCATGTGATTGTTTCCCACACTGACCGATGCTGTGAAAGTCTCCCACACTGACCGATGCTGAGCCTATCTCCCACACTGACCGATGCTGTGAAAGTCTCCCACACTGACCGATGCTGTGACTAACTCACACACTGACCGATGCTGTGACTGTCTCCCACACTGACCAGTGCTGTGGCCGTCTCACACAATGACCAGTGCTGTGACTGTCTCCCAAACTGACCAGTGCTGTGGCCGTCTCCCATGCTAACCAGTGCTGTGACTGTCTCCCACACTGACCAGTGCTGTGGCCATCTCCCATACTGACCAGTGCTGTGATTGTCTCCCACACTGACCAATGCTGTGACTATCTCCCACACTGACCGGTGCTGTGAGTATCTCCCACACTGACCAATGCTGTGACCGTCCCCCACAATGACCAGTGCTATGACTGTCTCCCACACTGACCAGTGCTGTGGCCGTCTCCCATACTGGCCAGTGCTGTGATTGTCTCCCACACTGACCGATGCTGTGACTATCTCCCACACTGACCGGTGCTGTGAGATTCTCCCACACTGACCAATGCTGTGAACGACCCCCACACTGACCAGTGCTGTGATTGTCTCGCACACTGACTGATGCTGTGAACGTCTCCTACATTGACCGGTGCTGTGAATGTTCTCCACACTGACCGGTGCTGTGATTGTCTCCCACACTGACCGGTGCTGTGTTTGTCTCCCACACTGACCAATGCAGTGACCATCACCCACACTGACCGATGCTGTGACTATCTCCCACACTGACTGGTGCTGTGAGTATCTCTGAAACACTGACCGATGATGTTACTGTGTCCCACACTAGCCGGTGCTGTGATTGTCTCCAACACTGACCGATGATGTGACTGTCTCCCACACTGACCGGTGCTGTGACCGTCTCCCACACTGACCGGTGCTGTGACTGTCTCCCACACTGACCGGTGCTGTGACTGACTCCCACACTGACCAGTGCTGTGACCATCTCCCACACTGACAGGTGCTGTGATCCTCTCCCACACTGACCAATGCTGTGACCGTCTCCCACACTGACCGATGCTGTGACTATCTCCCACACTGACCAGTGCTGTGACTATCTCCCACACTGACCAGTGCTGTGACCGTCTCCCACACTGACCGATGCTGTAGCCGTCTCCCACACTGACCGATGATGTGACTGTCTCGAAACTGACCAGAGCTGTGGCCATCTCCCACACTGACCAGTGCTGTGGCCGTCTCACACACTGACCCGTGCTCTGGCCATCTCCCACAGAGACCAGTGCTGTGGCCGTCTCACCCTGACCAGTGCTGTGACTGTCTCCCACACTGACCGGTGCTGTGATTGTCTCCCACACTGACCGATGATGTGACTGTCTCCCACATTGACCGGTGCTGTGACTGTCTCCCACACTGACCCGTGCTGTGACCATCTCCCACACTGACAGGTGCTGTGATCGTCTCCCACACTGACCAATGCTGTGACCGTCTCCCACACTGACCGATGCTGTGACTATCTCCCACACTGACCAGTGCTGTGACTATCTCCCACACTGACCAGTGCTGTGACCGTCTCCCACACTGACCGATGCTGTAGCCGTCTCCCACACTGACCGATGATGTGACTGTCTCGAAACTGACCAGAGCTGTGGCCATCTCCCACACTGACCAGTGCTGTGGCCGTCTCACACACTGACCCGTGCTCTGGCCATCTCCCACAGAGACCAGTGCTGTGGCCGTCTCACCCTGACCAGTGCTGTGACTGTCTCCCACACTGACCGGTGCTGTGATTGTCTCCCACACTGACCGATGATGTGACTGTCTCCCACATTGACCGGTGCTGTGACTGTCTCCCACACTGACCAGTGCTGTGACCATCTCCCACACTGACAGGTGCTGTGATCGTCTCCCACACTGACCAATGCTGTGACCGTCTCCCACACTGACCGATGCTGTGACTATCTCCCACACTGACCAGTGCTGTGACTGTCTCCCACTCTAGCCGGTGCTGTGATTGTCTCCCACAGTGACCGATGCTGTGATTGTCTCCAACACAGACCGATGCTGTGACCGTCTCCCACAATGACCGGTGCTGTGATTGTCTCCAACACAGACCGATGCTGTAGCCGTCTCCCAAACTGACCGATGATGTGACTGTCTCGAAACTGACCAGAGCTGTGGCCATCTCGCACAGAGACTAGTGCTTTGGCAGTCTCACACTGACCAGTGCTGTGACTGTCTCCCACACTGACCGGTGCTGTGATTGTCTCCCACACTGACCGATGATGTGACAGTCTCCCACACTGACCGGTGATGTGACCGTCTCCCACACTGACCGGTGCTGTGTCTGTCTCCCACACTGACCGGTGCTGTGACTGTCTCCCACACTGATCAGTGCTGTGATCATCTCCCACACTGACCGGTGCTGTGACCGTCTCCCACACTGACCGGTGCTGTGACCGTCTCCCACACTGACCGGTGCTGTGAGTATCTCCCACACTGACCGATGATGTGACAGTCTCCCACACTGACCGGTGATGTGACCGTCTCCCACACTGACCGGTGCTGTGTCTGTCTCCCACACTGACCGGTGCTGTGACTGTCTCCCACACTGACCAGTGCTGTGATCATCTCCCACACTGACCGGTGCTGTGACCGTCTCCCACACTGACCGGTGCTGTGACCGTCTCCCACACTGACCGGTGCTGTGAGTATCTCCCACACTGACCGATGATGTGACAGTCTCCCACACTGACCGGTGATGTGACCGTCTCCCACACTGACCGGTGCTGTGTCTGTCTCCCACACTGACCGGTGCTGTGACTGTCTCCCACACTGACCAGTGCTGTGATCATCTCCCACACTGACCGGTGCTGTGACCGTCTCCCACACTGACCGGTGCTGTGACCGTCTCCCACACTGACCGATGCTGTGATTGTCTCCCACACTGACCGATGATGTGACCGTCTCCCACACTGACCGGTGCTGTGACTGTCTCCAACACTGACCGGTGCTGTGACCGTCTCCCACACTGACCGATGCTGTGACCGTCTCCCACAGTGACCGATGATGTGAACCTCTCCCTCCCTGACCAGTGCTGTGGCCGTATCCCACACTGACCAGTGCTGTGACCATCCCCCACACTGACCAGTGCTGTGGTTGTCTCCCACACTGACCGATGCTGTGACCGTCTCCTACACTGACCGGTGCTGTGATTGTCTCCCACACTGACCGGTGCTGTGATTGTCTCCCACACTGACCGATGCAGTGACTATCTCCCACACTGACCGATGCTGTGACTATCTCCCACACTGACCACTGCTGTGACTGTCTCCCACACTGACCAGTGCTGTGATTGTCTCCCACACTGACCGATGCTGTGGCCGTCTCACACACTGACCAGTGCTGTGGCCATCTCACACACTGACCAGTGCTGTGGCCGTCTCACGCACTGACCAGTGCTGTGACTGTCTCCCACACTGACCGATGCTGTGACCGTCTCCCACACTGACCGGTGCTGTGACTGTCTCCCACACTGACCGGTGGTGTGACCGTCTCCCACACTGACCGATGACGTGATCGTCTCCGACACTGACCCGTGCTGTGACACTGACCGATGCTGTGACCGTCTCCCACACTGACCGGTGCTGTGACTGTCTCCCACACTGACCAGTGCTGTGACCGTCTCCCACACTGACCGATGACGTGGTTGTCTCCGACACTGACCCGTGCTGTGGCCGTCTCCCACCCTGACCGGTGCTGTGACTGTCTCCCACACTGACCAGTGCTGTGACCGTCTCCCACACTGACCGATGACGTGATCGTCTCCGACACTGACCAGTGCTGTGGCCGTCTCACACAATGACCAGTGCTGTGACTGTCTCCCAAACTGACCAGTGCTGTGGCCGTCTCCCACGCTAACAAATGCTGTGACTTTCTCCCACACTGACCAGTGCTGTGGCCATCTCCCATACTGACCAGTGCTGTGATTGTCTCCCACACTGACCGATGCTGTGACTATCTCCCACACTGACCGGTGCTGTGAGTATCTCCCACACTGACCAAAGCTGTGACCGTCCCCCACACTGACCAGTGCTGTGACTGTCTCCCACACTGACCAGTGCTGTGGCCGTCTCCCATACCGGCCAGTGCTGTGATTGTCTCCCACACTGACCGATGCTGTGACTATCTCCCACACTGACCGATGCTGCGACTATCTCCCACACTGACCAGTGCTGTGAGTGTCTCCCACACTGACCGATGCTGTTACTGTCTCCCACACTAGCCGGTGCTGTGACCGTCTCCCACACTGACCGATGCTGTGACTATCTCCCACACTGACCGGTGCTGTGTTTGTCTCCCACACTGACCAATGCTGAGACCGTCTCCCACACTGACTGATGCTGTGACTATCTCTCACACTGACCGGTGCTGTGAGTATCTCCCACACTGACCAATGCTGTGACCGTCCCCCACACTGACCAGTGCTGTGACTGTTCTCCACAATGACCGGTGCTGTGATTGTCTCCCACACTGACCGATGCTGTGACTGTTCTCCACATTGACCGGTGCTGTGATTGTCTCCCACACTGACCGATGCTGTGACTATCTCCCACACTGACCGGTGCTGTGTTTGTCTCCCACACTGACCAATTCTGTGACCGTCTCCCACACTGACCGATGCTGTGACTATCTCCCACACTGACCAATGCTGTGACCGTCTCCCACACTGACCGATGCTGTGACTATCTCCCACACTGACCAGTGCTGTGACCGTCTCCCACACTGACAGGTGCTGTGATTGTCTCCCACACTGACCGATGCTGTAGCCGTCTCCGACACTGACCGATGATGTGACTGTCTCGAAACTGACCAGTGCTGTGACCGTCTCCCACACTGACCGGTGCTGTGACCGTCTCCCACACTGACCGGTGCTGTGACTGTCTCCCACACTGACCGGTGCTGTGACCGTCTCCCACACTGACCGGTGCTGTGACCATCTCCCACAGTGACCGATGATGTGAACGTCTCCCTCCCTGACCAGTGCTGAGGCCGTCGCCCACACTGACCAGTGCTGTGACCGTCCCCCACACTGACCAGTGCTGTGGTTGTCTCCCACACTGACCGATGCTGTGACCGTCTCCGACACTGACCGGTGCTGTGATTGTCTCCCACACACCAGTGCTGTGATTGTCTCCCACACTGACCGATGCTGTGACTATCTCCCACACTGACCAGTGCTGTGACTGTTCTCCACACTGACCGGTGCTGTGATTGTCTCCCACACTGACCGATGCTGTGACTGTTCTCCACACTGACTGGTGCTGTGATTGTCTCCCACACTGACCGATGCTGTGACTATCTCCCACACTGACCGGTGCTGTGTTTGTCTCCCACACTGACCAATGCTGTGACCGTCTCCCACACTGACCGATGCTGTGACTATCTCCCACACTGACCAATGCTGTGACCGTCTCCCACACTGACCGATGCTGTGACTATCTCCCACACTGACCAGTGCTGTGACCGTCTCCCACACTGACAGGTGCTTTGATTGTCTCCCACACTGACCGATGCTGTAGTCGTCTCCCACACTGACCGATGATGTGACTGTCTCGAAACTGACCAGAGCTGTGGCCATCTCCCACACTGACCAGTGCTGTGGCCGTCTCACACACTGACCCGTGCTTTGGCCATCTCCCACAGAGACCAGTGCTGTGGCCGTCTCACCCTGACCACTGCTGTGACTGTCTCCCACACTGACCGGTGCTGTGATTGTCTCCCACACTGACCAATGATGTGACCGTCTCCCACGCTGACCGGTGCTGTGACCGTCTCCCACACTGACCGTTGCTGTGACTGTCTCCCACACTGACCGGTGCTGTGACTGTCTCCCCCACTGACCAGTGCTGTGAGCATCTCCCACACTGACCGGTGCTGTGACCGTCTCCCACACTGACCAATGCTGTGACCGTCTCCCATACTGACCAATGCTGTGACTATCTCCCACACTGACCAGTGCTGTGACTGTCTCCCACACTAGCCGGTGCTGTGATTGTCTCCCACACTGACTGATGCTGTGACTATCTCCCACACTGACCGATGCTGTGACTATCTCCCACACTGACAGGTGCTGTGATTGTCTCCCACACTGACCGATGCTGTGACTATCTCCCACACTGACAGGTGCTGTGATTGTCTCCCACACTGACCAATGCTGTGAACGTCTCCCACAATGACCGGTGCTGTGATTGTCTCCAACACAGACCGATGCTGTAGCCGTCTCCCACACTGACCGATGATGTGACTGTCTCGAAACTGACCAGAGCTGTGGCCATCTCCCACACTGAACAGTGCTGTGGCCGTCTCACACACTGACCAGTGCTCTGGACATCTCCCACAGAGACCAGTGCTTTGGCAGTCTCACACTGACCAGTGCTGTGATTGTCTCCCACACTGACCGGTGCTGTGATTGTCTCCCACACTGACCGATGATGTGACCGTCTCCCACACTGACCGGTGCTGTGACCGTCTCCCACACTGACCGGTGCTGTGTCTGTCTCCCACACTGACCGGTGCTGTGGCCGTCTCCCACACTGACCGGTGCTGTGTCTGTCTCCCACACTGACCAGTGCTGTGACCATCTCCCACACTGACCGGTGCTGTGACCACCTCCCACACTGACTGGTGCTGTGACCGTCTCCCACACGGACCGGTGCTGTGACTGTCTCCCACACTGACCGGTGCTGTGACCGTCTCCCACACTGACCGGTGCTGTGACCATCTCCCACAGTGACCGATGATGTGAACGTCTCCCTCCCTGACCAGTGCTGTGGCCGTCTCCCACACTGACAGTGCTGTGACCGTCCCCCACACTGACCAGTGCTCTGGTTGTCTCCCACACTGACCGATGCTGTGACCGTCTCCTACACTGACCGGTGCTGTGATTGTCTCCCACACTGACCGGTGCTGTGATTGTCTCCCACACTGACCGATGCTGTGAGTATCTCCCACACTGACCGATGCTGTGACTATCTCCCACACTGACCACTGCTGTGACTGTCTCCCACACTGACCGGTGCTGTGATTGTCTCCCACACTGACCGATGCTGTGGCCGTCTCACACACTGACCAGTGCTGTGGCCATTTCACACACTGACCCGTGCTGTGAGTATCTCCCACACTGACCGATGCTGTGACTATCTCCCACACTGACCACTGCTGTGACCGTCTCCCACACTGACCTGTGCTGTGACCGTCTCCCACACTGACCCATGATGTGATCGTCTCCAACACTGACCCGTGCTGTGGCCGTCCCCCACAATGACCGATGATGTGACCGTCTCCCACAATAACCCGAGCTGTGATTGTATCCCACACTGACCAGTGCTGTGACTGTCTCACACACTGACCGATGATGTGACCATCTCGCTCACTGACCAGTGCTGTGACCGTCTCCCACACTGACCGGTGCTGTGACCGTCTCCCACACTGACCGATGATGTGACCGACTCCCACCCTGTCCAGTGCTGTAGCCGTCTCTCACACTGGCTAGTGCTGTGGCCATCTCCCACACTGACCAGTGCTGTGGCCGTCTCACACACTGACCAGGGCTGTGACTGTCTCGCACACTGACCAGTGCTGTGACTGTCTCTCACACTGACCGATGCTGTGAACGTCTCCCACACTGACCGAAGCTGTGACTGTCTCCCACACTGACCGGTGCTGTGACTGTCTCCCACACTGACCGAAGCTGTGACTGTCTCCCACACTGACCGATGACATGATCGTCTCCAACACTGACCCGTGCTGTGAATATCTCCCTCTCTGACCGATGCTGTGGCCGTCTGACACACTGACCAGTGCTGTGGCCATCTCACACACTGACCAGTGCTGTGGCCGTTTCACACACTGACCAGTGCTGTGACTGTCTCCCACACTGACCGGTGCTGTGACCGTCTCCCACACTGACCGATGACGTGATCGTCTCCCACACTGACCGATGCTGTAGCCGTCTCCCACACTGACCGATGATGTGACTGTCTCGAAACTGACCAGAGCTGTGGCCATCTCCCACACTGACTGTTGCTGTGACCGTCTCCCACACGGACCGGTGCTGTAGCCGTCTCCCACACTGACCGATGATGTGACTGTCTCGAAACTGACCAGTGCTGTGGCAATCTCACACACTGACCAGTGCTGTGGCCGTTTCACACACTGACCAGTGCTGTGACTGTCTCCCACACTGACCGGTGCTGTGACCGTCTCCCACACTGACCGATGACGTGATCGTCTCCCACACTGACCGATGCTGTAGCCGTCTCCCACACTGACCGATGATGTGACTGTCTCGAAACTGACCAGAGCTGTGGCCATCTCCCACACTGACCGGTGCTGTGACCGTCTCCCACACTGACCGGTGCTGTGACCATCTCCCACAGTGACCGATGATGTGAACGTCTCCCTCCCTGACCAGTGCTGTGGCCGTCTCCCACACTGACCAGTGCTGTGACCGTCCCCCACACTGACCAGTGCTGTGGTTGTCTCCCACACTGACCGATGCTGTGACCGTCTCCTACACTGAACGGTGCTGTGATTGTCTCCCACACTGACCGATGCTGTGAGTATCTCCCACACTGACCGATGCTGTGACTATCTCCCACACTGACCACTGCTGTGACTGTCTCCCACACTGACCGGTGCTGTGATTGTCTCCCACACTGACCGATGCTGTGGCCGTCTCACACACTGACCAGTGCTGTGGCCATTTCACACACTGACAAGTGCTGTGACTGTCTCCCACACTGACCGGTGCTGTGACTGTCTCCCACACTGACCAGTGCTGTGACCGTCTCCCACACTGACCGATGACGTGATCGTCTCCGACACTGACCCGTGCTGTGGCTGTCCCCCACAATGACCGATGATGTGACCGTCTCCCACAATGACCCGAGCTGTGATTGTATCCCACACTGACCAGTGCTGTGACTGTCTCTCACACTGACCGATGATGTGACCATCTCGCTCACTGACCAGTGCTGTGACCGTCTCCCACACTGACCGGTGCTGTGACCGTCTCCCACACTGACCGATGATGTGACCGACTCCCAACCTGTCCAGTGCTGTAGCCGTCTCTCACACTGACTAGTGCTGTGGCCATCTCCCACACTGACCAGTGCTGTGACCGACTCCCACCCTGTCCAGTGCTGTAGCCGTCTCCCACACTGGCTAGTGCTGTGGCCATCTCCCACACTGACCAGTGCTGTGGCCGTCTCACACACTGACCAGGGCTGTGACTGTCTCGCACACTGACCAGTGCTGTGACTGTCTCTCACACTGACCAATGCTGTGACCGTCTCCCACAATGACCGAAGCTGTGACTGTCTCCCACACTGACCGATGACATGATCGTCTCCAACACTGACCCGTGCTGTGACTATCTCCCACTCTGACCGATGCTGTGGCCGTCTGACACACTGACCAGTGCTGTGGCCATCTCACACACTGACCAGTGCTGTGGCCGTTTCACACACTGACCAGTGCTGTGACTGTCTCCCACACTGACCGGTGCTGTGACCGTCTCCCACACTGACCGATGACGTGACCGACTCCCACCCTGTCCAGTGCTGTAGCCGTCTCTCACACTGACTAGTGCTGTGACCACCTCCCACACTGACTGGTGCTGTGACTGTCTCCCACACTGACCGGTGCTGTGACCGTCTCCCACACTGACCGGTGCTGTGACCATCTCCCACAGTGACCGATGATGTGAACGTCTCCCTCCCTGACCAGTGCTGTGGCCGTCTCCCACACTGACAGTGCTGTGACCGTCCCCCACACTGACCAGTGCTGTGGTTGTCTCCCACACTGACCGATGCTGTGACCGTCTCCTACACTGACCGGTGCTGTGATTGTCTCCCACACTGACCGGTGCTGTGATTGTCTCCCACACTGACCGATGCTGTGAGTATCTCCCACACTGACCGATGCTGTGACTATCTCCCACACTGACCACTGCTGTGACTGCCTCCCACACTGACCGGTGCTGTGATTGTCTCCCACACTGACCGATGCTGTGGCCGTCTCACACACTGACCAGTGCTGTGGCCATTTCACACACTGACCCGTGCTGTGACTGTCTCCCACACTGACCGGTGCTGTGACTGTCTCCCACACTGACCAGTGCTGTGACCGTCTCCCACACTGACCCATGACGTGATCGTCTCCAACACTGACCCGTGCTGTGGCCGTCTCCCACACTGACCGATGATGTGACCGTCTCCCACAATAACCCGAGCTGTGATTGTATCCCACACTGACCAGTGCTGTGACTGTCTCTCACACTGACCGATGATGTGACCATCTCGCTCACTGACCAGTGCTGTGACCGTCTCCCACACTGACCGGTGCTGTGACCGTCTCCCACACTGACCGATGATGTGACCGACTCCCACCCTGTCCAGTGCTGTAGCCGTCTCTCACACTGACTAGTGCTGTGGCCATCTCCCACACTGACCAGTGCTGTGACCGACTCCCACCCTGTCCAGTGCTGTAGCCGTCTCTCACACTGGCTAGTGCTGTGGCCATCTCCCACACTGACCAGTGCTGTGGCCGTCTCACACACTGACCAGGGCTGTGACTGTCTCGCACACTGACCAGTCCTGTGACTGTCTCTCACACTGACCGATGCTGTGAACGTCTCCCACACTGACCGAAGCTGTGACTGTCTCCCACACTGACCGGTGCTGTGACTGTCTCCCACACTGACCGAAGCTGTGACTGTCTCCCACACTGACCGATGACATGATCGTCTCCAACACTGACCCGTGCTGTGAATATCTCCCACTCTGACCGATGCTGTGGCCGTCTGACACACTGACCAGTGCTGTGGCCATCTCACACACTGACCAGTGCTGTGGCCGTTTCACACACTGACCAGTGCTGTGACTGTCTCCCACACTGACCGGTGCTGTGACCGTCTCCCACACTGACCGATGACGTGATCGTCTCCCACACTGACCGATGCTGTAGCCGTCTCCCACACTGACCGATGATGTGACTGTCTCGAAACTGACCAGAGCTGTGGCCATCTCCCACACTGACTGGTGCTGTGACCGTCTCCCACACGGACCGGTGCTGTAGCCGTCTCCCACACTGACCGATGATGTGACTGTCTCGAAACTGACCAGTGCTGTGGCCATCTCACACACTGACCAGTGCTGTGGCCGTTTCACACACTGACCAGTGCTGTGACTGTCTCCCACACTGACCGGTGCTGTGACCGTCTCCCACACTGACCGATGACGTGATCGTCTCCCACACTGACCGATGATGTGCCTGTCTCGAAACTGACCAGAGCTGTGGCCATCTCCCACACTGACCGGTGCTGTGATCGTCTCCCACACTGACCAGTGCTGTGACCATCTCCCACAGTGACCGATGATGTGAACGTCTCCCTCCCTGACCAGTGCTGTGGCCGTCTCCCACACTGACCAGTGCTGTGACCGTCCCCCACACTGACCAGTGCTGTGGTTGTCTCCCACACTGACCGATGCTGTGACCGTCTCCTACACTGACCGGTGCTGTGATTGTCTCCCACACTGACCGATGCTGTGAGTATCTCCCACACTGACCGATGCTGTGACTATCTCCCACACTGACCACTGCTGTGACTGTCTCCCACACTGACCGGTGCTGTGATTGTCTCCCACACTGACCGATGCTGTGGCCGTCTCACACACTGACCAGTGCTGTGGCCATTTCACACACTGACAAGTGCTGTGACTGTCTCACACACTGACCAGTGCTGTGACTGTCTCCCACACTGACCGGTGCTGTGACTGTCTCCCACACTGACCAGTGCTGTGACCGTCTCCCACACTGACCCATGACGTGATCGTCTCCAACACTGACCCGTGCTGTGGCCGTCTCCCACACTGACCGATGATGTGACCGTCTCCCACAATAACCCGAGCTGTGATTGTATCCCACACTGACCAGTGCTGTGACTGTCTCTCACACTGACCGATGATGTGACCATCTCGCTCACTGACCAGTGCTGTGACCGTCTCCCACACTGACCGGTGCTGTGACCGTCTCCCACACTGACCGATGATGTGACCGACTCCCACCCTGTCCAGTGCTGTAGCCGTCTCTCACACTGACTAGTGCTGTGGCCATCTCCCACACTGACCAGTGCTGTGACCGACTCCCACCCTGTCCAGTGCTGTAGCCGTCTCTCACACTGGCTAGTGCTGTGGCCATCTCCCACACTGACCAGTGCTGTGGCCGTCTCACACACTGACCAGGGCTGTGACTGTCTCGCACACTGACCAGTCCTGTGACTGTCTCTCACACTGACCGATGCTGTGAACGTCTCCCACACTGACCGAAGCTGTGACTGTCTCCCACACTGACCGGTGCTGTGACTGCCTCCCACACTGACCGAAGCTGTGACTGTCTCCCACACTGACCGATGACATGATCGTCTCCAACACTGACCCGTGCTGTGAATATCTCCCACTCTGACCGATGCTGTGGCCGTCTGACACACTGACCAGTGCTGTGGCCATCTCACACACTGACCAGTGCTGTGGCCGTTTCACACACTGACCAGTGCTGTGACTGTCTCCCACACTGACCGGTGCTGTGACCGTCTCCCACACTGACCGATGACGTGATCGTCTCCCACACTGACCGATGCTGTAGCCGTCTCCCACACTGACCGATGATGTGACTGTCTCGAAACTGACCAGAGCTGTGGCCATCTCCCACACTGACTGGTGCTGTGACCGTCTCCCACACGGACCGGTGCTGTAGCCGTCTCCCACACTGACCGATGATGTGACTGTCTCGAAACTGACCAGTGCTGTGGCCATCTCACACACTGACCAGTGCTGTGGCCGTTTCACACACTGACCAGTGCTGTGACTGTCTCCCACACTGACCGGTGCTGTGACCGTCTCCCACACTGACCGATGACGTGATCGTCTCCCACACTGACCGATGATGTGCCTGTCTCGAAACTGACCAGAGCTGTGGCCATCTCCCACACTGACCGGTGCTGTGATCGTCTCCCACACTGACCAGTGCTGTGACCATCTCCCACAGTGACCGATGATGTGAACGTCTCCCTCCCTGACCAGTGCTGTGGCCGTCTCCCACACTGACCAGTGCTGTGACCGTCCCCCACACTGACCAGTGCTGTGGTTGTCTCCCACACTGACCGATGCTGTGACCGTCTCCTACACTGAACGGTGCTGTGATTGTCTCCCACACTGACCGATGCTGTGAGTATCTCCCACACTGACCGATGCTGTGACTATCTCCCACACTGACCACTGCTGTGACTGTCTCCCACACTGACCGGTGCTGTGATTGTCTCCCACACTGACCGATGCTGTGGCCGTCTCACACACTGACCAGTGCTGTGGCCATTTCACACACTGACAAGTGCTGTGACTGTCTCCCACACTGACCGGTGCTGTGACTGTCTCCCACACTGACCAGTGCTGTGACCGTCTCCCACACTGACCGATGACGTGATCGTCTCCGACACTGACCCGTGCTGTGGCTGTCCCCCACAATGACCGATGATGTGACCGTCTCCCACAATGACCCGAGCTGTGATTGTATCCCACACTGACCAGTGCTGTGACTGTCTCTCACACTGACCGATGATGTGACCATCTCGCTCACTGACCAGTGCTGTGACCGTCTCCCACACTGACCGGTGCTGTGACCGTCTCCCACACTGACCGATGATGTGACCGACTCCCAACCTGTCCAGTGCTGTAGCCGTCTCTCACACTGACTAGTGCTGTGGCCATCTCCCACACTGACCAGTGCTGTGACCGACTCCCACCCTGTCCAGTGCTGTAGCCGTCTCCCACACTGGCTAGTGCTGTGGCCATCTCCCACACTGACCAGTGCTGTGGCCGTCTCACACACTGACCAGGGCTGTGACTGTCTCGCACACTGACCAGTGCTGTGACTGTCTCTCACACTGACCAATGCTGTGACCGTCTCCCACACTGACCGAAGCTGTGACTGTCTCCCACACTGACCGATGACATGATCGTCTCCAACACTGACCCGTGCTGTGACTATCTCCCACTCTGACCGATGCTGTGGCCGTCTGACACACTGACCGATGCTGTGGCCATCTCACACACTGACCAGTGCTGTGGCCGTTTCACACACTGACCAGTGCTGTGACTGTCTCCCACACTGACCGGTGCTGTGACCGTCTCCCACACTGACCGATGACGTGATCGTCTCCCACACTGACCGATGCTGTAGCCGTCTCCCACACTGACCGATGATGTGACTGTCACGAAACTGACCAGAGCTGTGGCCATCTCCCACACTGACCAGTGCTGTGGCCGTCTCACACACTGACCCGTGCTCTGGCCATCTCCCACAGAGACCAGTGCTGTGGCCGTCTCACCCTGACCAGTGCTGTGACTGTCTCCCACACTGACCGGTGCTGTGATTGTCTCCCACACTGACCGATGATGTGACTGTCTCCCACACTGACCGGTGCTGTGACCGTCTCCCACACTGACCGGTGCTGTGACTGTCTCCCACACTGACCGGTGCTGTGACTGTCTCCCACACTGACCAGTGCTGTGACTATCTCCCCCACTGACCAGTGCTGTGACCGTCTCCCACACTGACCGATGCTGTGACTATCTCCCACACTGACCAGTGCTGTGACTATCTCCCACACTGACCAGTGCTGTGACCGTCTCCCACACTGACCGATGCTGTAGCCGTCTCCCACACTGACCGATGATGTGACTGTCTCGAAACTCACCAGAGCTGTGGCGATCTCCCACACTGACCAGTGCTGTGGCCGTCTCACACACTGACCCGTGCTCAGGCCATCTCCCACAGAGACCAGTGCTGTGGCCGTCTCACCCTGACCAGTGCTGTGACTGTCTCCCACACTGACCGCTGCTGTGATTGTCTCCCACACTGACCGATGATGTGACTGTCACCCACACTGACCGGTGCTGTGACTGTCTCCCACACTGACCGGTGCTGTGACTGTCTCCTACACTGACCAGTGCTGTGACCATCTCCCACACTGACAGGTGCTGTGATCGTCTCCCACACTGACCAATGCTGTGACCGTCTCCCACACTGACCAGTGCTGTGACTGTCTCCCAAACTAGCCGGTGCTGTGATTGTCTCCCACAGTGACCGATGCTGTGACTACCTCCCACACTGACCAGTGCTGTGACCGTCTCCCACAATGACCGGTGCTGTGATTGTCTCCCACACTGACCGATGCTGTAGCCGTCTCCCAAACTGACCGATGATGTGACTTTCTCGAAACTGATCAGAGCTGTGGCCATCTCGCACACTGAACAGTGCTGTGACTGTCTCCCACACTGACCGGTGCTGTGATTGTCTCCCACACTGACCGATGATGTGACCGTCTCCCACACTGACCGGTGCTGTGACCGTCTCCCACACTGACCGGTGCCGTGTCTGTCTCCCATACCGGCCAGTGCTGTGGCCGTCTATCCCTGACCAGTGCTGTGACTGTCTCACACACTGACCGGTGCTGTGATTGTCTCCCACACTGACCGATGATGTGACTGTCTCCCACACTGACCGGTGCTGTGACCGTCTCCCACACTGACCAATGCTGTGACCGTCTCCCACACTGACCGATGCTGTGACTATCTCCCACACTGACCAGTGCTGTGACTATCTCCCACACTGACCAGTGCTGTGACCGTCTCCCACACTGACCGATGCTGTAGCCGTCTCCCACACTGACCGATGATGTGACTGTCTCGAAACTCACCAGAGCTGTGGCGATCTCCCACACTGACCAGTGCTGTGGCCGTCTCACACACTGACCCGTGCTCTGGCCATCTCCCACAGAGACCAGTGCTGTGGCCGTCTCACCCTGACCAGTGCTGTGACTGTCTCCCACACTGACCGGTGCTGTGATTGTCTCCCACACTGACCGATGATGTGACTGTCACCCACACTGACCGGTGCTGTGACTGTCTCCCACACTGACCGGTGCTGTGACTGTCTCCCACACTGACCAGTGCTGTGACCATCTCCCACACTGACAGGTGCTGTGATCGTCTCAGACACTGACCAATGCTGTGACCGTCTCCCACACTGACCAGTGCTGTGACTGTCTCCCACACTAGCCGGTGCTGTGATTGTCTCCCACAGTGACCGATGCTGTGACTACCTCCCACACTGACCAGTGCTGTGACCGTCTCCCACAATGACCGGTGCTGTGATTGTCTCCAACACAGACCGATGCTGTAGCCGTCTCCCAAACTGACCGATGATGTGACTTTCTCGAAACTGACCAGAGCTGTGGCCATCTCGCACACTGACCGGTGCTGTGACTGTCTCCCACACTGACCGGTGCTGTGACTGTCTCCCACACTGACCAGTGCTGTGACTATCTCCCCCACTGACCAGTGCTGTGACCGTCTCCCACACTGACCGATGCTGTGACTATCTCCCACACTGACCAGTGCTGTGACTATCTCCCACACTGACCAGTGCTGTGACCGTCTCCCACACTGACCGATGCTGTAGCCGTCTCCCACACTGACCGATGATGTGACTGTCTCGAAACTCACCAGAGCTGTGGCGATCTCCCACACTGACCAGTGCTGTGGCCGTCTCACACACTGACCCGTGCTCAGGCCATCTCCCACAGAGACCAGTGCTGTGGCCGTCTCACCCTGACCAGTGCTGTGACTGTCTCCCACACTGACCGCTGCTGTGATTGTCTCCCACACTGACCGATGATGTGACTGTCACCCACACTGACCGGTGCTGTGACTGTCTCCCACACTGACCGGTGCTGTGACTGTCTCCTACACTGACCAGTGCTGTGACCATCTCCCACACTGACAGGTGCTGTGATCGTCTCCCACACTGACCAATGCTGTGACCGTCTCCCACACTGACCAGTGCTGTGACTGTCTCCCACACTAGCCGGTGCTGTGATTGTCTCCCACAGTGACCGATGCTGTGACTACCTCCCACACTGACCAGTGCTGTGACCGTCTCCCACAATGACCGGTGCTGTGATTGTCTCCCACACTGACCGATGCTGTAGCCGTCTCCCAAACTGACCGATGATGTGACTTTCTCGAAACTGATCAGAGCTGTGGCCATCTCGCACACTGAACAGTGCTGTGACTGTCTCCCACACTGACCGGTGCTGTGATTGTCTCCCACACTGACCGATGATGTGACCGTCTCCCACACTGACCGGTGCTGTGACCGTCTCCCACACTGACCGGTGCCGTGTCTGTCTCCCATACCGGCCAGTGCTGTGGCCGTCTATCCCTGACCAGTGCTGTGACTGTCTCACACACTGACCGGTGCTGTGATTGTCTCCCACACTGACCGATGATGTGACTGTCTCCCACACTGACCGGTGCTGTGACCGTCTCCCACACTGACCAATGCTGTGACCGTCTCCCACACTGACCGATGCTGTGACTATCTCCCACACTGACCAGTGCTGTGACTATCTCCCACACTGACCAGTGCTGTGACCGTCTCCCACACTGACCGATGCTGTAGCCGTCTCCCACACTGACCGATGATGTGACTGTCTCGAAACTCACCAGAGCTGTGGCGATCTCCCACACTGACCAGTGCTGTGGCCGTCTCACACACTGACCCGTGCTCTGGCCATCTCCCACAGAGACCAGTGCTGTGGCCGTCTCACCCTGACCAGTGCTGTGACTGTCTCCCACACTGACCGGTGCTGTGATTGTCTCCCACACTGACCGATGATGTGACTGTCACCCACACTGACCGGTGCTGTGACTGTCTCCCACACTGACCGGTGCTGTGACTGTCTCCCACACTGACCAGTGCTGTGACCATCTCCCACACTGACAGGTGCTGTGATCGTCTCAGACACTGACCAATGCTGTGACCGTCTCCCACACTGACCAGTGCTGTGACTGTCTCCCACACTAGCCGGTGCTGTGATTGTCTCCCACAGTGACCGATGCTGTGACTACCTCCCACACTGACCAGTGCTGTGACCGTCTCCCACAATGACCGGTGCTGTGATTGTCTCCAACACAGACCGATGCTGTAGCCGTCTCCCAAACTGACCGATGATGTGACTTTCTCGAAACTGACCAGAGCTGTGGCCATCTCGCACACTGAACAGTGCTGTGACTGTCTCCCACACTGACCGGTGCTGTGATTGTCTCCCACACTGACCGATGATGTGACCGTCTCCCACACTGACCGGTGCTGTGACCGTCTCCCACACTGACCGGTGCCGTGTCTGTCTCCCACACTGACCGGTGCTGTGACCGTCTCCCACACTGACCGGTGCTGTGACCGTCTCCCACCCTGACCGATGCTGTGATTGTCTCCCACACTGACCGGTGCTGTGACCGTCTCCCACACTGACCGGTGCTGTGACTGTCTCCCACACTGACCGGTGCTGTGACCGTCTCCCACACTGACCAATGCTGTGACCGTCTCCCACAGTGACCGATGATATGAACGTCTCCCTCCCTGACCAGTGCTGGGGCCGTATCCCACACTGACCAGTGCTGTGACCGTCCCCCACACTGACCAGTGCTGTGGTTGTCTCCCACACTGACCGATGCTGTGACCGTCTCCTACACTGACCGTTGCTGTGATTGTCTCCAACACTGACCGGTGCTGTGATTGTCTCCCACACTGACCGGTGCTGTGATTGTCTCCCACACTGACCGATGCTGTGACTATCTCCCACACTGACCGATGCTGTGACTATCTCCCACACTGACCACTGCTGTGGCCGTCTCACACACTGACCAGTGCTGTGGCCATCTCACATACTGACCAGTGCTGTGGCCGTCTCACACACTGACCAGTGTTGTGACACTGACCGATGCTGTGACCGTCTCCCACACTGACCGGTGCTGTGACTGTCTCCCACACTGACCAGTGCTGTGACCGTCTCCCACACTGACCGATGACGTGATCGTCTCCGACACTGACCCGTGCTGTGGCCGTCTCCCACACTGACCGGTGCTGTGACTGTCTCCCACACTGACCAGTGCTGTGACCGTCTCCCACACTGACCAATGACGTGATCGTCTCTGACACTGACCAGTGCTGTGGCCGTCTCACACAATGACCAGTGCTGTGACTGTCTCCCAAACTGACCAGTGCTGTGGCCGTCTCCCACGCTAACAAATGCTGTGACTTTCTCCCACACTGACCAGTGATGTGGCCATCTCCCATACTGACCAGTGCTGTGATTGTCTCCCACACTGACCGACGCTGTGACTATCTCCCACACTGACCGGTGCTGTGAGTATCTCCCACACTGACCAAAGCTGTGACCGTCCCCCACACTGACCAGTGCTGTGACTGTCTCCCACACTGACCAGTGCTGTGGCCGTCTCCCATACCGGCCAGTGCTGTGATTGTCTCCCACACTGACCGATGCTGTGACTATCTCCCACACTGACCGGTGCTGTGAGTATCTCCCACACTGACCAATGCTGTGAACGTCCCCCACACTGACCAGTGCTGTGATTGTCTCCCACACTGACTGATGCTGTGACCGTCTCCTACATTGACCGGTGCTGTGAATGTTCTCCACACTGACCGGTGCTGTGATTGTCTCCCACACTGACCGGTGCTGTGTTTGTCTCCCACACTGACCAATGCAGTGACCGTCACCCACACTGACCGATGCTGTGACTATCTCCCACACTGACCAGTGCTGTGAGTATCTCCCACACTGACCGATGCTGTTACTGTCTCCCACACTAGCCGGTGCTGTGACCGTCTCCCACACTGACCGATGCTGTGACTATCTCCCACACTGACCGGTGCTGTGTTTGTCTCCCACACTGACCAATGCTGTGACCGTCTCCCACACTGACTGATGCTGTGACTATCTCTCACACTGACCGGTGCTGTGAGTACCTCCCACACTGACCAATGCTGTGACCGTCCCCCACACTGACCAGTGCTGTGACTGTTCTCCACAATGACCGGTGCTGTGATTGTCTCCCACACTGACCGATGCTGTGACTGTTCTCCACATTGACCGGTGCTGTGATTGTCTCCCACACTGACCGATGCTGTGACTATCTCCCACACTGACCGGTGCTGTGTTTGTCTCCCACACTGACCAATTCTGTGACCGTCTCCCACACTGACCGATGCTGTGACTATCTCCCACACTGACCAATGCTGTGACCGTCTCCCACACTGACCGATGCTGTGACTATCTCCCACACTGACCAGTGCTGTGACCGTCTCCCACACTGACAGGTGCTGTGATTGTCTCCCACACTGACCGATGCTGTAGCCGTCTCCCACACTGACCGATGATGTGACTGTCTCGAAACTGACCAGTGCTGTGACCATCTCCCACACTGACCGGTGCTGTGACCGTCTCCCACACTGACCAATTCTGTGACCGTCTCCCACACTGACCGATGCTGTGACTATCTCCCACACTGACCAATGCTGTGACCGTCTCCCACACTGACCGGTGCTGTGACTGTCTCCCACACTGACCGGTGCTGTGACCGTCTCCCACACTGACCGGTGCTGTGACCATCTCCCACAGTGACCGATGATGTGAACGTCTCCCTCCCTGACCAGTGCTGAGGCCGTCTCCCACACTGACCAGTGCTGTGACCGTCCCCCACACTGACCAGTGCTGTGGTTGTCTCCCACACTGAACGATGCTGTGACCGTCTCCAACACTGACCGGTGCTGTGATTGTCTCCCACACTGACCAGTGCTGTGATTGTCTCCCACACTGACCGATGCTGTGACTATCTCCCACACTGACCAGTGCTGTGACGGTTCTCCACACTGACCGGTGCTGTGATTGTCTCCCACACTGACCGATGCTGTGACTGTTCTCCACACTGACCGGTGCTGTGATTGTCTCCCACACTGACCGATGCTGTGACTATCTCCCACACTGACCGGTGCTGTGTTTGTCTCCCACACTGACCAATGCTGTGACCGTCTCCCACACTGACCGATGCTGTGACTATCTCCCACACTGACCAATGCTGTGACCGTCTCCCACACTGACCGATGCTGTGACTATCTCCCACACTGACCAGTGCTGTGACCGTCTCCCACACTGACAGGTGCTTTGATTGTCTCCCACACTGACCGATGCTGTAGCCGTCTCCCACACTGACCGATGATGTGACTGTCTCGAAACTGACCAGAGCTGTGGCCATCTCCCACACTGACCGGTGCTGTGGCCGTCTCACACACTGACCCGTGCTCTGGCCATCTCCCACAGAGACCAGTGCTGTGGCCGTCTCACCCTGACCACTGCTGTGACTGTCTCCCACACTGACCGGTGCTGTGATTGTCTCCCACACTGACCAATGATGTGACCGTCTCCCACGCTGACCGGTGCTGTGTTTGTCTCCCACACTGACCAATGCTGTGACCGTCTCCCACACTGACCGATGCTGTGACTATCTCCCACACTGACCAATGCTGTGACCGTCTCCCACACTGACCGATGCTGTGACTATCTCCCACACTGACCAGTGCTGTGACCGTCTCCCACAATGACCGTTGCTGTGATTGTCTCCAACACAGACCGATGCTGTAGCCGTCTCCCACACTGACCGATGATGTGACTGTCTCGAAACTGACCAGAGCTGTGGCCATCTCCCACACTGACCGGTGCTGTGGCCGTCTCACACACTGACCCGTGCTCTGGCCATCTCCCACAGAGACCAGTGCTGTGGCCGTCTCACCCTGACCACTGCTGTGACTGTCTCCCACACTGACCGGTGCTGTGATTGTCTCCCACACTGACCAATGATGTGACCGTCTCCCACGCTGACCGGTGCTGTGACCGTCTCCCACACTGACCGTTGCTGTGACTGTCTCCCACACTGACCGGTGCTGTGACTGTCTCCCCCACTGACCAGTGCTGTGACCATCTCCCACACTGACCGGTGCTGTGACCGTCTCCCACACTGACCAATGCTGTGACCGTCTCCCACACTGACCAATGCTGTGACTATCTCCCACACTGACCAGTGCTGTGACTGTCTCCCACACTAGCCGGTGCTGTGATTGTCTCCCACAGTGACCGATGCTGTGACTATCTCCCACACTGACAGGTGCTGTGATTGTCTCCCACACTGACCAATGCTGTGAACGTCTCCCACAATGACCGGTGCTGTGATTGTCTCCAACACAGACCGATGCTGTAGCCGTATCCCACACTGACCGATGATGTGACTGTCTCGAAACTGACCAGAGCTGTTGCCATCTCCCACACTGAACAGTGCTGTGTCTGTCTCCCACACTGACCGGTGCTGTGACTGTCTCCCACACTGACCAGTGCTGTGACCACCTCCCACACTGACCGGTGCTGTGACCACCTCCCACACTGACTGGTGCTGTGACCGTCTCCCACACGGACCGGTGCTGTGACTGTCTCCCACACTGACCGGTGCTGTGACCGTCTCCCACACTGACCGGTGCTGTGACCATCTCCCACAGTGACCGATGATGTGAACGTCTCCCTCCGTGACCAGTGCTGTGGCCGTCTCCCACACTGACCAGTGCTGTGGTTGTCTCCCACACTGACCAATGCTGTGACCGTCTCCTACACTGACCAGTGCTGTGACTATCTCCCACACTGACCGATGCTGTGACTATCTCCCACACTGACCACTGCTGTGACTGTCTCCCACACTGACCGGTGCTGTGATTGTCTCCCACACTGACCGATGCTGTGGCCGTCTCACACACTGACCGATGCTGTGGCCGTCTCACACACTGACCAGTGCTGTGGCCATTTCACACACTGACAAGTGCTGTGGCCGTCTCACACACTGACAAGTGCTGTGGCCGTCTCACACACTGACCAGCGCTGTGGTTGTCTCCCACACTGACCGATGCTGTGACCGTCTCCTACACTGACCGTTGCTGTGATTGTCTCCAACACTGACCGGTGCTGTGATTGTCTCCCACACTGACCGGTGCTGTGATTGACTCCCACACTGACCGATGCTGTGACTATCTCCCACACTGACCGATGCTGTGACTATCTCCCACACTGACCAGTGCTGTGACCGTCTCCCACACTGACCGGTGCTGTGACCGTCTCCCACACTGACCGATGATGTGACCGACTCCCACCCTGTCCAGTGCTGTAGCCGTCTCTCACACTGACTAGTGCTGTGGCCATCTCCCACACTGACCAGTGCTGTGGCCGTCTCACACACTGACCCAAGCTGTGACTGTCTCCCACACTGACCTGTGCTGTGGCCGTCTCCCACACTGACCGATGATGTGACTGTCTCCCACACTGACCAGTGCTGTGACTGTCTCTCACACTGACCAGTACTGTGACTGTCTCTCACACTGACCGATGCTGTGACCGTCTCCCACACTGACCGAAGCTGTGACT